>NC_140949.1:83792441-84379941 GCF_014529385.1 Adiantum capillus-veneris
TGCTCGTTCCATGATTGTCCTGTTCATCCTTTCCGAAATCCCATTTTGTTGAGGTGTCCTTGGGGTTGTCCTTTGCCTCCGAATGCCATTGCTAGCACAAAAGCTTTCAAAAGCTTGGCTGCAATATTCGCCTCCATTGTCGGATCTGAGGCATTTAACCTTGGTACCTGTTTCATTCTCCACAAAGGCTTTCCACCTTTGAAATATGGAAAATACATCGGATTTATTCTTCATGATATAAACCCATGTTTTTCTAGTCGCATCGTCTATGAATGTTACATAGTACAATGAGCCACCAAGTGATGGTGTACTTGCAGGACCCCAAACATCAGAATGAACCAACTCAAGTTTTTTATTTTTTCTTTCATTTCTTGATTTTTGAAATTTTACCCTCTTTTGTTTACCATAAACAGAATCTTCACAGAACTCTAAGTCCACTTCTTTCAAACCTGGTAGAAGATTCTTTGTTTGAAGGATTTGCATTCCTTTGGCACTCATATGCCCAAGTCGGTAGTGCCACACCGCACTGTCAACTTCTGTAGTTGCTGCACAAGCTGAAGGTTGCGTGCTAACAGTACACAAGTAAAGTGTACCGACTTTTTCACCCTTGGCAACCACCAAAGATCCCTTTGAGATCTTCCACCGTTTGTTTCCGAATGCAATGTTGTGACCTTCATCGTCTAATTGTCCTGTAGAGATCAAATTTTTGCGAAGAGAAGGAACATGCCTAACATCTTTAAGCTTCCATTCATTTCCGTTAGCAGTTTTGACAGAAACTGTACCTTTGCCGACAATCTCACAAGCTTCATCATCTCCCAAGTATACATACCCAAAATTACCTTTGGTGTAGTCTTGGAAATGTTGCTTGTGTGGTGTCGCATGGAATGAAGCCCCGAAATCTACTATCCAGGAATTAGACACATTTTCTAATGAGAGAATTAGAGCATCTTGCTCTACTTTACCTGCCACATTGGCCTCCGATGTTGGCTTGTTGTCTTGAGACTCTGTCTCCTTCTTCTTCTTGGACCAGCAATCCTTCTTGACGTGGCCCTTCTTGCCGCAGTTCCAACA
Source organism: Adiantum capillus-veneris (assembly GCF_014529385.1). Taxonomy (NCBI): domain Eukaryota; kingdom Viridiplantae; phylum Streptophyta; class Polypodiopsida; order Polypodiales; family Pteridaceae; genus Adiantum; species Adiantum capillus-veneris. The sequence continues at coordinate 83,793,513 of NC_140949.1, forward strand.
TTCAAGAAGTGACTTTGTTCGTGACTTGCTCCATCTTGAGCAATCACGACCCTTTTGGTTTTTGAACCTCTCCTTAGGCCTTCCTCTTGTTTCCACTGATAGTGCAGCACTTGATGATTCTCCTGTGCTTCTCCTTCGCATTTCCTCGCTTAGGAGAACACCCACAACATCATCAAACTTAAGAGTATTTGTGCCAGAGATAGAATTACTTACAGCCATCACAAGGCTGTCCCAACTATCCGGTAGAGATGATAGTATAAGGAGAGCTCGCACTTCGTCATCGAAATTGATTTTCACTAATCGAAGTTGACTTATGTTTGTGTTAAAGTCATTTAGGTGTTCTGCAACTGAACCATTCTCTGCCATCTTTAGATTGAACAAGCGCTTCATAAGAAATACCTTATTGGATGCCGATGGTTTCTCGTAGAAGTTGTCAAGTGACTTCATGAAGTCCTCCGTGGTCTTCATCTCCGAAACATTGAAGGCCACCGTTGACGCCAAGCTTAACCGGATTGTTCCCAGTGCCTTTCGATCAAGGACAATCCATGCTTCATCTGCCATTGTTGCGGGCTTCTTCGCAAGACCGCCTAGTGGCAAATAGAGGTCCTTCTGGTAGAGATAGTCTTCAATCTGCATCTTCCAATGCTGGTAGTTTTTGCCGTTGAACTTCTCAATCTTGAGCTTCCCTTCCTCCGCCATAACTCCCACTCAATTCAAGGAATCCTTTCCTTGAGATAATTTAGCTACGAGCAAACCTTGCTCTGATACCAGTTGTCAGGAAATAAGACGTAGCTAAATAGATAATTGAGTAGATTACTTAATGGAGAGAGACAGATTTATATACACGAGATTATAGAGTAGAGAGAGAGAGAGAGAGAGTACACACGATATATGTGGTTCACCCAATGTGGGCTACGTCCACGGGAAAGCAGCCACTCAATGGCTTTAGTACTTCAAAACAAGAAGTAGTTTACAAAGGGATTATACCCTTAATGGAGCTCCCGCCTTGCTTCACTCTCACCACCTCACACTCACCTTGTTGCATCAACTTCACACTATGAAATGTGTGTAGAAATGGCCTCCTTTTATAGGCCAAAAGGGCTGCCCTCTCTTATGAGAGACAGCCATGTGTAGCCGCCCTTGTGCGAATAAGTCCAAATCGGACCCTCCAATTCGCCCATGTGTGGCCGCCCTTGAGAAGACAAGTCCGCCATTGAATTCAACCACCGGCCACCGGCCATTGACTTCCGACCACCGGCCACCGGCCATTGACTTCCGACCACCGGCCATCGGCCATTGACTACCGGCCACCGGCCAACCGACCGGTTGTTTTCGGACCACTTTCCGGCCGCCGTCCGGCCATAATATTCCGGCAAAAAAGAATATTCCGGCGAAAAAAAATCTCGGGGGGGCCTCCGCCCCCGAGGCCTTTAAAGTTGCCCTTGATTCTTGTCCGTGAAAATTTTGGTTTCCGGTGAGTGATTTTCCTTCACGCACGATGGCTTCTCCTCATAATGGGGGCCTTACAAATGTGCGCTTTTACCACAGAAAATTACAAGGGTAAATCAAGCTCCATACTTAACACAAGGAGAGGTGGGATCTGCTAAGAGCAGCATTCCTAAGGCGTTTTGGAGAAGGCACCACATCCGAGAAGCTATGGCAATTGCTAATGGAGTTCAAGCAAGGAAGTATGGCTGAGTATGCAGCATACGAATCAAAGTTTGTGGATCTATGGGGACGATGGGTTGCATCGTTGAGGGAGGGTGAAGGGGCACCCAATTTCCTAAAGAAAGACCAGTTTGTGGCTGGTTTATGGCCAATTCTTAAAGAGAAGGTGAAGGGAAGGTTTCTTGCTACATATGAGGCAGCAGTTGAAGTAGCCCACTTTAAAGATAAGAAGTTGTGTCTACAAGCCAGAACTACCGAGGAAGAGGAATCGAGAAGGGCCCGACCACACCTAGTCACACCTGCAACAGTCGTCTAGTGGAATCAGCCACAAGAACCGGCTGAAGCTCAACAAGACCTGCTCAACCGAATCACCAACTAGCTAGAGAATCTTTCAGTACATTTGGTGCAACAAGTGCGTGCATCTGCCAAAAATCCGGAGCAAGGAAGAGGGAAGCGAAGGCAAAATCAAGGCTATCATTCTTACTGAGGAAGACAAAATCAGATCTCTCCACCAAGGCGAGACCACCACCACCCAGGCAACCAGAGCTGATTCCACCGGTCCAAATTCTTCGACCACCCGTATAACCACCACCACCACCGCAACCTCTCATTCCACCGCTACCTCCACCACCTGTTGGAAACCAAGCAGTAAGTGTCATCAGCCTTGAAGCTAAAGGGAAGGCAAAGGTAGAAGAGCATGTCAAAGAGAAGGACAAAGGGAAAGGAAAAGTAGAAGAAGTGGATGCCATGGAAGTGAAGCGTGCCAGGCACAAAGAGGCCTCTCAAAGGGAGGAGAAGATGAAAGGAAAAGGCGAGTCTAGCAAGCATGCATCTAAGCCTCGGTGGAAGATTGACATTGTGGATTTTTCACTGGTGAGTATGCTAAACCATATGACCTAGTTCAAGTTGTATTAATGCAGGGTCCCAAGGTAACCTGGCCCTAATTACTCCATCTTGCACCAAGGATGAGGAGACAATGGACGAAGATGGTAAGTACAAGAAAGTCAAGACCAAGCATAGCTGGGAATATCTCTGGGAGGAATCTTGACAACATCCTACCTTTCATGGATGTCCACACCAAGGGGCAACGTATCTCAAACGTCTACATAGATGGTGGTGCACAAATATGTGTCATGAGTGAGAAAATGATGCACCATCTAATTCTAGAGGTAAGTAGGCCGGCACCCTGTCGTGCTAAACTGGCAAATAACGTCAAAGTGAAGTGCGTAGACATTGTGAATGCAGTCAAAGTGAAGGAATTCAACACAGAAGTGGAGGTAGACATTTTTGTCATGCCGCATAAAGGAGAGGGCAATCCTATCATTCTTGCATGGCTATGGAAGCTAAGCAGGATTGGAGTACCGGAATGATTCAAATAAAGGATGCTAAAGGAAAGTCCATATTCTATGACATGAAGACTGGGAAGCAACGCAACATGATCTTGGAAGCATCGGAAGATGAATTCACCTGGGACTCTTCCACCACCTCAGGAGAAGAGACGACAACAACTAAAGAAAGCGACAATAGCATCGAAGTGATGGGAGTCATCCTCAGAGACCCAAAGAGATTGACACAATCTGAAACACCACCAGAGAACCAAGAGGGACCATCAGGTACGCAACCCTTGGTGGATACAAGTAAGCTGTATCGGATGCTCTCCAGTGAGTTAGCTAGTGAAGAGAGAGAAGAATACATCACTATGCTAAGTACCTTCACCACACTGTTCATTGATGGTTATGAAAAGATCACAGGGATCACGGTGGTGCAACACTGCATAAGACTCAAGGAAGGAAGTAAGCATGTAGTGCAAAAGCTCAGAAGGCTTGGGGTAGTTCAGCAAGAAGCATTGCTCAAAGTGGTAAGGAATTTGCTACAGGCAGGTTTCATTTACCCCGTCGAGGACTCAGAGTGGGTTTCTCCAGTGGTAGTCACACCAAAGAAGAACAGTAAGTGGAGGGTTTGTGTAGACTACAAACCTCTGAACGCAGCAACAAAGAGGGGTCATTTTCCCCTCCCATTCCAAGACGAGATTCTCAACGAGGTAGCAGGTCATGAGCGCTACACAGTATGTGATGGCTACTCAGGCTACTTCTAGATTAGCATTGCAGAAGAAGACCAGAAAAAGACAACCTTCATAACAGCATGGGGATGTTTGTTTACAAGGTGATGTCCTTTGGCTTCACCAACGCTCCGGCCACATTCCAACACTATGTAACTTTTGTCTTCCAGTCATACTTTGGTAAGTCAATACGAGTTTTCATAGATGATTTATGCATCTACAGTTCTCGCTCCCTCCATTTGAGCAAGGTCTATGATGGCCTGGCTACGCTACAAACCCTAGGTGGCCATCTTAACGTAGATAAGTGTCACATTGGTGAAAACAAGGTCACTCTTCTTGGCCATGTAATTTTTCAGCAAAAGGAATTGAGGCTGACCCTAGCAAGATTCAAGTTTTAGTATCTTTGTCATCGCCCACAAATAGCTAAGCAATTGGTCTCTTTCCTTCAGAAGGTAAGGTATTTGAGCTGGTTCATCCACTTGCTCTCTCAGGTGGTTCTCCCTCTACAACAAGTCGCCCATAAAGATGTCTTCCTATGGAGTGAAGAAAATGAGCAACAATTTAGCGAAGTGAAACAGATCCTAGCTACACTTCCCACCATTGCACCCCCTAGATGGGATGAGCCATTTTATGTTAACCCCAGTGTAGGGAGTGATACACTTGGAGCCGTACTAATGCAGAAGGACCCCAAAACCTCTTTCATGCATCCTACCTACTTCTCTAGTCGCGTCATGACCCCATCAGAAAAAGGATTCACCACGGTAGAGCACATGGTGCTTGCATTGATGTTTGCCACTACAAAGTTCCGCTCTTATCTATTGCCTAGACCCTTTGTAATTGTAACAATGGAAGAGGTCTTTTCATATGTGATGCAACACATGGATGTCTCATCTAGAATCTCTAAACGGCTTGTTAGATTACAAGAGTTTGATTACACTATGCAAGTGAAAACTCCACCAGAGCCAGTCTAGCAGGTATTCTTACTCATCGTCACTATAAGAAGAAGCTAAAGGTCAACACAGAAGGTAAAGGAGTGACACCAATGGTGAAAATTCCTAAGCTAGAAAAATCTTAATCTTTTCTTTGATGGAGCATACAAAAGAACAGCGGACCAGACTGCAGCAGTCATCATCATTTTTAATGAGCAAAAGAAAAAGGTATTCTCTGTTGGGCAGCTGCTACATTCCCACTCCAACAACGAAGCAGAGTACGCGGCCTTAATTCTTGGATTAGAACAATGTGTTTTGCAAGGGGTTCAACACCTAGATGTGTTTGGTGATGCTATGCTCTTAATAAAGCAGATAAATGGCACTTGGATTTGTAAAAATCAGGTTTTTCTTGGCCAATTGCGCCAAGTTAAGGATCTTTTAAGAAAGTTCAAAGCAACGTAGTTATTTCATGTCCCTAGGGTAGAAAATCAAGAAGCGGATGCTCTAGCCAAGGAAAGAATACAAGATGTTCCCGTAGGAGCAATCAAACTGAAGCTGCCTCTCTTTCAGGGTAGTCATGCTATGCTAGATTCTCAAGCGAGTGCCAATCTCCAGTGAAATCACGGAGGTAATCTCAAGTTTCCATGATGGTGTTTGCGACGGCCACTTTGCCCTAGATATTACTAGTAGGAAGATTCTACAGGCAGGATTCTCTTGGCCTAGTCTGAACAGGGATGTGCATCATTGGTGTAAAACCTGCAGAGCTTATCAAGTATCCAATGATCGAACACTAACCTATGAGCCACAGACTCCTATTATCTCATATGGCCCGTTTGAGAAGTGGAGAATAGATACAATTGGTCCTTTACCAAGGGCCCAATTAGGTAAACTATACATTCTAGTTGGTGTAGACTATATGACCCGATGGGCGAAAGCAGCAACCACTACATGCATTACAGCCCAAGAAGTGGCGAAGTTTATATTTGAGCACATTTGTTGCCGCTTTGGCGCACCTCTGGAGATAATATCTGATAGAGGGCCAGGTTTCAGAGGCGACTTGGTGGGAGAACTGATGAAAAAGCTAGGTATCACACGCCGACACTCAACTCCATACTATCCACAATGCAATGGTCTAGTGGAAAAGGTAAACAACATGATATGTAAGATCATCACAAAGTAGGTGAATAACCACACAAGTGATTGGGATAAGCATCTCATGGCCACTCTTTGGGCCTACCGCATGATATTCCGAACATCACTAGGTTTCATCCCTTTTCATCTAGTATATGGAAAAGAGGCCATTCTACCGATTGAGGTGCATATAGCCAGCTTGCGAGTCATGGTTAGTCAGCTACAGTGCCCAATTGCCCATCTCCACAACCACATCTTGGATGTAGAAAGGCTTCAATTAGACAAAGAAGATGCTATCAACTACTATGCAACGCAAGCAGAACGACACCGACTCACATTCAATCAAGGGGTTAAGGAAAAGGGTCTTAAGAAAGGCATGTTAGTATTGAGATACGACAACAGATTCGACAAGAGGAAAGATAAGAAGTTTCAGCCCAAAGGGGAAGGGCCATTCATCGTCAAAAAGCAATACGTTAATGGCAGCTACAAATTGACGGAAGCAGATAGTCGAATTCACAAGAGCAGAGTCAATGGATGGAGACTAAAAAGGTACTTCTTAAGGTTTGATCCAGAGTTAATGCTAGATATTCCAGAGGAGGGAGAACCCTCCAAGTCCGCTCCTAGAGAACCAGAAGCAGAGCTAGAGGCATGAATGCCTCTAGCCAGAAGGGGAGGGCTAATGATCGCCGGTTTTGAAAACCCATGGCCGCAAGAACCAACCTCAAAGAGGGAGCTTAGTAATAAGCAAAAAAAATTTAAAAACTTTTTTTTTAGCTGTTGCCGCCGCAGCCACTCTCTCCCCCCCATGCTCGATCGTCAACAGAGCCCCCCCCCCCCCCCCCCCCTCTTCCCCTTGGCACCACCCTTCCCCTCTCCTCCATTATCAACCTCTCTCTCTCTCTCTCTCTCTCTCTCTCTCTCTCTCTCTCTCTCTCTCCTCCATGATCACACAAGCAGCCAAGGTTCTCTCTCTCTCTCTCGCTCGTCATCAACATGGCGCCACTCTAGTCAAGATAAGGTCACCTCTCATCCATTATCGGCAGCCCATGCAGGGCGCAAAAAAGCCTCTCTCTCTCTCTCTCTCTCTCTCTCTCTCTCTCTCTCTCTCTCTCTCTCTCTCTCTCTCTCTTTCGTTTTCCACACACACACACTCACCCTCTCCCTCCCTCTCTCCTCCCTCGTTCACTCACACACACTCTCTCTCTCACTCAAAAAAAAAAAACGCAGCCGTTTTTTGACCTAATAGACAACAGTCCACTCTTTTGATCATAACTTCTTCATCCGAACTCCGATTTGGGTGATCTATAGCCTCAATCGAAGAGCACGAAGTCCTCTACGCATTGATGTAAAGACAGAAATTTTCAGAGTTATGGAAGGAGTTTCTATAGCAACATTTCCGAAGTGAACAGGTTCAACAAAATTGATTCTCATCTCCTATTTTACATACAATGTCTTCCGGCACTCGCAAGGGTTCTTCTTCTTCAACAAGGTCCACAACCATTGTGGAAAATGATCCAAAATTTCCTAAGTGTGGAGATAGCAACACAACCACCCAACCAACGACATCGGAAACCATGATCATGGCGTACTTGGTATCATTGCAAGAGACCGTAAACAAACAAGGTGAAGACTTACGAGCACTTGCAATGGAGAATGGCACCCTAAGGGTACTTGTGGTTGAGAATGAGAATCTCAAGAGGACACTTGAGATGCAAACAACACGTTTGATGCAACTTGAAGAGGAAGTCAAGGAATGTAAACGCTCTCTTGTGGACTTGAATGCTTTGAAGGAGCGGATGAGCAAAGTAGAGCATGACCATGTATTGAAAGAGGAGAAATTTGACAGTATGAGCCGGGATGAATGCGACATGAAAAATGTATGCACAAACAAGTCTTGGTCTGATGTATGTGGTAGCAATGTGGTTTCTAATTCCTCACCCATGCAAGCTATGGTTCAAACAAAGAATGTTGAGAATGTGGATGTGGAGGAGTTGAAGGAACGGGAGCGACGTTCCAAGAACATTGTTATTCGTGGAATTCCTGAAGAGAAGTTAGAGACACCTCCTTCTCTTGCCATTGTTATTGATGATTTCTTCAAAACCCACTTTGGCATGTCCGGAGTTATGGTTTATGGAGCACATAGAGTGGGGAAGCAAGAGTGGGGAAGCAAGGAGCTCTTCGCTCGGGAGAACGGCCAATTGTATGCACCATGCCGGATGAGACCAAGCGAAAGATTATCCTTGATAATAGTTGGATCTATTTGAGGGATACAAAATGTTTTGTATGTGAAGATCGCACTATTAAGCAACAAAATATGCGTCGCAAGGCATATGAGGAAAAGAATAATAAAAACAAGGAGATCTCTCATGAAGAAAATGTGCCCAAGGAGGAGGCAAGTCTCTCAAGCAAATAGGGATGCGTGACCTATGAGACCGAGTTACAATTGAAAATATGCTTTTGGAATTGTAATGGATACCCATGGAATGCGAGGGTTGGCATTGATGAACTAACAAGCAAAGCCGATGTTGTACTTCTTGTTGAAACTTGGGAGCATGATACACAAAGGATTAACGGCTTGGAGGATTACAATGTACATTCATTGATGTGGTCAAAGAATCTCAAGCAACGAAGAGGACAAGGAGGGTTAGCATGTATGGTTAAGAAAGGATTGGAAGATTTTGTATCAATTTTGAAAGATGACAAGTACAAACGTTATGTATGGCTGAAAATTATGACACCAAAAAGAGCACCCATTTTTGTAGCCGGTTGCTACATTCCTCATCATGATTCTCCCTTTTATGCTTGCATGGATAGAGATCAACCATTTTCTGATTTGGAAGAGGACATTGCTTATTTCAAAGGTGAAGGTGATGTTATTGTATTTGGGGATATGAATGCTCGCACAAAAACATTGCAACATGATACTCAACAATTTGATATGCCATACATTTCAAGGGAGTTGGAGGAAGTTCACTTGTATGATCGTACTTCAATGGATGAGAAAGAGCCGGATCACTATGGAAAGTTACTTTTACACATGTGTAATAGCACGGGTATGCTCATTGCCAATGGTGTATCTTTGTGGAGTGGAACCAATGGATTTACATGTAGGAGACATAATGGGGATAGTGTGATTGACTATATGCTACTCTCTAAAGCCATCATGTATCGCATAAAGAGTTTTATGTTTGGTCAATGGACCCTGGAATCCGACCATCGCACCTTATGTATTGACCTTTCATGTGGAGAAGCAACTAAGCATGATAATCTCAGCCAAAGGAAAGAGAAGTTATCACTATGTATGGATTTCAAACGGGCACCAATGTACATTGAAATGGTTGAGCAAAAATTATAGATGACAAAGCTTCAATGTGATGCACCATTGGAAACTAAATGGGAAGCTTTCAAGAAAGCTATTTGTTCTTGTGCGGAAGAATGCTTTGCCATAAAGCATCTCCATGGTATCAACAAAGATAGATCACGCAAAAGGTGGTTTGATAAAGAATGTCAAGATGCTCGAAAGTCCTTGATAAAGCTTGATGCAACTATGGACAAAGACAACTATCAAAGTCATTTGCATACATACAAGGCATTGATTCAAAAGAAGAGAAGAAGATGGGAAGTAAAGCAACAAGAATTTCAAGTCCAAGAAAAGGCACATGCTTGTGGAAGATTTTGGAGAAACTTGAGAGGCAAGCAGGTTGCGAATTTTGGTAACTTGAGTCTAGTGGATATGTACACACATTGTAGGCAATTATATGAGCAAGCAAATACTGAAAAAATGCCATTTTATGGTTCACTCCCATGTATGCCGTCTTTTTTTACTATTGAGGATGTATGTGGTGGGCTTGAAAAGTTGGCCACTCGCAAAGCGGGAGATCTTCAAGGTATCAAGCCGGAGATGATCAAATGGACGGGAGATTTTACCCATGAGTGGATGTGTGATATGTTCAACCTTGCACTTCAACATGGTATGCCTTATGATTGGAGTATGAATTGGGTTAAGCCTTTACATAAAGGAGTGGATGTAAAGAATGTAAGCAACTACCGGACTATAATGATTGGGTCTCTTATAACAAAGTTGTTTGGGTGCATAATGGAGATGAAATTGAGTGATTGGGCTGAAGAGAATGACAAGCGTGCAAAGGGACAAGCAGGTTTTCGTCGATGCCATAGCACCATTGATTATCTTGTCACTCTTCGTGTTCTCATGGAGGAAAGTCGGTTGAAAGGCAAGCGATTGTATTGTTGTTTTGTGGACTTTAAGAAAGCCTTTGATATGATTCCACGTAACAATTTGTGGAGAAGGATGGAAGAACTCCAAGTGCCAAGTGAGTTTATGCTTGCGGTTTTTCGAATCTATGAGAAGGTGACTTGTCAATTGCGCATGGGAAGAGAAATTTCAGAAATTTTTGTAAGCACTATTGGGGTTAAACAAGGATGTCCATTGTCACCAACTCTCTTTGGTCTATGCATCGATCAATTGGAACAAATGGTACTTGACTTTATGCAAGAAGAAGGCATTGAAGAGGTCACTATTTGCAATGCGGTAATCATGCTTTTGTTGTATGCGGATGATGTAGTGCTTCTAGCACACACTTTAGAAGATGCACAAAAGCTTATGGTTGTCCTTGAGAACTTTTGCTTGCATAGTGGGCTGATTGTAAATGAATCCAAAACAAAGGTTATGCTTGTGAAAACCAACCATAAGGAGAAGCCATGCATTGTGTACAACAACAAGACACTTGAAGTTGTTGAGAGCTTTAAGTACCTTGGCCTTGAGGTTCCATCCAATCACAAGTGGCATGAATGTGCTATGCGTCGTTTGGAAGCGGGAAAGAGAGCATATTATGCATTTGAGAACATGTGTAATGCGGGAAACATCAAGTGTTGGGTTCTCAAGAAGTATCTTTTTGATGCATTGGTGACACCGGTTCTTCTTTATGGAGTTGAAGTGTGGGGTGGGAGCATCTCAAAGTCTACTTGGAAAGAGTTTGAGAATGTCCAAAAGCGTTTTCTTACAAAATTTCTCCAAGTCAAGACACAAACACCATATATGCTCCTACTTCTTGAGTCGGGATCTCTTCCAATTGAGGTTATGGGCATGGAAAGGGTTGTGGAGTACATGATAAAGATGCGTCAAAACCCCTCACATCGACTTCCTACAATTGCATGGGAAGCAAGCAAAAAAGTTCAAAAGACGCATAAAAGCAAGATCTTGAGCACGGGATGGATGCAAGACATAAAGAAGTGGTTTGGGAGATGGGATGCATTACACTTGCTACATGATGCTTCAATTGACTCTCAAGTGAATGAAGCTTTTCTACAACGCCAATGTATTACGGCTTGGGAGAAATCCGGTGGGTCACGCTTCATACATTACACCACCTATATTGCCCCCAACTACAAAACCATGTTCTTCGCTGAGAGAGGAAACCGTACTCACACTTACATGCTTGAGCCTATTCCCTTGTCCGCGATACGCACTATCGCAGCAATTCGGCTTAGCTCCCATTTCCTTCGATGCTAGATAGGGCGTTGGGGCAATGGAGAAGAGTCAAATCGATTGTGCACATTATGCTCACTGCAAGTTCGAGAGTTTGAGTACCACACACTACTAGAGTGCTCAGCTTTTGATCACATCCGAACTTGCTTCTCCTACATTTTCAGCCATAACTTAGACCTACACACTTTCCTCTCCCAGCCAAAGTGTGGGCTCTCCATTGCGACTCTCATCACTACAATTTTGGAGCATCGAGAGTCACTCATCAGCCATACACATACACATACTACATCTCTCTCTCTCTCTCTCTCTCTCTCTCTCTCTCTCTCTCTCTCTCTCTCTCTCTCTCTCTCACACACACACACACACACACTCACGTATACGAACACATACACACACACACACACACTCACACACACTCACCCTCACAGAACCCTATCCATTTCTCACCATCTCTCTCTCTCTCTCTCTCTCTCTCTCTCTCTCTCTCTCTCTTCAGTAAATGATGTCCCTCTCTCTCTTACCATAGACAATCACTTACACGCACGTACACACTCACGAGCATGTGCACATACACATACATACACTATACGCACTCGCATGAGCCCATTCAAACAAACACACACACGCCATACGCACACACAAGAAGAAAAGACCGAAGGAGTTCAACATCGACGCTCAAACAACGAAAAAGAAGAACGACCAAATCATGCGATGGCGACAACGAATCAAGAAATGACGCTGAAGGCATGCCCTGCCGGCCCCGAAAGTGACGAACGCGCTACACGGAGCATTAGCAAAGCCCGCATTCACCAGCATCTCCGCAGTAAACATCCGTAGGGTAATCTATTTTTCTGTTTTCAAGCCAGAACCTTGTATAAAAAACCAATTGTATATTGCCACCTCTCTCTAAGTGATACAAAGGTCCACCTAGGAGATATCATTTTAAAGTTCTCCTAAAACAAAGCAAGGGTCAACCATCTGGGACCAGTCTCCTTGCTTTGTCTCTCCTAATTAGGGCCCTAACTTAATCAGATTATCCTAAACTAATGCAGCATGCACCTATAAAAGAACACTGAGAGGTCACTATCAGTAACCTGGTTGATAATAACCAAGAGAGTAGAATGAAAATTGATAACTTTGATTTTGGACATGAAGGTGCTAATTGGCAGCACTAATTCGAAAGGGGCAAATCGAGCAGACTCGAGCAGTGGATTACGAGCAGGGGGAGTTGTTGCTCGCAATTGAACACACACACACACACACACACACACACACACCCCAGTTGACGCTCGTCAGCAGATTCTCGACACTCGTAAGAATTTGCAGGTTTTGTCAGTGCAACAACAGAATCGATTTTTTTCTCTAAATTCAACACGCTATAGTGTGTGCAAGAGTTGCATCCCACCAAAAGCCTCAACAAACCCCCCCCCCGCCTCTCCCATTTCTGGACCGCTCACACACCAGCATTTAGAGAGAGACCGAGCTTGAGAGATAGACAAATGAGAGAGAGAGAGAGAGAGAGAGAGAGAGAGAGAGAGAGAGAGAGAATTTCAGCCCTCTTTGTGTGTGTAGACAGAGAAAGAGATGAGTGAGAGAGAGTGAGCAAGTGCGTGTGTGTGTGTGTGTGTTTGTGTGTGTGTGTGTGTGTGTGTGTGTGTGAGAGAGAGAGAGAGAGAGAGAGAGAGAGAGAGAGAGAGAGAGAGAGAGAGAATTTCAGCCCTCTTTGTGTGTGTAGACAAAGAAAGAGATGAAGAGAGAGTGAGCAAGTGCGTGTGTGTGTGTGTGTGTTTGTGTGTGTGTGTGTGTGTGTGTGTGTGTGTGTGTGTGTGTGTGTGTGAGAGAGAGAGAGAGAGAGAGAGAGAGAGAGAGAGAGAGAGAGAGAATACTACATCAAAATTTTTCTGGCTCAAACTTTGTCATTTGGTGGCATCATATGCAAGATGTTTTGATCAACAAAGGTTTGATAGCACCCTTGCGTGCAAGAAGAGAGAATGCGTACACTAATGATGAGTGGGATGACTTGAATGAGCGCGCTATGGAGACCATTCGCCTGCACCAAATGGTTGTACAAGAAGAAGTATATCATAGATGATCCCGAGCTCAAGTATAAGGCAAAATTGGTTGCTAAAGTTTTAAGTAAATGAAAGGCGTGGATTTCGATGAAATCTTTTCTCCAGTGGTCAAGATGACTACATTGCATCTTGTGCTTCGTCTAGTAGCCATCGAGGACTTGGAATTGGTCCAAATGGATGTGAAGACAACGTTTCTTCATGGGGATCTTGAAGAGGATGTTTAAATGAAACAGCCAGAGGGTTTTGCGATAAAGCCCGAGAAGCCAACATGGGAAGAACTGGTGTGTAGACTCAAGAAAGTTTTATATGGATTAAAGCAAGGCTCACGACAATGGTACATCAAGTTTGATAAGTACATTCAGTCCCAAGGTTACGTATGGAGCCAAGAGGATCACTGCTTGTACACAAAGAGGTTGAACGATCGTTCTCTCATCATTCTGATTTTGTATGTGGATGATATGCTCATAGAAGGGAAGTCAAAAGATGAGATTTCACTTCTCAAGGATGCCTTAAGCTAGCAGTTTTCTATGAAATATTTGGGTGATGCACATCACTTTCTTGGTATGCGTATCAAGAGAGATCGCAAACGTGATATACTTGAACTTTCACAGGAGTGTCCACAAGGTCTTGCAACATTTTAATATGCAAGGGGGGAAAGCATTGAGTACCCCTATGGTTGCATATGAAAAACTTAGCAAGCATGATTGTCCCAAATCGGATGCTGAAAAGGCAAAGATGGCAACAATGCCGTATTCTTTGGTAGTTGGCAGTCTTATGCTTGCCATGGTTAGCACACGACCAGACATTGCATATGCAGTGGGCATGGCCCATAGGGAGTCTTTATGGCAAATCCAGGCAAAAAGCATTGGGAAGCAGTGAAGCACATCTTGAGATACGTCAAGGGCTCAGCTAGCAAGTGCTTACGCTTTGGGAATAGTGATGCATCCATAGTTGGATACACTGATTCAGATTATGCAGGTTGTGTGGACACTGGGCGATCCACATCTAGCTATGTTTTCTTATTCGCTGGAGCAACAGTTTCTTGGAGATCATGTATCCAGAATTGCACTTCGTCTTCCACCACTGAGGCAAAGTATGTTGCAGTTTCTAGTTCCAGTAAGGAAGTTGTGTGGTTATCTCGTCTATGGGAGATTTTGGTATACAGCAGACTCCAGTGCTACATTGTGATAGTCAGAGTGCGATTGTGTTAGCAAAGAACCCCACCGTATTTCACTCCAAGTCGAAACACATAGAGGTCATGTATCATGTGGTACAGGATATTTTAGCTAGCAAACATATTGAGTGAGTCAAAGTTCACACATATGAAAACCCAGCGGATGCTCTAACAAAGAGCCTAGCCTCATAGTGGTTCACACATTGCATAGAGATGATGGGCGTAGGGTGAAGCAATAATCATGCTTCACGGTTTTGTACATTTGTACATAGTAACCCACACATTCTTTAGCCACTTGGGCCACATTGGCCTTCAAGTGGGAGATTGTTGGGTTTCAGGCCCGTGGCCGGTTATGGCCACGGGCGGGCGACCGCCCACTTATTCTTTAGTTCATAAAAGATAATAAGGAGGAGAGAGTGTCTTCACTCTCTCATGCTCCACCAAAGAACCTGTGTACTATTCTTTCCTTCCCCCTTCTCCTTCTCTCTCTTGCACACTCCACCTCCGCTCCATCACTTTGGAGTGTTTGGTTTCAAAATCAAACCCCTGAATACTAACTGGATCAAGTTGTTTCAATTATGGCTTTGAGTCCCATGAGCACTTTTTTGGATCAAAATTTTGTTGTGAATCCCTAAGTATCCCTAGATGTTCTATAGTTACTCATACTCCTAATGAACCAAAGAACTTGAAAGACCGAAATACATGATACAAAGCGCGTTTTCATTTCACACGGCTTGCCTTGTGATGACTATATGTACAACTTGTACCAAAAGCACTCATATTGCAATCCTACTCTACCTAAGGGCCCTCCGTGAGCTTCCCTACTCCCTGGCTACCAAGAGTTGCTAGAATTCCCCATCCCATCGCTCTAACTAATCATAATCCAAAAAATGAATGAACCCAACTCTAAATCAAACTGTCGATTGTCTTTTTCTACAACAAGGATGTTTTTTCCTAAGATCCCCTGCAATGATGCCAAGATTAGTGGATATGCCACGAGGAGGCCAATGAAGCACAATTTGCTCTCAAACTAACATAAATATATCAATATGGGGAGGGCACTGACTTGACTAGTGCTCAGAGGTATGGCAATCTTCTAAGACTACGAGGAAGCATTATGGATGATCCCCAACTCAATGCAATGCAAAACATAGGCCAAATATAAGAACCCAATAACCTTATCCACTAGCTGTTTGTGACACAAACCTTGACCAAACGAATCTGGAATGCAACCAAACTCAAGATACAATCAGAGCAAACCACAAGCTAACAAATGAGAACTCCTACTCAAATTTGAGACTATCACAAACCATGATTTGGGAGAAGCAACCAAATCCGATCGAATATAGATTTCGAATTCAAGCAAGTGCATAAGCACCTACTTAAACCCACGACTCCAAGTATGGAATCGGATTTCGAAAGAAACAATCACTACTCTACTTATTAATTTTAGAAGGAGAGTATTGATTGTTTCGAAAGAAACAATCACTACTCTACTTATTAATTTTAGAAGGAGAGTTAATCATAGCTTAATCACAAACAATTGTGAGAAAATCAATGAAAAGGAAATATAATGGATTGAGAAGGCCATGATGATTATAAATTATGAAAGAAGCTCCAATAGACTCACACATCATTCTACAACATATCAATTCTCTCCGTTGTCTCAAAAACTCATTTTAGACCTTTATCCAACTCTAAAATTGGCATTTATACCTAGGGCTAAATTTATTAGTGACCTAGGCTCAAAACTTACTAAGGTAACCTAGACTTACTAGGGAGCTCATCATTGCAATGCAACAATAAAATATCACAGTCAATGCCAAATAATACAAAGCTATAATCCTGTAAAAAAAAAAAGAGCCGTAAAAATGATGTAGCCGCTTTAGTAGCTTTTCATTGGCATCTAGCAACAAAGAAGAAGAAGAAAAATCCTTTTTTACACCTACATATAGGACCATTCTTTGTGAAATGCACCCTTCCTCCCCTTTTTAAATCCCCTCCCTTACACTCCCATGTTACCATATCGTGAGTGACCCTTAGTGAATTCCTCAAGAGAAAAAGAGAAGAGAAGTTCTAGTGTTGTAGGAACAATCCCAAGAGACCTCATTGATCTTTGAGAGAGAGAGAGAGAGAGGTGATTCTTGTGTGGGTGCTCTATATACATTGTGACTAAGCTTGGAAACCATTGCTCATTGTTTGCACACTAACTTAAGCTCTCGTGCCTCAAGTTCTAGCCCATGGGTCCATCGTCGCTCGGATAAGCCCATGGCCACTACTTAGTTCTCCTTGGCTCCTCACCAATGGGTGATCACTATGCTGTCAAGTTGTTAGTCTATGCGTGCTAGTGCTTAGAGGGCTCCTCCATAGCCCCACTACCTTGGAGGGCCTGTGAATTTCAATGGGCCCGATTGCAGGCAACACACAGGCTCCATATCCCCATGAATAAGCAGTCTATGCAATGCGAAGCTGCAGTAGTACAGAGAATGAAACTAGACAGTATGAAGATAACGATGGTAATCGGATTGTAGTGGTTGTAAAGGTAGAAACTCAATGTAGGTGGCGGTAACGAAGTTGCAAGTCACCGACGCACCGCCTATGGGGGAGCCGAGAGCCACCCCAACTAATAAAGATGTGAGTTGTGACGTGCCTAGGTGAGGGTTCACAATTTCACATCACAATGCTTGGTAGGGATATATGCAAGTGTGACATGTGGCAAACTTTACCGACGCCACGTGGATAATTTGATCGTGCGATAAATTTTTTTCCAGCTTTTTGCTTTTCTTGCCAGATTGTTTTGTTTGGGAAATGAAGATCCGGGGAGGGCGGAGCCTCGTCGATAAAGGACACGGGCAAAAGTAGAGGGATGGACAACTGGAGATGGATCAACCGTTGATCTTCCCCAATGTAAATAAAAATTTTAGGGTTCCTTGCGTCGCATCATGTCGACCCCTTGAATCCACAACCTCCCCCTCCACAGCCTCGAGCTCTTACCACCTACGCTGCCGTGCGTTGTTGAAATTAATGCGTCTTTGCACGATCAAAAACCTGCCGTGGATCTGACGGCCCATATTATGCGCCCGGCCGATAAGTCGCCTTTGCCGTAGATCCCAGGAGTCCCACCTCGTGTCACTTAGACCTAAATGAGAGGGTGGAGGAGGCTCGGGGCTTTGACGAGAGAGGGTCGCACAGAAGAGTAGCGACGTTGAAATTGTTGTGTGTGAGAGAGGGGCGACTCCGGGGGGTTTGGAGGGGCGGGGGGGAGAGAGAGTAAAGGCTGCCATAGCCAAAGCGCCTCGTTAGCTGGATCGCACACAAGCGAAGCAGCTGTCTCTCCCACCCCTTGAGCAGTTACAACTAACTCTGTCTCTCTCAATACAGCACCTAACGAACCGCCCAGAGAGAGAGAGAGAGAGAGAGAGCGCCCCTACTTCGATTCAGTACAACGTTGTTTGCTGCTGCTCTCATATTTGCCTTGCCCCTTAAGTCTCTGTCTTTCACCCATCTCGCTGAACAAGCAGAAATCCAGATAATTACCCATTATTTGTGAGCTCATGCTATTTGGGCTTTCATATAGAGAGAGGCCCTACCAACAAGTGTAATATGCAAATCACATCACAAAATCCATTTTGCATTTTTTCTCCCTGCTGTGCCTAGTCCTATTTGACAGGCCTAGGAGAACCCAACTCCCTGTTTCTTTGCTTAACTAGAGAACCCTCCTCTCTAAATATCCCACATTGCTCGGTGAATCTGCATTTACTGCTTATCCAACCCCCATGGGTCCTCTTCATTTCAAGCTTTCTACGCAAAATGTACCTTTGCCATACAGCTTTTTCATCTGCGGGTAAATTGCTCTGTTCTGTTTCTCTTCTTCGTCCATCACACACCCCGACTACATCCCCTCTTCACCTAAAAATAGCTCTCTCCTCCATAGTGCATTGTAAAGATAAAGAAGGAAAAATCCAAGCTCCATCAACAGAAAAGTGCAGCAACAAAACCATAGCGGTCCATTAACAGGAAGATAAAATCAAGGCGGAAACCAGAATTAAAGGAGCAGAGAAAGATCAACCATTGTAGAAGGTAAATCTCTCTCTCAATGAACTCTCTGTAAATTTTACTCATTTAGTGCTAGTCCCTTCCAAGTACATTACCTTGGCATACATATTAGAGAGTTATCTCTTTCCGCAGTAGGCTAGCTTCATAACATAGTAGCTTCTGTACATGCATATGAAGATCTCTTTTCTTCATTGTGGTAGATTCATAACATAGTAGCTTCCGAGCATGCCCAAGAGGATCTTTCCTTCTCTGCATTGGTTTCTGATTTGTCTCTTATTGCTTGGCCCATAAGAACTCACTCTTTTCATAGAGGTAGCTCCCTGTTAGAGTCACATCTTTGCTGTATTATGGTACTTCAAAGGTCACTTCAAAATGTTGCAGCCTATGGGTCTCTCTGCGTTTTTCATACTTTGTTTTTGGATTCAAACAAACCTTCTCTCTCTCTCGCTCTCTTCTTGTCTCTCTTTAATTTTTGAAAGCACTAATCTCTGTCCTAATCATATGGTGATGCAACTTACCTTTCCCCCTGTTACTCTTGTGCATTGTAATGAGACAGAGGGCTGGGCCGATCTATGGCCAATGAGAGGGGCGGCATGGAGGGTGCATCTGTAGATTGGTCATTTGCTGCATCACAAGCATTCCTGCCTCCAAGGAGTCCTCTGTTTTCAGGAGGCCAATCAACTAACCAGGAAAACAACAGCTTTTTCTCAAATTGGCCCAAACTCCCACAGCCTGGTACAAATAGAAGGCACCATCAACGCACGCCCTCGACAAGCTTCCTCCCACAGACACCTGCTTGGGTCGATGATCTTTTGAATGACACCTCCGACGTACCACCTGTGCGAAGTACACATAGGCGATCTTCTAGTGATTCAATGGCTTTCTTGGATGGCCCCTTGCAGCATGTGCGCATTCATGGCATTACTGAAGAGGAGGAGTTAGACGCTGTGGGTATGGATCCTCGGTTTTCAAGAGGATCTAGAGCACTTGACAAACTCGACGAGGAACCTTTCATGTCAAAAGTCGCAGAAAGTGGGTCATTGCAAAAGTATCAAAATGGGATTGCACATTCAAATGCGGGGCATCAAGTAGAGAGGAGAGCGCCAATAGAGACGTCATCTGCTCCCTCTGACCAGGATAGTGGAAATGCTAGCTCAATGGATGATAAAAGAGCCCGTGGTGTGGGACAATCCGGAAATGATAGTGAAGTGCAAAGTGCTTTTAAATCTGAGCAGACATCTCTGCATGGGGGTCAACCAGAGCCATCAAACCTGACAGATGCAACCCTCGATCCAAAGCGAGCTAAGAGGTGAGAGGCTCTCGTGCAAAGGGTTGGAGGCCCTTGCTTATGGGCTGACATGGGTGTATAGCAAGGATGATTTTATTATCCTTTAAAGGTTTATTGGGCATCTTTTGTCTGTTGAGGAAAATTTCCTATTTTTCGTTTTTGTTGAGACAAGATTAGATTTTCTGTTAGAGTGTGGCACTTTGGTTTTGTACTCAGAATTGTGTTTGAATTTTGGATTCTTGTCATGTATACTTGACTGGAATTTTTTTTTCTGAGAATGATAGAATCTGCTGTCTTGTGTCGCTGCTGGTGTAGGTGTATATAACCTTTGTGGTCAATTGAGCAGAGTTTGCTTTTATTTATTTTGCTGATTATAAATGCTCACTTCAGGATCCTGGCTAATCGGCAGTCTGCTCAGCGCTCACGGGTTCGAAAGCTCCAATACATCTCTGAATTA
Organism: Adiantum capillus-veneris; assembly: GCF_014529385.1. NCBI lineage: Eukaryota > Viridiplantae > Streptophyta > Polypodiopsida > Polypodiales > Pteridaceae > Adiantum > Adiantum capillus-veneris. The sequence goes on from NC_140949.1 coordinate 83,813,853, forward strand.
GAAAGAACAGTCAATGTGTTGCAGGTAAGCAAATGCTTTGGTCACACTTGTTTAGTTTGGTGTGTTTTTTAATCTATGTTTCTGAGAAGCTGAAAGATTTGACTTCTTAGACATTAAATCTAGTTTTTCGTGGCAGGAAGAAGTTTCTGCATTGTCACCTCAAGTCACCTATCTCGATAGACACCGAATTCTTCTTAACGTTGACAATAGCGCTATGAAGCAAAGAATAGCTGCATTGGCACAAGAAAAGCTGTTCAAGGATGGTACGCCTGACACTTCTATGCTGATAAATCTATCGTAATCTATTGTTTTGTACCGATTGTGTTACTTTTTGTTGCAATCACACATTCTGTTGCAAATCATGTACACATACACATGTGCAGCTCCTAAGTGATCCTACTCTACGCGATACACGGCAGCCCAATGACCATAAAAAGAGGACTACTTTGTTAGACTTTTGGATGCTATTTCCTATGTTCCCCATCTAGATCTAGTGAGAGGGCTTCTTTATTAAAATGCCCAGCCTTGTGTGGCTATGAGGTTCTTGACATTAGGGGGATTTACTAGGTATTATCTGTTTTCTGTTACTGGCCTTTTGTAGTGGATGCCCTATTTTCTATCGTCACTCTCCATTTTCTCCTACATTTTGGGTTGTGGGGTTTTATGAGTGGGTTAGTCATGTTGGAAGGACCTCTACATAGGGGAGGGGGAGCACCTCCAGTGTCCAGTGCAGTGGAATTGAAATGGTGAAGATCTAGGTTTTACACTTTCACAAATCTTTTATTTCTTTTCCTTGTGTTAGTGATTGCTTTTAGCTTGAATGATGGTTCCTTTTACTTTCCTCGAAGAGAGAGAGAGAGAGAGAGAGAGAGAGAGAGAGAGAGAGAGAGAGAGAGAGAGAGAGACCCGATGGGGATCTAACCAACACTCTCAACGACACACCATTGCCGATGCGGTATTTTCTTTTGATTGCGCAAATGGAATGTACACACATGTGATACCTCAAGTGTAGACTCTACTGATTCAAATTGGTGAATGTCACTGCGGTAAGTCCTTGAGATGAGGCACCTTTGGGCTGATTGGATGCACCTTTGGATCCTTCTCGATGTGGGGTTGCTGATGGACACCAAGGGGTAGATCTAGGGTTGATTTGCACTCCCGATGTGAGAGGAATGAAGGGTTGAAAACGCAGATCTCGACGATGCCGATGATGGACAGCAATGGGAGCACTCGATGCGGTGAGGGAATGGCCGAGGAGAGGCTCAATGGGCTGCTGAATTACTGGACTGCAACTTAGAGGCTAGTGATTGCAAATATGAGCTGGTTCCGGCGAGGGGAGGGCTGAAATCTGAAAACGCTAGGGTTGATCTGCAGGTCTGGAAGATAGCCCTAGGCTGAATCTGCAAAACGCTATATATACCTTGATGAATCCAGGATAAGCCCAGACTCACCCTTCAAGGAAAGTGCAAGGTATAGACCCATGGTAGTCACCCACAGGACAATATAACCATTAGCTCCATCACGCATAGTATTGACTAAATACCACGACATCCCCACTAACGTCGTCAGTGCCCAATAGTGGGTGTAGAACTAGGTACTAACATATGCTCCCAAACACAACACACACACACACACACACACACACACACACACGAGCATACATCAACACAAAGTTCAGCGTACTTAGTTTTTGTCATGACTCCGGAGATCAAGGGCAGACTCAGCCATAATGAAGCCTAGCACTAAAAGAAGCATTAAATCAAAAAAATTAGCACAAAAATGAGGTAGTTGATAGAGCATACGCACCACAAAAGATAGAAAGAATTAGCACAATATCAACTGGTCGTAACTCGGACGAAAACGTCACAATGTGAAGTCTGCATGTCATACCTAGATGAATCCAGGATAAGCCTAGACTCACCCTTCAAGGAAAGTGCAAGGTATAGACCCATGGTAGTCACCCAAAAGACAATATAACCATCAGCTCCGTCATGCATAGTATTGACTAAATACCACGACATCCCAACTAACGTTGTCAGTGCCCAATAGTGGGTGTAGAACTAGGTACTAACATATGCTCCCAAACACAACACACACACACACACACACACACACACACACACACACACACACACGAGCATACATCAACACAAAGTTCAGCGTACTTAGTTTTTGTCATGACTCCGGAGATCAAGGGCAGACTCAGCCATAATGAAGCCTAGCACTAAAAGAAGCATTAAATCAAAAAAATTAGCACAAAAATGAGGTAGTTGATAGAGCATACGCACCACAAAAGATAGAAAGAATTAGCACAATATCAACTGGTTGTAACTCGGACGAAAACGTCACAATGTGAAGTCTGCATGTCCGCTATACGACTAAAAAATATACCTTGATGAATCCAAGATAAGCCCAGACTCACCCTTCAAGGAAAGTGCAAGGTATAGACCCATGGTAGTCACCCACAAGACAATATAACCATCAGCTCCATCATGCATAGTATTGACTAAATACCACGACATCCCAACTAACGTTGTCAGTGCCCAATAGTGGGTGTAGAACTAGGTACTAACATATGCTCCCAAACACAACACACACACACACACACACACACACGAGCATACATCAACACAAAGTTCAGCGTACTTAGTTTCTGTCATGACTCCGGAGATCAAGGGTAGACTCAGCCATAATGAAGCCTAGCACTAAAAGAAGCATTAAATCGAAAAAATTAGCACAAAAATGAGGTAGTTGATAGGGCATACGCACCACAAAAGATAGAAAGAATTAGCACAATATTAACTGGTCGTAACTCGGACGAAAACGTTACAATGTGAAGTCTGCAAAACGCTGGCCAAGCTTTGCAAAAATGCTGGCGTTGGGCTGAATTTTGCAAAACGCCAATGCTCTTGCAAAATGTTGGGCTCTCCAACTCTCTTCACTTTTTGCCAATCGATGGATTGATGGGTTCCCTTTATAGGCAGGGTTGAGGGATTATAAATCCAATGGGGGTTAGTTTTTGGGTGAAACTGTTGGAATTCCATTGACGTGGGGAATGGGATTTCTCTAACCAAATCTATATGCACGTCACGCCAGATACCCACCGTAGTGTAACAACATTTGTCAAAATGTGTATACAAATCATTTATGTGAGAGGGTTCCAAAACTAGAAAATTGGCTCTAGAAGCCGATGAAACATGTCCACATGGCACAGAGAGCCATGTGTTAGAGTTCAGATTCCTGTTTGTCGGTGGTGGCGCAAGTATCTCCTAGGAGCAGATTAGGGAGTGAGACAGTTTTGTGGCTGTGCCTGGCCGGATCTGAGGTAGACGTACCTGTTCTTAGCGATGCACTCTACGGCGTCACTCACCCGGTAGGCTCGCATGATTCGGGACCCCGTTCCTAGGGATTCGTTACTAAATATGCGTGTCAGGCCGCTTTCAGCAAGTTTACATATTTATTAGCATTTATCAGGATCCTGGAGTTTTGCAGTAGGTAGGATCTGCCTATATATGCACCCCCCCTTATACTTTTGGCATATGTTGGGATCATTGCAGAGCTCCAACGTTTGGGCACACACTCTCTCTAGCGTTTTTCATTGCAATCGTTTTGTGTGTGTGGCTTCACCTCTCTCTAGTGTTTTTTTGTCCACCATCTCTCTCTCTCTCTCTCTCTCTCTCTCTGTTAGGTGCAGTGGAATGACTGTTTGAACTTTGCTCAAGATGAGTGCTCCGAACTGTGCTCAAGGTTCCTTTTGTTCTTATGGAAGGGGGAGCCTTCTGTTCTTAATGAGAGAGTGCAATGATCACAAACAAGTGAATGGACATTGTGCGTGAAAGTGTAGGAGAGTGAGAGATAGAGAGAGAAGAGAATACGACACCAGAGACGTAAAACCCTCCTCCGAAGGCCCCACTCTCGTCGGCGAGAGTGGTCTACTTATGATTGCACAATCTTGTACAAAGTGAATGCATGTGACTGATGGAAGTCTAGGCTATGTCGACGGGGATGGCGACACCGACCTAAGGGCTGAAATCTGCAATCTTTTATCTGCTGTCCAAAAACGCTATGGGCTGAAATCTGCTACAAATCCAAAAACGCTGGTTTTGGGGCTGATTTTGCTGATCTTTGTCGCTGAAATTCTGCAGGTCTTAGGGCTGAAAACTGATGTTCTTTAGGGCTGAAACTGTTGGTCTTTAAGGGCTGAATCTGCAGTTCTTCATTGCTGAAAATCGCCATGGTTCATTGTGCAAATTTGGAAACGCTAGGTTGGAAAAACGCTAGGTTTGCTGAAGCCTTTGCTGGCGATGATCTTCTTGCTGAAAACGCTAGGCTGAGGCTGTGGATGGCGATGAGTATCTGATGCAAAAACGCTAGGGAAGGGAAGCTAGGGGATGATGTCTTTGCTTGGAGGAAAGTCCACAAGGGTCTTGCTTGAGAAGTTGCCTATGGAGCTTGGCTCCTGTTGCCTCTTCTGCCAATTAGTGCTAGTCTAGGTTTGCTTATATACAAACTTACTCAATTTGCCCTATCTACTTTCCAACAAAAGTCACTTAAAAATAATAAGTGAAAAATGTCAAAAATAGGGAAAATAGGCTAAATGCACTGGAAAATTCCCCTGAAGGATTCTGATGGATTTTGATGGGAATGCTTATGATCATGCTGTGTGCAACCAGAGGATATGCATCTATACTAAGTGACTGGGCATGCACAGTCTAAGAATACTCACAAAAGTGCCAGATCACTTCTAATCTAAACTGATTGGACTGACTGAACCCTTGTCATGCTGTAGCTTGTCCACGGACACATAGGGTTGGATGTGTCACGTGACATCCCCTCCTTTTCAAAGTGAGGTACTGGTAGCGAACTGTATGGCGTCGAGGGAGATCGTCAATAGCAACTGGAATCCTGGAAGGGACTCTTCGCCGGCCCACTCTGATATGTGGGTCGTGTGGTACTTGAACTTCATAAAGGTCTGTAACGCTTGCTTCTTTGGGCCGCGCCGAAAGCGACACAAAGTCTTCTGTGGCTCCTTCGATGCTTCAATTTCGTCGAGAGTCATGCTTCTTTCTTCTTCAAGAATCTCTATGGCTGAAATTCATGAAATCATTTCCAACACAAACAAGAACATACCTATTCTATGTAAAGTGAGTGGAAAAAATCTTGTCTTCTTCAAAGATTGTGCATGCAATGTAGATGAACAAGGAGAAGGAGTGCCAAACCGTTCACCACACACACGAAAACAATGAGATCAAATCTTTCTCTTATGATCTAGAGCAATCAAGTGTGGCAATTCACAACGGAAATGCCCATGCTTGGTGCTCATACTTTCATGTGCTCGTTCTACAAATGTGTCATGCAAGGAAGAGACATGAAATGTGACTTCCTTGAATGCATACTTTTGAGCTTTTCATAAACAATCCACATACGTTTGTGCTCATTCATGAGTGAAACCTGCTCAACGTACAATATGTCATGCCTAGGAAAAGGGATCACATAAAGACGCTAACGAAAATACACGAAACGATCACAAATGAAACACTCGAAAAATGCGTGCGTATGAATCATGCGAACACATAGTACTTCCTGTAAGGGTTCTTGAGACCTAGGCTCGAGAGCCAAGATCGGTTCTTCCTGAAGAGGTGCTTTGGACCTAGGCTCGAGAGCCAAGATCGGGTCTTTGTGATTGATTGTCTCTGCGATGAGGTTAGCTTCACTAGAGAAAGTATCAACTAACTCATCATCCTTGTGAACAATCACATCATCTTCATGCAACTCATCATGCTTGTTAGAAATCACATCTTGATCATGCAAATCATCATGCTTGTCATTGTCATCCAAATTATCATGCAAATCATCATGCTTATCATCATTCAAATCTTGTGTGTTATGCTTTGGAGAAGAAGAGACTGAGAGAGTCTCCTTCTCTTGAATCCGTTCAATCTTGTCCTGCATATTAGCAATGAGAGAGGGAGAATGAACAATTTACTCTCCACAAATGACAATGGGAGAATCACTTTTGACATTGAGAGTGAAAGTGTTAGCCTCCCAATCAATGAGAGGGTTAAGATCACGAAACCGTCGAATGCCCAAAATCATATCACAACCTGAGAGAGGAGAGACAAAAAATCTTCTACGGAAAGTAGCTTGTTGAATTGAAAACAACACACCAAGACACTCTTGCGTGATGAGAGAGTCCATACCGGGAACAAAGCTAGAGACCTCGAGAGGAGATTTCCGACTAACTTCTAGGCCGGCTTTCTCAACAAGAGAGGGATTGATCACATCATGCATACTACCTGGGTCAAACAATATGACAAAAGGCTGTCCCGACATATGACCATAACATTTAATGAGAGAATCATCAATGGGAGGGTCAAGAGAAACTTGGGGCACACTCGTGTTATCAGTAATTGCATTGATAGAGGACGTGGGTTCTGTGGATTCTTTAAATTCATTCGATTCAAGCTTAGGACATGTTCTTTTTATGTGACCCTTAATGTGACAATGAAAACAACGACCTTCCTTAGAATAAGTGCTTTGCTCTTCTGACGTGATGTATCCTCCTACAATTCCTTGTGCTACCTTTTCATCTGGAGTGAGCTTAGGTTTAGTAATTGTGTTAGCCTTACCCTTAGGTTCATGAATTCTTTTCTGAGAGACTGTTGGAAGATTGGTTAGAAGAGTTAGAAGAGTTAGAAGAGTTACTGTTCTTACCATTCTTACCGTTCTTACCGTTCTGAGGGTTTTGAGAAGTCTGCGAGGTACTTGTGGAAGTCTTGTTCTCCTTAGGCTTTCCCTTGTTGTGCTTCATCTCATGTGCTAGAGCAATCGCTACCGCCTTGTTGAGATCGATTGGATTGAGCACCTCGACATCGTACTTGATATACTCGTCCAATTTATAAAGGAATGCCTCCTTGCGCTCATCATCCGACTTGCGTAATTGAGTACCTAGCTGCAAAACACGATCAGAAAAAGACATAACCGGCATACCACTTTGCTTAAGAGCGCGCCAATCGTCCTTAAATTGTGCGAGGTACTGAGGTGGCATAAACGGCGCCTTGAGCTTGTCTTGGAAATCAGCCCAATTGAAGGAAAGGGGCTTGAGCCTTGAATTCGTCGGCTTCCTCTAGGTGCACGGCTAACTTTGCCTCTTGCCATGCGTGGTACCAATTGATGCCATCACCGGCAAGGTACATGGTTGCCGTCAAAACTTTGCTATTTCTTGTCTTAGTTGTCGCAAAATAAGCATTAAATTGATGCAACCAAGAATGAATAACCGTATCATCCATCTTACCATCATACTTACTGAAAGTCAACTTCTCTGTGACTGGGTTGTTGGAATCCGCATCGTGGCTTGCGTCACTTGAGTAACTCCCACGATCTTTGGTTGGTTCGGACTTCGAGGCAAGTACTTGTCGAACCAATTCTTGAGTGCGTAGTTCTCTTTGAGCCTCACGCTTGGCCTCCAAGGCCGCTCGTCTTGCATCAGATTCTTCTCATCTTTGTGCTTTCCTTTCTTTTCGTTCAACGCGCTCGCGTTCCAAGGCAATGCGAGTCGCTTCTTGGTGTATGGCAATCCTTTCGTTGCGTTCTTCGCGCTCGCGTTCCAAGGTAATGCGAGTCGCTTCTTGTTGTATTGCATTTTTTTCGTTTCGTTCGTCGTGCTCACGGTCCTCGGCCTCCTTTCGTTCTTCGCGCTCACGGTCCTTGGCTTCCTTTCGTTCTTCGCGCTCGCGGTCCTTGGCTTCTTGTCGTTCTGCTTTTCTTTCTAGTTGTGCCATCATCTCCATCATCGACTTGACCATCACCTCCATAGAATTTGGTACAACTCGTGGCGTAGATGGGGAAGGGGGAGGGTCGAGAAAGTCTCCTGGTGGGGAAAGCTCTTCTTCGCCACTCCCATGCTCATCACCTGTATGCGAAGTATCCATTCCGCTTCGGGTGAGGACCATGCACTATGATCTTTGGTTCTTAAGTTCACGAGGAACTTGGGTTCTTGAGAGTCTTGGGTTCTTGGGTCTTGAGAGTCTTGGGGTTCTTGAGGTTCTTGAGGTTTTCTTTCGCTTGCAAATCGTGTTTGAGAAGGATCTTCTCTTCACCCGAGTTCTTCTCTTTTCCGTGAGCGCACCCCTCGGCGGCCTTGCGCTCACACCAAGGTTGCTTTTTCCCACCTCACGTCGATTGGCCGGCCGCCAAGTGCATGGTCCGCTCTCAATGAGTGAAAAGAGGCACAAGGGGAGGCTGGACAAGCACTTCTTTCTTGGGATTCCTGTCACTCTTCAAAAACACGATTAGGAATCGACACGGCCAAGCGAACTTGGGTTCGTGCGACCGCAACAAGCAAAAAGAATTCTTGTGATTCTTGTGGTTCTTTCCTTGAGTGATACAGAACACTGGTATACACTGCCAAAGCTCTGATGCCAATGTTGGTGCAGCGGAATGAATGTTTGAACTTTGCTCAAGATGAGTGCTCCGAACTGTGCTCAAGGTTCCTTTTGTTCTTATGGAAGGGAGAGCCTTCCGTTCTTAATGAGAGTGCAATGATCACAAACAAGTGAATGGACACTATGCGTGAAAGTGTATGAGACTGAGAGATAGAGAGAGAAGAGAATACGACACTAGAGACGTAAAACCCTCCTCCGAAGGCCCCACTCTCGTCGGCGAGAGTGTTGTACTTATGATTGCACAATCTGGTACAAAGTGAATGCATGTGATTGATGGAAGTCTAAGCTATGTTGACGATGACGACGGGGATGGTGACACCGACCTAAGGGCTGAAATCTGCAATCTTTTATCTGCTGTCCAAAACGCTATGGGCTGAAATCTGCTACAAATCCAAAAACGCTGGTTTTGGGGCTGATTCTGCTGATCTTTGTCGCTGAAATTCTGCAGGTCTTAGGGCTGAAAACTGATGTTCTTTAGGGCTGAAACTGTTGGTCTTTTAGGGCTGAATCTGCAGTTCTTCATTGCTGAAAATCGCCATGGTTCATTGTGCAAATTTGGAAAGGCTAGGTTGGAAAAAACGCTAGGTTTGCTGAAGCTTTTGCTGGCGATGATCTTCTGGCTGAGAAGTTGCCTGTGGAGCTTGGCTCCTGTTGCCTCTTCTGCCAATTAGTGCTAGTCTAGGTTTGCTTATACACAAATTTACTCAATTTGCCCTACCTACTTTCCAATAAAAGTCACTTAAAAATAATAAGTGAAAAATGTCAAAAATAGGGAAAATAGGCTAAATGCACTGGAAAATTCCCCTGAATGATTCTGATGGGAATGCTTATGATCATGCTGTGTGCAACCAGAGGATATGTATCTGTACTAAGTGATTGGGCATGCACGGTCTACGAATAGACTCAGAAAAGTGCTAGATCACTTCTAATCTAGACTGACTGGAGTGACTGAACCCTTGTCGTCCTGTAGCTTGTCCACGGACACGTAGGGTTGGATGTGTCACGTGACACTCTCTCTCTCTCTCTTTCTCTCCAATGTTTTCTCTAGCGATCTCTCTCTCCCCTACTAGTGCTCCCCCGCTCCCTCTCCCTTGCCGTGTGCACATCCTCTCGGTGTAGCATTGCTTGTGGTGAGTTCCCGTGCCTGTTCGGTGGGCGGTATGTGCTAGGAGCTTGACGATGAGGAGATTCATCGCGATAGATCCGAGAACTATTGGCTGCTTGGTACGGGGAGGAGGTTTGCTCTTGGTTGCAGACAACTTTATCACATGATTCACTCTTTTCTATTGCACCTTTGACATGGTATCAGAGCCACAGCGCGCTCTTGAATCGGATCAGTGAATTGTGCGAATTTTTGTTGCTGAATTTCTTGACGAAAAGAGATAGTTTGCAGTTTTTCTGTGTTTTCCACTCATTTGGGGCTGATTTTGGTTGTATAGTGGGCAGATTTGCAGATTTTCTCACTTCTACCTTGACCTAGCCTCGTCGCATGCCCAAGTTCTCCAACACCATGGAGAGGAGTGATGATTCCGACGTGAATTTAGTCTGTGATGAAGAAGTACATCATGGGGATGCTAACGGCGGTGGTGGTGAACCACCCGTCAACGAGGAATGGGGAGACTGGTCCTAGCTCTACTCCGGCGTAGGTGATCAACCAATCAATATACCTACCCTCCCTACCTTTCCCTCGGATCGGCAATTGAGTAGAGACAACTATGCCTTCTGGAAAGCTACCTTGATGGCGGTCTTTGACTCTTACAAGCTTGGAGGTTGTGTCTCGAGCAACTTTTAAAAGCCAAAGGACCTTGCGGGAGCGAAGTTTTGGGAGCATGTCAATGCTCGAATTCGTTCTTTCATTATCTCAACAACACACCTTCAATTATTAGCCACATATGATTGATGAAAGATGTGAAGTTTATTTGGGATTAGCTTTCTTTACTTTATGATCGAGTCTCTCTAATGAAGCGAATAGCCCTCGAGGTGCAGTTGAGAACCTTGAATGCGAAGCACTCTTCCATGCGAGATCAAGATGTAGGAGCTTCAACAAGAGATACTTCATATGGGAAAGCTTACTGGTTCGGAGATTATGGCCATCCAGCTTTTGGCCCACTTGCCTCTTCGGTGTACACCAACTTCTTTTGTTCCTTGATTAGGAGTGGCCGACTGAATATTCTCTTGGGACGAGGTATTGGACAGAAGGAGCCGTTCAATATGGGGAAGAAGTCAGGCTTCGAAGCCTTGACCGATTCTCGAACAACAGCAAGAAGCAGAAGGGTAAGAAGAAAAGCAACAACACCAAAGACGAACAAGATTGATGCTGAACGGGACGCCTTAAAGGCAGAACGGCATTGCAATAGTTGTAGTGAGAAGGGACATTATTGGAGGAAGTGTCCAAAGCGAGTTGGAGATGCTTCAACTTCTTTGGCGGTTGTGGTGTAGTCACCAACCTTTGTTCATTTGGAGATTCTCCCCTCACAGGACTCTCTAAGGCATAGTTACCCGAGAACGGGAACGACGACGGGATCCCTGCGGAACGGGGGAACGGCTAGGGGTCTGGAACGCGAATGGCGCGGAACGGGAGGTATAAAAAACACCCAAACAGTGCATTTTTTAGCTCCTTGTGTTTAAATACCAGGAGTATTAGAGTCCCTTGACTCTGATACTCACAAAAAACTCGTTTTGAAGACCATTCAACCTTACTATGACTAGATGATGATGAGAGAGAGAGAGAGAGAGAGAGAGAGAGAGAGAGAGAGAGAGAGAGAGAGAGAGACTCTAGAGAGCGAGAGGGAGAGGAAGAGATCTTGAGGGCTTGAAGCCTTGAGCCTTGAGAGTGTGAGGGTCTTAAGAGGGAGAGATCTTGAGAGTGTGAGAGGGAGGGAGCTTGAGCCTTGAGGATTAGCTTAGGGAGAGAAAGGGGGAGGGGGGTGCATCTTATGAGTCCTTGAGGCCTTGCACACTTCAAAAAGAAGCCCAAACATTTACTTTAATTTTTTCAATTTTTGCCAAATTTGTTTGTAGCCGTTGGCCGTTCCAGGGGCGTTTCGGAATGTTTCGGAACGGTCGTTCCGGTTTGCACTAGCCACCCGGAACGTCCATACGTTCCGGAACGTTCCGAACGGAAGTTGCCCCCCAAAACGTCGGAATAGGGGCTAGGGGGCGTTCCCTGGTAACTTTGCTCTAAGGACATCGAAGGTTGCGTCGACTTTGGCGGGTCGAGATGATCGTAATTGGATTATGGATAGTGGTGCCTCAGCACATGACACATCTTCGGAAGATCTTTTGCAATATGCGACGACAGTGTGGTACCATCTTCATTGGAGATAAATACTATTCACAGCGAGGGATCTATGGAGTTGATATGTGATGGCACAGGAGGTATGCATACCTCCAAGGTAGTATATACTCCGAAGCTTGGATTTCATCTTACGTTTGTGCACGAGGTGTGCAAGCGTGGTATGGAGGTGATTCTTATAGAGGATGCGATATTTATTCGGGATCGGCAATCCGGAAAGGAGGTCAGAGGGGGCTCAATGGAGAACGGACTATACAGGCTCCATGCTCTTTCCTCAGCGACACAGATACCTGTAGGTGATCTTTGGCATTAAGATTTGGTCATTTGAACAATGATGCTCTTCGGCTTGCTTTCGTGAGCAAATGCTTACATGCTTACCGGATGTTGGGAGTAAGCATGGAAAATGCATTACATGCATTCGTGAGAAGAATCTATTCAGGGCTTGCTACACGCTGATCCATTGCCGTTTTGGAGTTGGTTTACACGGATCTTTGTGGACCTATGCAGACCCATTCCCTCGGCAAGGCTCTCTATTTCATGTTGCTGGTGGATGATTTCAGCCGCTTAACTTGGGTATACTTTTTATAGCACAAGTACTAGGCATTTGGCCTCTTCAACAATTGGCGTTCTCTTGTGGAGAAGGAAAGCAATCAAGTATTGAAGACTATTCGTTCGGACAAAGGCACGGAGTTTACCTCCAATGCTTTCATTCCGTTTTGTGCGGACCATGGCATCAAGCCAGAGCTTGCAAATACCAGATCACCTTCAGAGAATGGAGCCTTGTTACCATATACATGTGGTAGTGATGTGTGTGAACACACTAGAACCGTGAGGACATTTTTTCCCTCTTTAGGAGGTTTTTTCCCCCGTGCATTGTATGTATGCCCATCACTCTAGGGCTATCTATCTTTTCATTGCACACCTAGTAATACACTCTCTATTGTGTGCCTTGAGCTTCCTTCGTCTTCTCCAAGCTGTGTGCGTTTCTCTGCAACCCTAATTCCAACAATTGGTATCAGAGCAGGTTGCATCCTCTCGGGCTTAGTCGCCAGCTGCTCCAGCACATGCCTGCTCACTTTCTCCGATTTCAGTGAGGTTTGGCGAGCGTTCGTAGGTCGACAAAAATTTCGGCCTCCGTTTCCTCTACGAGCAAGTCTGCACAGGCAATTTCGTCATTTTGTGTATAATTTCTGTCAGTGCCGTTTTCTGTATAACAGGTGCCTTAAAGTCTTCTATGGTTTGTGCTTTATAGCACGTGTTGTTCTTGTTCCGTTTCTCCTCTTTTCGGGCAGTTTTCACATCAGGTGCAACATTTATCATGGTTGACAACAACACAGATGGGTTCAAGATGTTTGCTGCTGAGGACAGGTTGGATGGGGACAATTACCCTATGTGGGCTTATATGATGCAACACGTTCTTGTGTCAAAGGGCGTCTGGAATATTGTGCAGGGCATTGGTGTATGTCCTGATTCTGAGGATGTAGGCGATGTGAGGATGTTGCAGGTCTTGCTGCAAGGATTGCTGCTAATAGAGTTGTTTTGCCTATGGCAGAACAAGCTCGTTGGGATGTAAAAGATGCGCAGGCTCATGCATTGATTGCGTTGTTTGTGAAGCGCACCATTGTTCCTCACATTCGTTCAACAAAATCTGCAAAACAGTCTTGGGATATTCTCGCAGGTCTTTATGCAAGCCGCAATGAGGCTAAAATTGCTTCGTTGCGTAAAGAGCTGGAGTCGAAGATTATGATGATATGGACACTTTGCTTGCTGGTGTCAAGGATATCAATGAGCAACTTATTTCTGCAGGTGAAGTCATTTCAGACAGTTCCCTTGTGCAAACTGTTCTTGATGCCTTACCATATTCATACCAGACTTTTGCTAGTACTTGGAGACTTATGACCCAAGGAAATCCTGAAGTTGTCAAGTTTGATGCATTATGCACATTGCTGTTGCAAGAGTCACTTTCCAGAAAAAACAAGACTAGGCAGCGTGTAATTGAACAGGCTTTTATTGCTTCTCAAAGATAGGGTGGTAACAGCAAGGCAGCCACTTCATATGGTTCTACTGCGAGTGGCAAAACTTCTGTTCCTAATGCTTCTGCTGGCAACAAGTCGTTTGGAAATTCCGGTGCTAAAGGCAAAAAGAAGACGCGTTGCCATTATTGTAGAGCTAATGATCATTTGATCAAGCAGTGTCCTAAGTTGAAGGCTAAGAAGAAAGAGGGTGGTTCCACTGCAAATGCTAGTTCCACTACAAATGCAGCCATTGTTGAGTCTTCTGTAAAAGGAGACTGTGATGCTGATGTTGATGCAAAATGGGCTTCTAGTGCAGAGTGCACTTACAATCCTGTTGTCCATGATGCATGCTTGTCAGTTGCTGCAGATTCACATGTGTGGTATTTCGACAGCGGTGCTACAAAGCACATTATCTCACATCGTGAATTGTTCACCTCTCTTGAGTTTGTCCCTCATGGGAATTTAGTCACTTGTGCCAACAATGCCTCTTATCCGGTTCCGGGGGTTAGAAAGATTGTGCTTACTGTTGCAAATAGCAGTTTTTTCTCACTTGTTGATACACTCTATGTACCTGGGATCAAGAAGAATCTTTTGTCTGTATCCGCACTTACCAGACTTGGACTTGTAGTAAAATTTGTGGATGACAGATGTACAGTTCATGATCTTAGTTTTGGTGATGAAATTGTTGCATTTGGCCTTTTGTGCCGTGGGTTGTATAACCTCACTTTGTATGACAAATGGACAAAATTTTGCAAATGCAGTTGCAGATTCAAGGGCTATTTCAGATGCAAAACTTTGTCAATGTTCGTTTTGGGCATCTGAATTTTACCAATTTGTTGCGTTTGCAGAAATCTGATATAGTTGCTTCTTTGCCGCCTCTTGAAGCACCTATCAAACATGTTTATGAAGGCTGTATTTTGGGTAAAATGCAGCGTTCTAAGTTTCCAAAGGATGGTTCAGCTAGGGCCACATGCAGGTTGTAACTTGTGCATAGTGATGTTTGTGGACCCATGCAAACTCCGTCCTTGGGCAATTACCTATACTTCGTGACTATCATTGATGATTACTCCAGGCATGCATGGGTATTTCCGCTTAAAGCGAAGTGCAAAGTTTTATTGTGCTTCAAACAATAAGTGGTTATGGTTGAAAATGTCTCGAAATGTACTATGGGCACCCTCTGTTTCGATCGAGGAGGGGAGTATATGTCTCATGAATTCAATGCATTTCTGGCTAGTCGTGGGATAAACCACCAATGTACAGTGCCTTATACACCTCAGTAAAATGGTGTTGTTGAGAGGAAAAACAGGTCACTTACGGAAATGGCACGATGTATGGTCAAAAGTCAAGCTTTGCCGCATTCTTTTTGGCTTGAGGCCATCACGTGTGCCACTTATGTACTAAACAGGTGTCCTACGAAAGGTTTGCAGTCTATTACTCCATATGAAGCATGGCAAGATAGAAAGCCTTCTATTGAGCATATGCGTGTTTTTGGTTGTTTGGCATATGCTTTGGTGCCACAAACACAGCGCAGAAAATTGGATGATAAGGCTGTCAAATTTATTTTTGTTGGTTATAGTGCTGAAAGCAAAGGTTACAGGTTGTATCATCCGCAAACAAAGCGTATTTTGGTTTCACGGGTTGTAGTGTTTGTGGAAGATTCTGTTCAGCCCTTGCTGTCACGTACTAGAGACAATAATGTAAGCTCACAGGACATTTATGACCCTTTGTTGCCTCTTTTCAGTGGTGGAAATACGAATGTAAATTCCAATGAGGCAAATGTACAGCCTATGGGGGTTTCCGAAAATGTTATAGATCAGCCTATTACTGATGCAGATGTACATGATGTACTTGATGAGGAAAGGTCTGAAAATGAGCAGGTTAGAGGTATGCCAAAATGGCTGGTGCACACTTTGCGTGACAGTAAATTGGATGCACCTTTGTCTAGTCGTACTCGTTCATGCTCTAGCCATGCATCTTATGCAATAGATTGTCATGCTTTGGCTGTGTCTAACTTACATGTTGAGGAACCTCTGTCTTTTGATGAAGCACAGAATTCAGAAAATTGAATGGCTGCCATGTAATCAAAATATGATGCACTTATAGAAAATGACACATGGACTTTATGTGATTTGCCTCCTGGCAAAAAGGCCATTGGTACGAAGTGGGTTTACAAGTTGAAATGCAGGCCGGATGGTGAGATTGATCGCCATAAGGCTCGACTTGTTGCAAAGGGTTATGCACAGAAAAAGGCATAGATTATGAAGAGACTTTTGCTCCCACTTGTCGTATGACTACTGTGCGTTTTCTATGTGCATTGGCAGCTCATTTTGGTTGGGATATACATCAATTAGACATTGTTATTTCTTTCTTGAATGGTGACATATTTGAGAAAGTTTATGTAACGCAGCCTCGCGGTTTTGTCAAGAAAGAACAAGAGGACAAAGTGTGCAGATGTAAGAAGGTTTTGTATGGGTTGAAGCAATCTCCACGTGCTTGGTATGAGAAAGGTGACACGCATTTGGTCAAACAATGCTTTCGTAACAGTCCAACAGAAAGCACACTATATGTAAAGCGTGAGGGTGATGGACTTCTCATTGTGGCTCTTTATGTAGATGATTTGCTGATCAGTGGACCAAATGAAAGACATTGCTGAATTTAAGGCTGATTTGAATGCTACTTTCAAGATGAAAGATTTGGGGCTGTTGCATCATTATTTGGGTATACAGTTTAAGCAGTGTGATGGTGGTATTGCCTCGTGTCAGAAAAGTTACATAGAGACATTGCTATGTAAGTTTCGACTTGAGGATTGCAAACCTATTGCCACTCCCATGGAAACAGGTATGAAATTGAGTCTTCATGACGCTGGTGATCCTGCTAATGTCACTCTTTACCAAACTGCTCTTCGATGCCTCATTTATGTATGCAACACGAGGCCAGATATTCAATTTGCAGTCTCACATGTCAACAGATTTATGCATACCCCAGGGTCTAAGCATTGGCAGACTGTCAAGAGGATTTTTCGCTACCTTAGTGGCACTTTACATCTTGGCTTGTTTTATCCTAAGAGGGGATCATTGCCACCAGACTTACATGCTTTCTCGGACTCAGATTGGGTTGGTTGTGTTGACACGCGAGTGTCCACAAGTGGTTTTTGTTTCATGCTTGGCAGTTATATCACGGTTGAGCAAGAAGCAACCTACTGTGGCCTCTTCCAGTTGTGACACTGAGTCCAGGGCAGTCTTCATAGCTACGGTTGAGTGTGTATGGCTCAAACGCCTTATGGCTGATTTGGGTGTTGGACAGGACACTGCCAACACTATCTACACTGACAGTCAGAGCGCATTGGCAGTAGCAAAGAACCCAATTTTTCATGCTCGCACAAAGCAATTTGAGGTGCATTACCACTATGTCAGGGAGAGGCTCTCAACAGGAGAGATCAACTTGGCTTATGTGCCAACACAGGACAACCTTGCAGATCTTTTCACAAAGGCATTGTCTCGTGAGAAGCTCGAAGCTTTCCGCAAAGCTTTAGGCTTCTCCCCTTTGTGGATTGATCATGTCCTCAAGGCATGGCACTTCCCTTTACTCATGTGCTAGCTCTCGTTCACCGCATCACTCCAGAGTCCACGGGGCATTTGTTATCATATACATGTGGTAGTGATGTGTGTGAACACACTAGGACCGCAGGGGCATTTTTTCCCTCTATAGAATTTTTTTTCCCCCGCGCATTGTATATACGCCTATCACTCTTGTGCTATCTATCTTTTCATTGCACACCTAGTAATACACTCTCTAGTGCCTTGAGCTTCCTTTGTCTTCTCCAATCTGTGTGCGTTTCTCTACAACCTGAATTCCAACAAGCCTGATTGTGAAGTGCGCCCAAGGACAAAAGTCTTTGAGTTTTATTGGGAATGAGTGATCTCGTGAGGAAGGCAACAATGGTGTGTGTCATCAGAGATGGTCGTCCATGAAGATGCCTCTTCCTTGTTCGAACTTCGGGCGCTGTGTACCTGATTCCCTCCTCTTAGAGGATGCCTCTGTGTGTGTGTGTGTTTGTAAATTGCAGGCTTTCTTGATTGGGGTCTCTGCTTGTGCTTTGTGTGAAGGGGCCCGGGCCTGTGATGCATGAATCTGATGATATTTGCTACTCTTGATGTCCTCCTTGGCCGCTTGATGATGGTTTTATCCACCAATATCTCTGAGGCCCTATCCTTCCTTATGTCCAAGTGCTTTCCTAATTTCTTTGATGCTCGTCGCTCTGGGTATTTTCCACCAATTCTGTTTTTTTTCAGAACGAGAAAGGACTAACGCTATTTTGAATACGATCGGACTTCGAGAACACCCGATTCGTTGAAATCATTGTTTTAGATGCTTAAGTTATAGCAATGCATTAAGATCTGATTAACTATCCTAGTTTGTATTTAGTTGCTTTTGTATGGTATTTTTGTATGATGTGCACTTAGGATCTCTATGTTAGTTCTTACACGTCGACGGACGAGATTGGTGAGCGCCCTTGATTTTGCACAAGAGGGCTTGATCCCATGGTTGGGACCCCTAACACTTAAAGCTAAGGGCCGCATCGACGAAGGGCATTCTTGCTGTTTTTTTGCTGATCACACGGTGGCTACGACGGCCGCCCGCTAAAGCTATTTCGACAGGCACGCCCCGAATGTGAAGTGCGCTCAAGCCCAAATGTTTTTAAGTTTTATTGGGAATGAGTGATCCCGTGAGGAACGCAACAATGGTGTGTGTCATCAGAGATGGTCGTCATGAAGATGCCTCTTCCTTGTTCGCGCGCTTCTGAGGCTACGTACCCTATTCCCCTCCTCTTACATGATGCCTTTGTGTGTGTGTTTGTGTTGGTTTGTAAATATTGCAGGCTTTCGTGATTGGGGTCTCTGCTTGTGCTTTGTGTGAAGGGGCCCGGGCCTCTGATGCATAAATCTGATGATATTTGATGGCCTCGTTGGCCGCTTGATGATGGTTTTATCCACCAAGATCTCTGAGGCCCTACCCTTCCTTTTGTCCAACTGCTTTCCTTATTTCTTTGATGCTTGTGGCTGTGGTTATTTTCCACCAATTTTGTTTTTTTCGAGAACAAGAAAGGACTATCGCTATTTTGAAGACGATCGGACTTCGAGAACACCCTATTTGTTGAAATCATTGTTTTAGATGCTTAAGTTATAGCAATGCATTAAGCTTTGATTAAATATATTAGCTTATTTGATTGCTTTTGTATGGTATTTTTGTATGATGTGCACTTAGGATCGCTAGGTTAGTTTTTACCCGTCGACGGACGAGCTCTGTGAGCGCCCTTGATTTTGCAAAAGAGGCCTTGATCCCATGGTTGGGACCCCATGACACTTAAAGCTAAGGGCCGGAGCGACGAAGAGCACTCTTGGTGTTTTTTTGCTGATCACTCGGTGGCTTTGCCGTCCGCCTGCTAAAGCTATTTCGACACGCACGCCCTGAATGTGAAGTGCGCTCAAGGTCAAAAGTCTTTAAGTTTTATTGGGAAGGAGTGATCCCGTGAGGAAGGCAACAATGGTTGTCTGTCATCAGAGATGGTCGCCCATGAAGATGCTTGTTGTTCGCGCGCTTCTGAGGCTACGTACCCTATTCCCCTCCTTTCCCAAGATGCCTCTGTGTTTGTGTGTTTGTTTGTTTGTAAATATTATAGGCTTTTTTCATTGGGGTCTCTGCTTGTTCTTTTTGTGAAGGGGCCCAAGCCTGTGATGCATAAATCTGATGATATTTGCTACTCTTGACGGCCTCCTTGGCCGCTTGATGATGGTTTTATCCAACAAGATCTCTGAGGCCCTACCCTTCCTTTTGTCCAAGTGCTTTCTTGATTTCTTTGATGCTTGTCGCTATGGGTATTTTCCACCAATTCTATTTTTTTCGAGAACGAGATAGGAATATTGCTATTTTGAAGGCGATCGGACTTCGAGAACACCCTAATCATTGAAATCATTATTTTAGATGCTTAAGTTATAGCGATGCATTAAGCTCTAATTACTATCTTAGTTGTATTTAATTGCTTTTGTATGGTATTTTTGTATGATGTGTACTTGGGATCGCTAGTTTAGTTTTTACCCGACGATAAACGAGATCTGTGAGCTCCCTTTATTTTCCACAAGAGGTCTTGATCCCATGGTTGGGACCCCCTGACATGTAAAGCCGAGGGCCGGAGCCAAGAAGAGCACTCTTGGTGTTTTTTTGCTGATCACACGGTGGTTACGGCGGCCGCCCGCTAAAGCTATTTTGACAGGCACGCCTTGAATGTGAAGTTCGGTCAAGGCCAAAAGTTTTTAAGCTTCATCTGGAATGAGTGATCCCGTGAGGGAGGCAACAATGGTGTGTGTCATGAGAGATGGTCGTCCATGAAGATGCCTATTCCTTGTTCGCGCGCTTCTGAGGCTACGTACTCTATTCCCCTCGTCTTACAGGATGCCTCTGTGTGTGTTTGTGTTGGTTTGTAAATATTGCAGGCTTTCGTGATTGGGGTCTCTGCTTGTGCTTTGTGTCAAGGGGCCCCGGCCTGTGATGCATAAATCTGATGATATTTGCTACTCTTGACGGCCTCGTAGGCCGCTTGATGATGGTTTTATCCACCAAGATCTCTGAGGCCCTACCCTTCCTTTTGTCCAAGTGCTTTCTTCATTTCTTTGATGCTTGTCGCTGTGGGTATTTTCCACCAATTCTATTTTTTTCGAGAACGAGATAGGAATATCGCTATTTTGAAGGCGATCGGACTTCGAGAACACCCCAATCATTGAAATCATTATTTGAGATGCGTAAGTTATAGCAATGCATCAAGCTCTGATGAACTATCTTAGTTGTATTTAATTGCTTTTGTATGGTATTTTTGTATGATGTGTACTTAGTATTCTAGGTTAGTTTTTACCCGTCGATGGACGAGATCTGTGAGTGCCCTTGATTTTGCACAAGAGGCCTTGATCCCATGGTTTGGACCCCCTGACACTTAAAGCTGAGGGCCACAGCGAGGAAGAGCACTATTGGTTTTTTTTTGCTGATCACACGATGGTTGCTTGCTATAGCTATTTTGACAAGCACACCCTGGATGTGAAGTTCGCTCAAGGCAAAAATTTTTTAAGTTTTATTTGGAATGATTGATCCCTTGAGGAAGGCAACAATGGTGTGTGTCATCAATGATGGTCGTCCATGAACATGGCTCTTACTTGTTCGCACGCTTCTCAGGCTACGTACCCTATTCCCCTCCTCGTAGAGGAGGTCTCTGTTGTGTGTGTTTATGTGTTTGTGTGTGTGTGTGTGTGTGTGTGTTTGTAAATATTACAATCTTTCGTGATTGGGGTCTCTGCTTGTGCTTTGCGTGAAGGTGCCCGGGCCTGTGATGCATAAATCTGATGATATTTGCTACTCTTGACGGCCTCCTTGGCCGCTTGATGATAGTTTTATCCACCAAGATCTCTGAGGCCCTACCCTTTCTTATCTCCAATTGCTTTCCTGATTTCTTTGATGCTTGTCGCTGTGGTTATTTTCCATCAATTCTGTTTTTTTTTCTAGAACGAGAAAGTTTTGAAATTTTATGGGGAAGGGGTGATCCCATGAGGAACGCAACAATGGCGTGTGTCATCAGAGATGGTCGTCCATGAACATGCCTCTTCCTTGTTCGCACGCTTCCGAGGTTGCCTACCCTATTTCCCTCCTCTTCGAGGATGCCTGTGTGTGTGTGTGTGTGTGTGTGTTTTTGTGTGTGTTTGTAAATATTGTAGGCTTTCTTCATTGGGGTCTCTGCTTGTGCTTTGTGTGAAGGGGCCCCGGCCTGTGATGCATAAATCTGATTATATTTGCTACTCTGGACGGCCTCCTTGGCCGCTTGCTGATGGTTTTATTCACCAAGATCTCTGAGGCCCTACCCTTCCTTATGTCCAACTGCTTTCGTGATTTCTTTGATGCTTGTCGTTGTGGGTATTTTTCACCAATTTTGTTTCTTTTAGAATGAGAAAGGACTAACGCTATTTTGAGGACGATCCGACTTCGAGAACACCTTATTCGTTGAAATCATTGTTTGAGATGCTTAAGTTATAGCAATGCATCAAGCTCTAATTAACTATCTTAGTTGTATTTAATTGCTCTTGTATGGTATTTTTGTATGATGTGCACTTATGATTTATATGTTAGTTTGTACCCGTCGATGGACGAGATCTGTGAGTGCCCTTGATTTTGCACAAGATGCCTTGATCCGATGGTTGGCACCCCCAGACACTTAAAGCTAAGGGCCGGAGTGACAAGGAGCACTCTTGGTGTTTTTTTGCTGATCACACAGTGGCTACGGCGGCTGCCCTCTAAAGCTATTTCGACAGGCACGCCCTGAATGTGAAGTTCGGTCAAGGCCAAAAGTTTTTAAGTTTTATTTGGAATGAGTGATCCCGTGAAGAAGGCAACAATGGTGTGTGTCATCAGAGATGGTCGTCCAAGAAGATGCCTCTTCCTTGTTCGGGCGCTTCTGAGGCTACGTACCCTATTCCCCTCCTGTATTAGAGGATGCCTTTGTGTGTGCGTGCGTGTTTGTGTTGGTTTGTAAATATTGCAGGCTTTCGTGATTGGGGTCTCTGCTTGTGCTTTGTGTGAAGGGGCCCGGGCCTGTGATGCATAAATCTGATGATATTTGCTACTCTTGACGGCCTCCTTGGCCGCTTGATGATGGTTTTATCCACCAAGATCTCTGAGGCCCTACGCTTCCTTTTGTCCAAGTGCTTTCTTTATTTCTTTGATGGTTGTCGCTGTAGGTATTTTCCATCAATTCTATTTTTTTCGAGAACGAGATAGGAATATCGTTATTTTGAAGGCGATCGGACTTCGAGAACACCCTAATCATTGAAATCATTGTTTTAGATGCTTATGTTATAGCAATGCATTAAGCTCTGATTAACTATCTTAGTTGTATTTAATTGCTTTTATATGATGTGTACTTAGGATTCTAGGTTGATTTTTACCCGTCGATGGACGAGATCTGTGAGTGCCCTTGATTTTGCACAATAGGCCTCGATCCCATGGTTGGGACCCCCTCACACTTAAAGCTGAGGGCCGGAGCGAGGAAGAGCATTATTGGTGTTTTTTAGCTGATCACACGGTGGCTACGGCGGCCGCTTGCTAAAGCTATTTCGACAGGCACGCCGTGGATGTGAAGTTCGCTCAAGGCCAAAAGTTTTTAAGTTTTATTTGGAATGATTGATCCCTTGAGGAAGGCAACAATGGTGTGTGTCATCAATGATGGTGGTCCATGAAGATGCCTCTTACTTGTTCGCACGCTTCTGAGGCTACGTACCCTATTCCCCTCCTCTTAGAGGACGTCTCTGTGTGTGTGTTTATGTGTTTGTTTGTGTGTGTGTGTGTGTGTGTGTGTGTGTGTAAATATTGCAAGCTTTTGTGATTGGGGTCTCTGCTTGTGCTTTGTGTGAAGGTGCCCGGGACTGTGATGCATAAATCTGATGATATTTGCTACTCTTGACGGCCTCCTTGGCCGCTTGATGATAGTTTTATCCACCAAGATCTCTGAGGCCGTACCGTTTCTTATGTCCAACTGCTTTCCTGATTTCTTTGTTGCTTGTTGCTGTGGTTATTTTCCATCAATTCTGTTTTTTTTTCCAGAACGAGAAAGTTTTGAAATTTTATGGGGAAGGAGTGATCCCATGAGGAACGCAACAATGGTGTGTGTCATCAGAGATGGTCGTCCATGAAGATGCCTCTTTCTTGTTCGCGCGCTTCTGAGGCTGCGTACCCTATTCCCCTGCTCTTCTAGGATGCTTGTGTGTGTGTGGGTGTGTTTGTAAATATTGTAGGCTTTCTTCATTGGGGTCTCTGCTTGTGCTTTGTGTGAAGGGGCCCGGCCCTGTGATGCATAAATCTGATGATATTTGCTACTCTTGACGGCCTCCTTGGCCGCTTGATGATGGTTTTATCCACCAAGATCTCTGAGGACCTACCCTTCCCTATGTCCAACTGCTTTCCTCCAATTCCATTATTTTCCAGAACGAGAAAGGAGAAACGCCATTTGAAGACGATTGGACTTCGAGAACACCCTATTCATTCTTATCATTGTTTTAAATGCTTAGGTTATAGCAATGCATTAAGCTCTCATTAACTATCTTAGTTGTATTTAATTGCTTTTGTATGGTATTTTTGTATGATGTGCACTTAGGATCGTTAGGTTAGTTTTTACTCGTCGACGGACGAGATTTGTGAGCGCCCTTGATTTTGCACGAGGCCTTGATCCCATGGTTGGGACCGCCGGAGCGACGAAGAGCACTCTTGCTGTTTTTTTGCAGATCAAACGGTGGCTACGACGGCCGCCCGCGTAAGCTATTTCGACAGGCACGCGCTGAATGTGAACTGCGCGTAAGGCCAAGAGTTTTTTTAAGTTTTATTGGAATGAGTGATCTGGTAAGGAAGGCAACAATGGTGTCTGTCATCAAAGATGGTCGTCCATGAAGATGCCTCTTCCATGTTCGGGCGCTTTTGAGGCTACGTACCCTATTCACCTCCTTCAACAAGATGCCTGTGTGTGTGTGTGTTTGTTTCTTTGTGTGTGTGTGTGTGTGTGTTTGTAAATATTGTTGGCTTTCTTCATTGGGTTCTTTGCTTGTGCTTTCTGTGAAGGGGCCCGGGCCTGTGATGCATAAATCTGATGATATTTGCTACTCTCGACGGCCTCCTTGACCACTTGATGATGGTTTTATCCACCAAGATCTCTGAGGCCTACCCTTCCTTATGTCCAACTGCTTTCCTGATTCCTTTGATGCTTTTGCTGTGCTGTGGGTATTTTCCAGCAATTCCGTTATTTTCCAGAACGAGAAAGGACTAACGGTATTTTGAAGATGATCGGACTTTGAGACCACACTATTCCTTGGAATCATTGTTTTAGATGCTTAAGTTATAGCGATGCATTAAGCTCTGATTAATTATCTTAGTTGTATTTAATTGCTTTTGTATGGTATTTTTGTATGATGTGCACTTAGGATCGCTAGGTTAGTTTTTAGTCGTCGAAGGACGAGATCTGTGAGCACCCTTGATTTTGCACAAGAGGCCTTGATCCCATGGTTGGGATCTCCTGACACTTAGAGCTAAGGGCTGGAGCGACAAAGAGCACTCTTGCTGTTTTTTTGCTGATCACACGATCGCTACGGCGGCCGCCCGCTAAAGCCATTTCGACAGGCATGCCCTGAATGTGAAGTGCGCTGAAGGCTTAAAGTTTTTTAAGATTTATTGGGAATGAATGATCCCATGTGGGAGGCAACAATGGTGTGTGTCTTCAGAGATGGTCTTCCATGAAGATGCCTCTTTCTTGTTTGCGCGCTTCCGAGGTTGCGTACCCTATTCGCCTCCTCTTCGAGGATGCCTCTGTGTGTGTGTGTGTGTGTGTGTGTGTTTATGTGTTTGTGTGTGTGGGTTTGTTTGTAAATATTGTAGGCTTTCTTGATTGGGGTCTTTGCTTGTGCTTTGTGTAAAGGGGCCCGGGCCTGTGATGCATAGATCTGATGATATTTGCTACTCTTGACGGCCTCCTTGGCCGCTTGATGATGGTTTTATCCACCAAGATCTCTGAGGCCCAACCTTTCCTTATGTCCAACTTCTTTCGTGATTTTTTTGATGCTTGTTGCTGTGGGTATTTTCCACCAATTTTGTTTTTTTTTAGAATGAGAAAGGACTATCGCTATTTTGAAGAGATTGGACATTGTTTGAGATGCTTAAGTTATAGGCAATGCATTAAGCTCTCATTAACTATCTTAGTTGTATTTAATTGCTCTTGTATGGTATTTTTGTATGATGTGCACTTAGGATTGATAGGTTAGTTTGTACACGTCGACGAACGTGATTTGTGAGCGCCCTTGATTTTGCACAAGAGGCCTTGATCCCATGGTTGGCTGGAGCGACGAAGAGTTCTCTTGTTGTTTTTTTGTTGATCACACAGTGGCTACGGCGGTTGCCAGCTAAAGCTATCTCGACCGGCACGCCTTGAAGGTGAAGTGCGGTCAAGGCCAAAAGTTTTTAAGTTTTATTGGGAATTAGTGATCCCGTGAAGAAGGCAACAATGGTGTGTGTCATCAGAGATGGTCGTCCATGAAGATGCCTCTTCCTTGTTCGGGCGCTTGTGACGCTACGGACCCTATTCCCCTCCTCTTACAGGATGCCTTTTTGTGTGTGTGTGTGTGTGTGTGTTTGTAAATATTGCAGGCTTTCTTGATTGGGGTCTCTGCTTGTCTTTTGTGTCAAAGGTCCGGGCCTGTGATGCATAAATCTGATGATATTTGCTACTCTTGACCGCCTTCTTGGCCGCTTGATGATGGTTTTATCCACCAAGATCTCTGAGGCCATACCCTTCCTTATGTCCAACTGCTTTCTTGATTTCTTTGATGCTTGTCGTTGTGGGTCTTTTCCACCTATCGGTTTTTTCCAGAACGAGAAAGGACTAACGCTATTTTGAAGAGGTTAGACTTCGAGAACACCCTATTCGTTGAAATCATTGTTTTAGATGCTTTAAGTTATAGCAATGCATTAAGCTTTGATTAACTATCTTAGTTGTATTTAATTGCTTTTGTATGGTATTTTTGTATGATGTGCACTTAGGATCGCTAGGATAGTTTTTACCCGTCGACGGATGAGATCTGTGAGCGCCGTTGATTTTGCACAAGAGGCGCTGATCCCATGGTTGGGACCTCCTGACACATAAAGCTAAGCGCCGGAGCGACGAAGAGCACTCTTGGTGTTTTTTGCTGATCACACGGTGGCTACGGCGGTTGCCCGCTAAAGCTATTTCGACAGGCACGCCCTGAATGTGAAGTGTGCTCAAGGTCAAAAGTTTTTAAAGTTTTATTGGGAATGAATGATCTCGTGAGGAAGGCAACAATGGTGTGTGTCATCAGAGATGGTCGTCCATGGAGATGCCTCTTCCTTGTTCGGACGCTTCTGAGGCTACGTACCCTATTCCCCTCCTCAAACAGGATGCAGGCATCCTGTGTGTGTGTGTGTGTGTTTATGTGTTTGTGTGTGTGTTTGTTTGTAAATCTTGCAGGCTTTCTTGATTGGGGTCTTTGCTTGTGCTTTGTGTGAAGGGAGCCGGGCCTGTGATGCATAAATTCTGATGATATTTGCTACTCTTGACGGCCTCCTTGGCCGCTTGACGATGGTTTCATCCACCAAGATCTCTGAGGCCCTACCTTTTCTTATGTCCAACTGCTTTCTTGATTTCTGTGATGCTTGTCGTTGTGGGTATTTTCCACCAATTTTGTTTTTTTTAGAATGAGAAAGGACTGACGCAATTTTGAAGACGATCGGACTTCGAGAACACCCTATTCGTTGAAATCATTCTTTGAGATGCTTAAGTTATAGCAATGCAGGGAGCTCTAATTAACTATCTTAGTTGTATTTAATTTCTCTTGTATGGTATTTTTGTATGATGTGCACTTAGGATTTATATTTTAGTTTGTACCCGTCCACGGACAAGATCTGTGAGCGCCCTTGATTTTGCACAAGATGCCTTGATGCGATGGTTTGGACCCCCTGACACTTAAAGCTAAGGGCCAAGAGTGATGAAGAGCACTCTTGGTGTTTTTTTGCTGATCACACAGTGCCTACGGCGGCTGCCCGCTAAAGCTATTTCGACAGGCACGCCTTGAATGTGAAGTGCGCTCAAGGCCAAAAGCTTTTAAGTTTTATTGGGAATTAGTGATCCCGTGAGGAAGGCAACAATGGTGTGTGTCATCAGAGATGGTCGTCCATGAAGATGCCTCTTCCTTGTTCGGGCGCTTGTGACGCTACGTACCCTATTCCCCTCCTCTTACAGGATGCCTTTGTCTGTGTGTTTGTGTGTGTGTTTATTTGTAAATATTGCAGGCTTTCTTGATTGGGGTCTCTGCTTGTCCTTTGTGTAAAAGGGCCCGGGCCTGTGATTCATAAATGTGATGATATTTGCTGCTCTTGACGGCCTTCTTGGCCGCTTGATGATGGTTTTATCCACCAAGATCTCTGAGGCCCTGCCCTTCCTAATGTCCAACTGCTTTTCTGATTTCTTTGATGCTCGTCACCATTGGTCTTTTCCACCAATTCTGTTTTTTTCCAGAACGAGAAAGGACTAACGCTATTTTGAAGACGATCGGACTTCGAGAACACCCTATTCGTTGAAATCATTGTTTTAGATGCTTAAGTTATAGCAATGCATTAAGCTCTAATTAACTAACTTAGTTGTATTTAATTGCTTTTGTATGGTATTTTTGTATAATGTGCACTTAGGATCGCTAGGTTAGTTTTTACCCGTCGACGGACGAGATCTGTGAGCGCCCTTGATTTTGCACAAGAGGCCTTGATCCCATGGTTGGGACCCCCTGACACATAAAGCTAGGCGCCGGAGGGACGAAGAGCACTCTTGGTGTTTTTTTGTTGATCGCACAGTGGCTGCTCGCTAAAGCTATTTCGACAGGCACGCCCTGAATGTGAAGTGCGCTCAAGGCCAAAAGTTTTAAGTTTTATTGGGAATGAGTGATCCCGTCAGGAAGGCAACAATGGTGTGTGTCATCAGAGATGGTCGTCCATGAAGATGCCTCTTCCTTGTTCGAGCGCTTCTGAGGCG
Source organism: Adiantum capillus-veneris (assembly GCF_014529385.1). Lineage (NCBI taxonomy): Eukaryota > Viridiplantae > Streptophyta > Polypodiopsida > Polypodiales > Pteridaceae > Adiantum > Adiantum capillus-veneris. The sequence continues at coordinate 83,842,218 of NC_140949.1, forward strand.
ACATACCCTATTCCCCTCCTCTTACAAGATGCCTGTGTGTGTGTGTGTGTGTGTTTGTGTGTTTGTTTGTAAATATTGCAGGCTTTCTTGATTGGGGTCTCTGCTTGTGCTTTGTGTGAAGGGGCCCCGGCCTGTGATGCATAAATCTGATGTTATTTGCTACTCTGGACGGCCTCCTTGGCCGCTTGATGATGGTTTTATCCACCAAGATCTCTAAGGCCCTACCCTTCCTTATGTCCAACTGCTTTCCCGAGTTCTTTGATGGTTGTCGCTATGGGTATTTTCCACCAATTCTGTTTTTTTCCAGAACGAGAAAGTACTAAGGCTATTTTGAAGATGATCGGACTTCGAGAACACCCATATTCCTTGAAATCATTGTTTTAGATGCTTAAGTTATAGCAATGCATTAAGCTTTGATTAACTATCTTAGTTGTATTTAATTGCTTTTGCATGGTCTTTTTGTATGATGTGCACTTAGGATCGCTAGGTAAGTTTTTACCCATCGACGGACGAGATCTGTGAGCGCTGTTAATTTTGCAGAAGAGGCCTTGATACCATGGTTGGGACCCCTTGACACTTAAAGCTAAGGGCCGGAGCAACGAAGAGCAGTCTTGCTGTTTTTTTGTTGATCACCCGGTGTCTACGACGGCCGCCCGCTAAAGCTAGTTCCATAGGCACGCCCTGAATGTGAAGTGCGCTCAAGGCCAAAAGTTTTTAAGTTTTATTGGGAATGAGTGATCCCATGAGGAAGGCACCAATGGTGTGTGTCATCAGAGATGGTTGTCCATGAAGATGCGTCTTCCTTGTTCAGGTGCTTTTGATTCTACGCACCCTATTCCCTTCCTCTTATAGGATTCCTTTGTGTGTGTGTGTGTGTGTGTGTTCGGTTGTAAATATTGCAGGTTGTCTTGATTGGGGTTTGTGCTTGTGCTTTGTGTGAAGGGGCGTGGGCCTGTGATGCATAAATTTGATGATGTTTGCTACACTGGACTGCCTCCTTGGCTGCTTGATGATGATTTATCCAACAAGATCTCTGAGGGCCTACCCTTCGTTATGTCCAAGTTCTTTCTTGATTTCTTTGATGCTTGTCGCTGTGGATATTTTCCACCAATTCTACTTTTTGAGAACGAGAAAGGACTAAAGTTATTTGGAAGACGATCAGACTTCGAGAACACCCTATTCTTTGAAATCATTGTTTTAGATGCTTAAGTTATAGCAATGCATTAAGCTGTAATTAACTATCTTAGTTGTATGTTATTGCTTTTGTATGGTATTTTTGTATGATGTGCACTTAGGATCGCAAGGTTAATTTTTACCTGTCGATAGACGAGATTTGTGAGAGCCCTTGATTTTGCACAAGAGGCCTTGATCCCATGGTTGGGGAACCCTGACACTTAAAGCTAAGGGCCGGAGTGACGAAGAGCACTCTTGGTGTTTTTTTGCGGATAACTCGGTGGCTTTGCCGGCCTCCTGCTAAAGCTATTTCTACACGCACACCCTGAATGTGAAGTGCGCTCAAGGTCAAAAGTCTTTAAGTTTTATTGGAAAGGAGCGATCCCGTGAGGAAGGCAACAATGGCTGTCTGTCATCAGAGATGGTCGTCCATGAAGATGCCTCTTCCTTGTTCGTGCGCTTTTGAGGCTACGTACCCTATTCCCCTCCTCTTCCAGGATGCCTCTGTGTTTGTGTGTGTGTTTCTTTGTAAATATTGTAGGCTTTCTTCATTGGGGTCTCTGCTTGTGCTTTTTGTGAACGGGCCCGGGCCTGTGATGCATTAATTTGATAATACTTGCTACTCTTGACGGCCTCCTTGGCCGCTTGATCATGGTTTTTTCCACCAAGATCTCTGAGGCCCTACCCTTCGTTATGTCCAAGTGCTTTCTTGATTTCTTTGATGCTTGTCGCTGTGGGTATATTCCACCAATACTACTTTTTTCGAGAACGAGATAGTAATATAGGCTAAGTACCCTATTCCCCTCCTCTTACAGCATGCCTCTGTGTGTGTTTGTGTGTGTGTGTTGGTTTGTAAATATTGCATGTGTTGGTATGTGTCATCAGAGATGGTCGTCCATGAAGATGCTTCTTCCTTGTTTGCACGCTTCTTAGGCTAAGTACCCTATTCCCCTCCTCTTACAGCATGCCTCTGTGTGTGTTTGTGTGTGTGTGTTGGTTTGTAAATATTGCAGGCTTTCGTGATTGGGGTCTCTGCTTGTGCTTTGTGTGAAGGGGCTCGGGCCTGTGATGCATAAATCTGATGATATTTGCTACTCTTGACGGCCTCCTTGGCCGCTTGATGATGGTTTTATCCACCAAGATCTCTGAGGCCCTACCCGTTCTTATGTCCAATTGCTTTCCTGATTTATCTGATGCTTGTCATTGTGGTTATTTTCATCAATTCTGTTTTATTTCTAGAACGAGAAAGGACTAACGCTATTTTGAAGAGGATCGGACTTCGAGAACATCCTATTCGTTGAAATCATTGTTTTAGATGCTTAAGTTATGGCAATGCATTAAGCTCTCATTAACTATCTTAGTTGTATTTAATGGCCTTTGTATTGTATTTTTGTATGATATGCACTCAGGATCGTTAGGTTAGTTTTTACTCGACGACGGACGAGATCTGTGAGCGCACTTGATTTTGCACAAGAGGCCTTGATCCCATGGTTGGGACCGCCTGACACTTAAAGGTAAGGGCCGGAGCGAGGAAGAGCACTCTTGCTGTCTTTTTGCTGATCACACGGTGGCTACGACGGCCACCCGCTAAAGCTATTTCGACAGGCATGCCCTGAATGTGAAGTGCGCTCAAGGCTAAAAGTTTTTAAGTTTTATTGGGAATGAATGATCTCGTGAGGAAGGCAACAATGGTGTGTCTCATCAAAGATGGTCCTCCATGAAGATGCCTCTTCCTTGTTCGTGCGCTTCTGAGGCTACGTACCCTATTCCCCTCCTCTTACAGGATGCCTTTGTGTGTGTGTGTGTGTGTGTGTGTGTGTTTGTTTGTAAATATTGCGGGCTTTGTTGATTGGGGTCTCTGCTTGTGCTTTGTGTGAAGGAGCCCGGGCCTGTGATGCATAAATCTGGGTATATTTGCTACTCGTGACTGTCTCCTTGGAAGCTTGATGATGGTTTTATCCACCAAGATCTTTGAGGCCCTACCCTTCCTTATGTCCAAGTGCTTTCCTGATTTTTTTTAATGCTTATGGCTGTGGTATTTTACATCAATTCTATATTTTTCCAGAACGAGAAAGGACTAACGCTATTTTGAAGACGACCGGACGTCGAGAACACCCTATTCGTTGAAATCATTGTTTTAGATGCTTAAGTTATAGCAGTGCATTAAGCTTTGATTAACTATCTTAGTTATATTTAATTGGTTTTGTATGGTATTTTTGTATGATGTGCACTTAGGATTGCTAGGTTAGTTTTTACCGGTTGACGGACGAGATCTGTGAGCGCCCTTGATTTTGCACAAGAGGCCTTGATCCCATTGTTGGGACCCCTTGACACTTAAAGCTAAGGGCCTGAGCGACGAAGAGCACTCTTGGTGTTTTTTTTGCTGATTACACAGTGGCTACGGCGGCTGCCTGCTAAAGCTATGTCGACAGGGACGCCCTGAATGTGAAGTGCGCTCAAGGCCAAAAGTTTTTAAGTTTTATTGGGAATGAGTGATCCCGTGAGGAACGCAACAATGGTGTGTGTCACCAGAGATGGTCGTCCATGAAGATGCCCTTCCTTGTTCTCGCGCTTCTGAGGCTATGTACCCTATTCCCCTCCTCTTACAGGATGCCTCTGTGTGTGTGTGTTTGTGTTGGTTTGTAAATATTGCAGGCTTTCATGATTGGGGTCTGTGCTTGTGCTTTGTGTGAAGGGGCCCGGGCCTGTGATGCATAAGTCTATGATATTTGCCACTCTTGACGGCGTCCTTGGTCGCTTGATGATGGTTTTATCCACCAAGATCTCTGAGCGCCTACCCTTTCTTCTGTCGAACTGCTTTCCAGATTGCTTTGATGCTTGTTGTTGTGGTTATTTTCCATCAATTCTGTTTTTTTCCAGAACGAGAAAGGACTAACGCTATTTTGAAGACGATCGAACTTCGAGAACACCCTATTCGTTGACATCATTGTTTTAGATGCTTAAGTTATAGCAATGCATTAAGCTCTGATTAAATATCTTTGCTTATTTAATTGCTTTTGTAGGTATTTTTGTATGATGTGCACTTAGGATCGCTAGGTTAGTTTTTACCCGTCGATGGACGCTCTGTGAGCGCCCTTGATTTTGCAAAAGAGGCCTTGAAAGTTGATCCCATGGTTGGGACCCCATGACACTTAAAGCTAAGGGCCGGAGCGACGAAGAGCACTCTTGGTGTTTTTTTGCTGATCACTCAGTGGCTTTGCCGGCCGCCTGCTAAAGCTATTTTTACACGCACGCCTTGAATGTGAAGTGCGCTCAAGGTCAAAAGTCTTTAAGTTTTATTGGGAGGAGTGATCTCGTGAGGAAGGCAACAATGGCTGTATCTCATCAGAGATGGTCGTCCATGAAGATGCCTCTTCCTTGTTCGCGCGCTTCTTAGGCTACGTATCCTATTCCCCTCCTCTCCCAGGATGCCTATGTGTTTGCGCGTGTGTTTGTTTGTAAATATTATAGGCTTTCTTCATTGGGGTCTCTGCTTGCGCTTTGTGTGAAGGGGCCCAAGCCTGTGATGCATAAATCTGATGATATTTGCTACTCTTGACGCCTTCTTGGCCCGCTTGATGATGGTTTTATCTGCCAAGATCTCTGAGGTCCTACCCTTCCTTTTGTCCAAGTGCTTTCTTGATTTCTTTGATGCTTGTCGTTGTGTGTATTTTCTTCAAATTCTATTTTTTTCGAGAACGAGATAGCAATATCGCTATTTTGAAGGCGATCGGACTTCGAGAACACCCTAATCATTGAAATCATTATTTCAGATGCTTAAGTTATAGCGATGCATTAAGCTTTGATTAACTATCTTAGTTGTATATAATTGCTTTTGTATGGTATTTTTGTATGACGTGTACTTAGGATCGCTAGTTTAGTTTTTACCCGACGATAAACGAGATCTGTCAGCGCCCTTTATTTTGCACAAGAGGCCTTGATCCCATGGTTGGGAACCCCTAACACGTAAAGCTGAGGGCCGGAGCCAGGAAGAGCACTCTTGGTGTGTTTTTGCTGATCACACGGTGGCTACGGCGGCCGCCCGCTAAGGCTATTTCGACAGGCACGCCTTGAATGTGAACTTCGCTCAAGGCCAAAAGTATTTAAGTTTTATTTGGAATGAGTGATCCCGTGAGGAAGGCAACAATGGTGTGTGTCATCAGAGATGGTCGTCCATGAAGATGCCTATTCCTTGTTCGCGCGCTTCTGAGGCTACGTACCCTATTCCCCTCCTCTTACAGGATGCCTCTGTGTGTGTGTGCGTGTTTGTGTGTGTGTGTGTGTGTGTGTGTGTGTGTGTGTTTGGAAATATTTCAAGCCTTCGTGATTGGGGTCTCTGCTTGTGCTTTGTGTGAGAGGGGCCCGGGCCAGTGATGCATAAATCTGATGATATTTGCTACCCTTGACGGCCTCCTTGGCCGCTTGATGATAGTTTTATCCACCAAGATCTCTGAGGCCCTACCCTTTCTTATTTCCAACTGCTTGCCTGATTTCTTTGATGCTTGTCGCTGTGCTTATTTTCCATCAATTCTGTTTTTTTCTAGAACGAGAAAGTTTTTAAGTTTTATTGGGAAGGAGTGATCCCATGAGGAACGCAACAATGGTGTGTCATCAGAGATGGTCGTCCGTGAAGATGCCTCTTCCTTGCTCGCGCGCTTCTGAGGCTACGTACCCTATTCCCCTCCTCTGCCAAGGTGCCTCTATGTGTGTGTGTGTGTGCGTGTGTGTTTGTGTGTGTGTGTGTGTGTTAGTTTGTATATATTGTAGGCTTTCTTCATTGGGGTCTCTGCTTGTGCTTTGTGTGAAGGGTCCCGGGCCTGTGATGCATAATTCTGATGATATTTGCTACTTGTGACGGCCTCCTTGGCCGCTTGATGATGGTTTTATCCACCAAGATCTCTGAGGCCCTACCCTTCCTTATGTCCAACTGCTTTCCTGATTTCTTTGATGCTTTTTGTTGTGGGTGTTATCCACCAATTCTATTATTTTCCAGAACGAGAAAGGACTAACGCTATTTGAGGACGATCGGACTTCGAGAACACCCTATTCGTTGTTATCATTGTTTTAAATACTTAGGTTATAGCAATGCATTAAGCTCTCATTAACTATCTTAGTTGTATTTAATTGCTTTTGTATGGTATTTTTGTATGATGTGCACTTAGGATCGTTAGGTTTGTTTTTACTCGTCGATGGACGAGATCTGTGAGCGCCGTTGATTTTGCACAAGAGGCCTTGATCCCATGGTTGGGACCGTCGGAGCGACGAAGAGCACTGTTGCTGTTTTTTTGCTGATCACACGGTGGCTACGACGGATGCCCGCGTAAGCTATTTCGACAGGCACGCCTTGAATGTTAAGTGCGCTCAAGGCCAAGAGTTTTTTTAAGTTTTATTGGGAATGAGTGATCTCGTGAGGAAGGCAACAATGGTGTGTGTCATCAAAGATGGTCGTCCATGAAAATGCCTCTTCCATGTTCGGGCGTTTTGAGGTTACGTACCCTATTCACCTCGTTCAAGTGTGTGTATGTGTGTGTTTGTGTGTGCGTGTGTTTGTTTGTCAATATTGTAGGCTTTCTTCATTGGGTTCTTTGCTTGTGCTTTCTGTGAAGGGGCTCGGGCCTGTGATGCATAAATCTGATGATATTTTCTACTCTCGACTGCCTCCTTGGTCGCTTGATGATGGTTTTATCCACCAAGATCTCTGAGACAGGCATGCCCTGAATGTGAAGTGCGCTCAAGGCCAAAAGTTTTTTAAGTTTTATTGGGAATGAATGATTTTGTGAGGAAGGCAACAATGGTGTGTGTCATCAAAGATGGTCTTCCATGAAGATGCCTCTTCCTTGTTCGGACGCTTCTGAGGCTACGTACCCTATTCCCCTCCTCTTACAGGATGCCTGTGTGTGTGTGTGTGTGTGTGTGTGTGTTTATGTGTTTGTGTGTTTGTGTTTGTTTGTAAATATTGCAGGCTTTCTTGATTGGGGTCTCTGTTTGTGCTCTGTGTAAAGGGGTCCGGGCTTGTGATGCATAAATCTGATGATATTTGCTACTCTTGACGGCCTACTTGGCCGCTTGATGATTGTTTTATCCACCAAGATCTGTGAGGCCCTACCTTTCCTTATGTCCAACTGCTTTCCTGATTTCTTTGATGCTTGTCGTTGTGGGTATTTTCGACCAATTTTGTTTTTTTTTAGAATGAGAAAGGACTAATGCTATTTTGAAGACGATCAGACTTTGAGAACACCCTATTCATTGAAATCATTGTTTGAGATGCTTAAGTTATAGCAATAAATTAAGCTCTCATTAACTATCTTAGTTGTATTTAATTGCTGTTGTATGGTATTTTTGTATGATGTGCTCTTAGGATTGATAGGTTAGTTTGTACCCGTCGACGGACGAGATCTGTGAGCGCCCTTGATTTTGCACAAGACGCCTTGATCCCATGGTTGGGACCCCTTGACACTTAAAGCTAAGGGCCGGAGCGACGAAGAGCACTCTTGGTGTTTTTTTGTTGATCACACAGTGGCTACGGCGGCTGCCTGCTAAAGCTATTTCGACAGGCATGCCTTGAATGTGAAATGCGTTCCAAGGCCAAAAGGTTTTAAGTTTTATTGGGAATTAGTGATCCTGTGAGGAAGGCAACAATGGTGTGTGTCATCAGAGATGGTCGTCCATGAAGATGCCTCTTCCTTGTTCGGGTGCTTGTGACGCTACGTACCCTATTCCCCTCCTCTTACAGGATGCCTTTGTGTGTGTGTGTTTGTGTGTAATATTGCAGGCTTTCTTGATTTGGGTCTTTGCTTGTCTTTTGTGTAAAAGGTCCCGGCCCTGTGATGCATAAATCTGATGATATTTGCTACTCTTGACGGCCTTCTTGGCCGCTTGATGATGGTTTTATCCACCAAGATCTCTGAGGCCATACCCTTCCTTATGTTCAACTGCTTTCCTGATTTCTTTGATGCTTGTCGTTGTGGCTCTTTTCCACCAATTTAGTTTTTTTCTAGAACGAGAAAGGACTCACGCTATTTTGAAGACGATCGGACTTCGAGAACACCCTATTCGTTGAAATCATTGTTTCATATGCTTAAGCTATAGCAATGCATTAAGCTCTGATTAACTATCTTAGTTGTATTTAATTGCTTTTGTATGGTATTTTTGTATGATGTGCACTTAGGATCACTAGGTTAGTTTTTACTTGTCGACGGATGAGATTTGTGAGCGCCCTTGATTTTGTACAAGAGGCCTTGATCCCATGGTTGGGACCTCCTTACACATAAAGCTAAGCGCCGGAGCGACGAAGAGCACTCCTTGTGTTTTTATGCTGATCACACGGTGGCTACGGCGGTTGCCCGCTAAAGCTATTTCGACAGGCACGCCTTGAATGTGAAGTGCGCTCAAGGCCAAAAGTTTTTTAAGTTTTATTGGGAATGAATGATCTCGTGAGGAAGGCAACAATGGTGTGTGTCATCAGAGATGGTCGTCCATGAAGATGCCTCTTCCTTGTTCGCATGCTTTTGAGGCTACGTATCCTATTCCCCTCCTCTTACACGACGCCTCTGTGTGTGTGTGTGTGTGTGTGTGTGTGTGTGTGTGTTTATGTGTTTGTGTGTGTGTGTTTGTTTGTAAATATTGCAGGCGTTCGTGATTGGGGTCTTGCTTGTGCTTTGTGTGAAGGGGCCTGGCCTTGTGATGCATAAACCTGATGATTTTTGCTACTCTTGACGGCCTCCCTGGCTGCTTGATGATAGTTTTATCCACCAAGATCTCTGAGGACCTATCCATTCTTATGTTCAACTGCTTTCCTGATTTCTTTGATGCTTGTCGCTGTGGTTAGTTTTCATGAATTCTGTTTTTTTTCTAGAACGAGAAAGGACTAACGCTATTTTGAAGACGATCGGACTTCGAGAACACCCTATTCATTGAAATCATTGTTTTAGATGCTTAAGTTATAGTAATGCATTAAGCTTTGGTTAACTATCTTAGTTGTATTTAATTGCTTTTGTATGGAATTTTTGTATGATGTGCACTTAGGATCGTTAGGTTAGTTTTTACTCGTCGACGGACGAGATCCATGAGCGTCGTTGATTTTGCACAAGAGGCCTTGATCCCATGGTTGGGACCGCCTGACACTTAAAGGTAAGTGCCGGAGCGACGAAGAGCACTCTTGTTGTTTTTTTGCTGATCACACGTTGGCTACGACGGCCGCCCGCTACAGCTATTTCGATAGGCACGCCCTGAATGTGAATTGTGGTCAAGGCCAAAAGATTTTAATTTTTATTGGGAATGAATGATCCTTTGAGGAAGGCAACAATGGTGTGTGTCATCAAAGATGGTCCTCCATGAAGATGCCTCTTCTTTGTTCGTGTGCTTCTGAGGCTACGTACCCTATTCCCCTCCTCTTACAGGATGCCTTTGTGTGTGTGTGTGTGTGTTTGTTTGTAAATATTGCGGGCTTTCTTGATTGGGGTCTCTTCTTGTGCTTTGTGTGAAAGGGCTCGGGCCTGTGATGCATAAATCTGATGATATTTGCTACTCTTGACGGCTTCCTTGGCAGCTTGATGATGCTTTTATCCACCAAGATCTCTGAGGCCCTACCTTTCCTTATGTCCAACTGCTTTCCTGATTTCTTTGATGCTTGTCGCTATGGGTATTTTCCACCAATTCTGTTTTTTTTTAGAACGAGAAATGACTCATGCTATTTTGAAGACGATCGGACTTCGAGAACACCCTATTGGTTGAAATCATTGTTTGAGATGCTTAAGTTATAGCAATGCATTAAGCTTTGATTAACTATCTTAGTTGTATTTAATTGCTTTTGTGTTGTATTTTTGTATGATGTGCACTTAGGATCGCTAGGTTAGTTTTTACCCGTCGATGGACGAGATCTGTGAACGCCCTTGATTTTGCACAAGAGACCTTGATCCCATGGTTGGGACCTCCTGACACTTAAAGCCAAGGGCCAGAGGGACGAAGAGCACTCTTGGGGTTTTTTTGCTGATCACACGGTTGCTACGGCGGTTGTCCGATAAAGCTATTTCGACAGGCACGCCCTGAATGTGAAGTGCGCTCAAGGCCAAAAGTTTTTAAGTTTTATTGGGAATGAGTGATCTTGTGAGGAAGGCAACAATGGTGTGAGTCATCAGAGATGGTGGTCCATGAAGATGCCTCTTCCTTGTTTGGGTGCTTTTGATTCTACGCACCCTATTCCCCTCCTCTAATAGGATTCTTGTGTGTGTGTGTGTGTGTGTGCTTGTGAATATTGCAGGTTTTCTTGATTGGGGTCTCTGCTTGTGGTTTGTGTGAAGGGCCTGTGCCTGTGATGCATAAATCTGATGATATTTGCTACTCTTGACTGTCTCCTTGGCCGCTTGATGATGATTTTATCCACCAAGACCTCTGAGGCCCTACCCTTCCTTATGTCCAAGTGCTTTCCTCATTTCTTTGATGCTTGTCTTTGTGGGTATTTTCCACCAATTCTATTTTTATCTAGAACGAGAAAGGAATATCGTTATTTTGAAGACGATCGGACTTCGAGAACAACCTAATCATTGAAATCATTATTTTAGATGTTTAAGTTATAACACTGCATTAAGCTCTGATTAACTATCTTAGTTGTATTTAATTGCTTTTGTATGGTATTTTTGTATGATGTGTACTTAGGATGGCTAGGTTAGTTTTTACTGGTCGACGGACGAGATCTGTGAGTGCCCTTGATTTTTCTCAAGAGGCCTTGATCCTATGGTTGGGACCCCCGGACACTTGAAGCTAAGGGCTGGAGCGACCAAGAGCACTCTTGGTGTTTTTTTGCGGATCACACCGTGGCTACGATGACTGCCCGCTAAAGCTATTTCGGCAGGCACGCCCTGAATGTGAAGTTTGCTCAAGGCCAAAAGTCTTTAAGTTTTATTTGGAATGAGTGATCGCGTGAGGAAGGCAACAATGGTGTGTGTCATCAGAGATGGTCGTCCGTGAAGATGCCTCTTCCTTGTTCGGGTGCTTTGAATTCTACGGACCCTATTCCCCTCCTCTTATAGGATTCCTCTGTGTGTGTGTGTGTGTGTGTGTGTGTGTGTTCGCTTGTAAATATTGCAGGCTTTCTTGATTGGGGTCTGTGCTTGTGCTTTGTGTGAAGGGGCCTGGGCTTGTGATGCATAAATTTGATGATGTTTGCTACACTTGATTGCCTCCTTGGCCGCTTGATGATGGTTTTATCCAGCAAGATCTTTGAGGCCCTCCCCTTCCTCATGTCCAACTGCTTTTTTGATTTCTTTGATGCTTATCGTTGTGGGTATTTTCCACTGATTCTCTTTTTTCCACAACGAGAAAGGAATATTGCTAGTTTGAAGACGATCGGACTTGGAGAACACCCTAATCAATGAAATCATTATTTTAGATGCTTAAGTTATATCAATGCATTAATCGTTGTTTAACTATCTTAGTTGTATTTAATTACTTTTGTATGGTATTTTTGTATGATGTGCACTTACGATCGCGAGGTTAGTTTTTACTCGTCGATGGATGAGATCTGTGAGCGCCCTTGATTTTGCACAAGAGGCCTTGATCCCATGTTTGGGACCCCGTGACACTAAAAGATACGGGCCGGAGCGTTGTAGAGCACTTTTGTTGTTTTTTTGTTGAGCACATGGTGGCTACGGCGGCCGCCTGCGAAAGCTATTTGGACAGGCACCGCGTGAATGTGAAGTGGGCTCAAGGCCAATAGTCTTTAAGTTTTGTTGGCAATGAGTATGCCCGTGAGGAAGGCAACAATGGTGTGTGTCATATGAGATGGTCGTCCATGAAGATGCCTCTTTCTTGTTCAGGTGCTTCTGAGGCTATGCACCCTATTCCCCTTGTAACAGACTTGGACACTCCAAGTCAAGAATCAACCGCGACAACACCAAATAACCACTTCAAAACAATTCACAGATTACAATAGATTTGCATTGGCCCGGCGGAGTTCTGTGCCTAGAGATGTTGGCCCCAAAGACTGGTGCCCCTTTCGGTATTTCTTTTTATATTAATCAGATCAAAGTACAAGAGAGTGGCTAGGGTTTCACTCTCAGACTGTGCGTCCAGAAGCTCTGAGAAGTGAGGCCCTCACCACTAATTTAAAGGTTACAAGGGATGCCCAAAAGCAGAGCCCCAAAAGCTTTTCAAAATAAAAAGCATCAGTTCTCTCTCCATCTTAGAGAGTCTCTTTTTTTTATAAAAAAGCAAGTTCTCTCTCTTTCTCATGGCGTAGAGAAAAAGCAAGATTTGCGTGGCTCGTCATTATAATTTTTTTTTCTTTAAAAAAAAAAAGCTTCCGCGATTTCCAGAAATTAGGGTTTTTGGCAGAAATTAGGGTTTTTGCTGTCTGCCACGTCATCACTTTGTGACATACCCCCCTCTTGAAAGCATTGTAATCGACCGCGATTACGCTTGCAAAATCGACAAAAGCCATAAACCGTCTTAGTAGACATTGATTGTTAGTACCTACGTACTAGGATAACACATCTAGCACATGTACAAAATCGACAGTCACATCACAGGACATCAGATGACATTCAACATTCATTTGGATCTTAGACCATGATTTATCGGCAATGTAGCTAGCAATCACATCTAGGTCCAATCGGGACCTCATCGATGTCCGATTGACTAACCCCTATTGCAACCATGTTTATTCGAGATCAATCAGACCAAAATGCTGTAGTCATTTCGGCTATCAGTTCCTGCACTCAAAAGAAGTCAAGAACAAATCAGTATCATTATCAGGAATTCCATTTCATAAAGGCATCCAGCAGAATACTGTCAGCTCTCAGTATCCCTAAGCTCAAAGAGACATCAGTGACTTTAGTATCAAAATCGAAGCATCTGTTGACAAAGGAGCGGAGTAACTCCCCTCTTGTGTATCCCACTGCACCAGATCTTCTGCCAAGCTGAGTTTCTGGTTTCCGTTTGAAGTAGACTATGCTAAACCAAAACATCGAGGTAAAGTTTCACAATCCGAGGAGTATTTTCTAGGTCCTCCTCCATCCACTTCGCATCAAATGCAGGAAAGTTCTTGAACTAAACCAAGAACCGCCTTTGGACTTTACCTTTCTTCGTATCGTTATGTGCCAAAATCTGTTCAGGAACAAGGATCTCCTCGTTTTCTTCCACTTCGGGTTGCTCATCAGGCTCCCCATCATAAGGCACATCACCCTTAACAGGGTTCAAGAGACTCACATGCAATGCATTATGAATCCTCCAAGTATCTGGCAGTTTCAATCGGAAGGAGACATCATTTATCTTGTTAGTGATCTGGAAAGGTCCGTAGTATCGCATACTAAGCTTTGGAAAAAGCCTCTCCTTTCCCTTTTCTTTCGTAGGCGTGCTTCTCAAAACGTAAGAGCATCCAATCATCCTCCTTCAATGTCAAGTCGCGACGATGGCGATCCGCTGCCTTTTTCTGTCGTTCTTGAGACTCCTGCAAAGTCTCGCGAACCTTGGCAAAAGCTGTATCCAAATCTCGTGAATATTCATCCGCTTCAAATATCTAATCTTCGTGCTTAGGAAGGATGGAACCTTTGCAGCACTTTCAACAATCTCACATGGCGTCTTCCCCGTCGAAGAGTGTATCGTGTTTTTGTAGGCAAATTCCATTAAAGATAAGTTCTTTTCCCATTGAGTCTTCTGATCCGAGATACAAGACTTCAATAAATCTAAAATCACTGAATTGGCAATCTCAAATTGCCCGTCAGTCTGCAAGTGGAACAATGACGAGAGCTGCAACCGCGTGCCAATGTTCTCCCAAATTGCCTTCCAAAACAAACTCATAAATCTGGGGTCTCTGTCTGAGACAATCGTCTCAGACGTGCCATGTAATCGGAAAATCATCGTGATCATTTTGTGTTCTTGGGAGATCAAAAATGAAATCCATTGCAATACTTTCCCAGGGGTGGGTGGGTATGGGTAAAGGCTGTAACAATCCCTGTGCCTTATGCCTGTCAAACTTGACCTTCTGGCATACCAAGCAACTGTGCACAACTCTTCCACGTCCTTTTTGAGTCTCGGTCCAAAGAAGTATCTCTCTACCCCTTCATGGTGGTAGCAATGCCGCGGTGACCTGTAAAAGGTGGACAGTGGCATTCAGTCATAACCTTATCCCTCAACGGTTGTGTAACGCACAACATAGTCTTTTTCATCAAGTAGCCTTCCCGAAGGGAGTATCCAGCTACTGTCTCCCCATCCCGTATCCGTGTGAAAATATCTGCAAAATCTGTATCTGTGGCATTCTGATCGACCATATCCTCGAAGCTCCTATGATGTATCGCGGAAACAGCCAGAACCAACGGTTTTCGAGACAAAGCATCTGCCACCACATTCTTTTGTCCCTGCACATGGACAATCTGGAAGTGGAACCGTGACAAGATGTTCACCCACCGCATTTGCTTTTCCGAAAGCTGCTTCTGTGACAAGAACTAGCGCAAACTCTGATGGTCTGTAAAGACAGTAAAATCCGCTCCGAGTAGGTAATGCCGCCACTGAGTAAGAGCATGGATAACCGCCAAAAGCTCTTTCTCATAAATCTGTGCTGTCATCTCCGGCCTAGAGAACAAACGGCTCTCGTAAGCTATGACATGGCCTTCTTGCATCAAGACCGTACCCAGACTACGATCACAAGCATCACAATATACTTCAAATGACTTCTGCAAGTCCGGCAAAGTCAAAATAGGTCCCGTAGTCAATTTCTCTTTCAATGTCCAAAAGGCAGTCACCTCTGTGGGTCCCCACGAAGAAGGTACTCCTTTCTGTGTCAAGGTATGCAAAGGGGAAGCAACCTCTGCAAACTTTCGTATGAACCGCATGTAGTACGAACACAGTCCCAAGAAGCTACAACTTCATGGACATTCCTCAAGTTGGGCCAATCACGGATAGTCTCTATCTTGGTCGGATCCATTTGCACTCCTGTTGTTGACACAATGTGTCCCAAAAAGTGTATCTTTGGTAGGAAAAATTCACTTTTCTTTGCATTAATCACTAACTTGTGATCTCGTAATGCCTGAAAGACTTGAAGCAGATGATCTCTGTGTTCTGCCTCATTCTTGGAGAAAACAATGATGTCGTCAAAGAAAGTGTCAACAAATAGACTGTACTCTCGAAAAATCCTATCCATCATCCGGTTAAATGTCGCAGGAGCATTGGTTAAGCCAAAAGGCATCACCAAAAACTCAAATAACCCAAAAGTCGTCTGAAAAGCTGTCTTGTGGACATCTCCTGGTGCTATCCTGATGTGATGATATCCACTCTTCAAGTCAATCCTGCTAAAGCACGAGGATCCCTATAACTTGTCGAGTATATCGTTGATCCTAGGAATCGGAAATCTGTTCTTGATGGTGATTTCGTTGAGAGTGTTATAATCGATACACATTCTCCAAGATCCGTCTTTCTTCAAAACCAACAACACTGGAGAGCAATACGGTGAAGTACTAGGCTGGACAAGACCCTTTTCCAAGAGGTCTTTCACTGGGTTCATAATCTTTTCATTCTGTACTCGGCTCACACAGTAAGGTGGCCGATTCAGTGGCGTGCTTCCACGTATCAGATCAATGGTTTGATCTTCAAGCCCTCTCAAAAGCAATCGGCATGAGTGTGGAG
This sequence comes from Adiantum capillus-veneris, assembly GCF_014529385.1. Lineage (NCBI taxonomy): Eukaryota > Viridiplantae > Streptophyta > Polypodiopsida > Polypodiales > Pteridaceae > Adiantum > Adiantum capillus-veneris. The sequence continues at coordinate 83,858,007 of NC_140949.1, forward strand.
AAAAATCTTGGGGTTCTTTTGATCAGGTCAAAACATATTCAACCTTTATCCAGCGTTCAGTTCTCTCCCAAAAGAATGAGTAAGAAACTGAAGTTCATCAAAAGTACAATCTCTAAGCCCTTCATTTATCAAAGTCGCTTTCTCGGCCCGGTAGTCAATCACGGCGTAGTTCTTGTGGTACCAAGGGATCCTGAGTAGAACGTCACTCGCGTGCCTTGAACACCCCTGTCATTGCAAACGAAGTTTGCCAATGCTCGGTGTAATGGCAACATCCTATCCGGGTGCCAATCGAACTACCTCTGCCTGTGGCGTCAGTCTGTCGGGCGTAATTTCCAAATCGAGCCGCCAATTCCAAGTGAAAAGAAGTTGGCCTTGGCTCCTTCAAAAGAGCTTCCTGATCCTTCACTTTGCCCCAAAAGCGGCAAAGTTTGTACTTTCATTCATTAGATTTGGTGCAGGTCCCACGCCATGTGGTACCAGTTCTGTTTTTCTATCTGCCTTTTCTGCCACGTTCCTCAGTTGCTCTCGAACTCTCAGGCTTGTCGTCGTCTTTATCATGCTGTTCTTTCTGTGCCTTTTAAGGCACTTCGCGGAGATATGTCCATGTTCACCGCATCCAAAGCACTTCCCCTCTCTGATGAAGCGAGCTCTCTCCTCAGGAGTAAGCCTGGGTCGTGCATCCTTTTTCTCTGGGTTGCTCTTTTTCTTTCTACTTTCATTCCCAGAAGTCTGTTTGGCTCGTTGTGTCATGGCCTCATCTGTGGGGTAGGTCAGACTGCCAGAGTGAATGGCAAAGCCCCGCTTCGCATGACTTATCAACTCCTGAATAGAAGCTGACTTCTGTTCCAAGCAGTGATCTCGGATCTCTGTAGGTAGACCCAAGGTAAACCGGTCAATCTGTTCTCTGAACGAGATCTTCTTGAATGAAGGGGCGGGTAGAAAAGAGTTCCAGAATCTTTCACAATAAGCATTGATTGTATCTTTCTTGGTCATCCGAAGATGGTTCCAAGCAGCTCGTATATCTCGTTCATATTCTTGCGTCAACCAAGAAGAAATAAAAAGCTTCTTAAATTTCAGCCATTTAACTGGTGCAGTCTTGTTGAAAAGAAGTGTGGACCACCAAGTACGAGCATTCCTCTTAAAGTAAGAGGCAGCTCTCCGAATCTTGGAGTGCTCTGAATAGCGTCCTCCCACGAAAGCGATGTCAAACTGCTGTATAAAAGACAAAGCCTTCGAAGCATGTGAGTATCTTGAAAAAGTATCAAACTTGATCGAGTGGCCACCTTCCTTAAACTCTCGGACTTTCTTGCTTTTATCTTCGAGAAAGTCATACTGGTTAGCTTTGTAAAAATTCTTCTTGTTCGCATAAAACTTTCCGTCATCGAAATCTGAGCTGTCTGTAGATGAGTCCTCAGTAGAACTGTCAGTCTTTGGGCGAGATGTAGCCTTCTTTGCCTTTTTTCTTGCCCTTTCCGAAGCTTTGTGTCTTGTTTCGCTTTTTGCTTTTTCTGTCTTCTTCGCTCGAATCCGAGGAGCTAGAAGAACTGTCCGAAGAAGAAGAAAAAGAACTGGGTACTCCTTCAAATCGAACACGCTTCTTCCGTTTCTTTGCCTTGTCAAAAGTAGACTGACGACCCAAATAACCTGGAAAGTTAGTGCTTTTCTTCTGCTTTTTGCCGTGCTTTTTGGCTTTCTTTTGCGCGTCAAAAAGCTGAGCAATCCGTGCATCAACTACGTTCTCCAGTTCCTTCTCTGTATATTTTCTTGGAGGCAGAAGGTTTCTTGAGAGCGGGTTTCGGGAGTGGTATTGTGGTTCTCTGCCACTCCATTTGTACCTCTTCCAAAGAGGTCTGGTTCATATATTTTGCCATCTTCGGGTCCTTGGCAAAATTGAGCATCATCTTTGTTGCATCGCCGATCAACTAGCGACGCTCCATCTCTCGCCACTCCGCCTAAGTAGGCCAAGGCGGGCCATACTCTCTACCGGAATATTCGTTGTGATCCCTGCCCGCATCTCCAGATGCATAGGGAGTCGATTGATCATTGCCTGAAGCCATAGGTGCCGCGGGGAAAAAAATTCGGGGATTAGATTTCCCGTAGAAGAGAAATCGGCCGTGCTCTGATACCACTGTAACAGACTTGGACACTCCAAGTCAAGAATCAACCGCGACAGCACCAAATAACCACTTCAAAACAATTCACAGATCACAATAGATTTGCATTGGCCCGACGGAGTTATGTGCCTAGAGATATTGGCCCCAAAGACTGGCGCCCATGTCGGTATTTCTTTTTATATTAATCAGATCAAAGTACAAGAGAGTGGCTAGGGTTTCACTCTCAGACTCTGCGTCCAGATGCTCTGAGAAGTGAGGCCCTCACCACTAATTTAAAGGTTACAAGGGATGCCCAAAAGCAGAGCCCCAAAAGCTTTTAAAAATAAAAAGCATCAGTTCTCTCTCTTTTAGAGTCTCTTAAAAAAAAAAAAAAACAGTTCTCTCTCTTTCTCATGGCGTAGAGAAAAAGCAAGATTCGCGTCGCTCGTCATTATAAATTTTTTTCTTTTTTTAAAAAAGTCTCCGCGATTTTCGGAAATTAGGGTTTGCAAGAATTTTAGGGTTTTTGTTGTCCGCCACGTCATCACTTTGTGACACCCCTCCTCCTACACGATGGCTCTATGTTTGTGTGTGAATATTACAGGCTTTCTTGATTTGGGTCTCTGCTTGTGCTTTGTGTGAAGACGCCCAAGCTTGTGATGCATAAATCTGATGATATTTGCTACTCTTGACGGCCTCCTTGGTCGCTTGATGATGGTTTTATCCACCAATATCTTTGAGGCCCTACCCTTCCTTATGTCCAAGTGCTTTCTTGATTTCTTTGATGCTTATCGCTGTGGGTATTTGCCATTAATTCTATTTTTTTCCAAACCGACAAAGGAATATCGCTATTTTGAAGATTATTGAACTTCAAGAACGTCCTGATGATTGTATTCGTTATTTCAGATGCTTAAGTTTTAGCAATGCATTAAACTGTGATTAACTATCTTAGCTGTATACAATTGCTTTCGTATGGTATTTTTGTATGATGTGCACATAGGATCCCGAGGTTAGTTTTTACCCTTTCGACACACAAGATTTGTGAGCGCGCTTAATTTTGCACAAGAGGCCTTGATCCCATGGCTGGGACCGCGTGTCACTTAAAGCTAAGGGTCGAAGCTACGGAGAGCACTCTTGGTGTTTTTTTGCTGGCCACACACTGGGTGCGGCGGCCGCCGCCTAAAGCTATTTGGATAGGCACCGCCTGCATGTGAAGTGCGCTCAAGGGCAAAAGTATTTAAGTTTTATTGGGAATAAGTGAGCTCGTGTGGAAGGCAACAATGGTGTGTGTCATAAGAGATGGTCGTCCATGAAGATGCCTCTTTTGTGTTCGGGTGCTTCTGAGGCTATGCACCCTATTCCCCTCCTCTTACAGGATGCCTGTGTGTGTGTGTGTAAATATTGCAGGCTTTCTTGATTGGGGTCTTTGCTTGTGCTTTGTGTGTGAAGGGGTCCAGGCCTGTGATGCATAAATTTGATGATATTTGCTACTCTTGACAGCCTCCTTGGCCGCTTGATGATGGTTTTATCCACCAATATCTATGAGGCCCTACCCTTCCTTATGTCCAAGTGCTTTCTTGATTTCTTTGATGCTTATCGCTGTGGGTATTTTCCACCAATTCTGTTTTTGTCCAAAACGAGAAACAAATATCGCTATTTTGAAGAGGATCGGACTTTGAGAACACCCTAATCATTGAATCATTATCTTAGATGCTTAATTCATAGCAATGCATGAATCCTTGATTAACTATCTTAGCTATATTCAATTGCTTTTTTTTAGTATTTTTGTATGATGTGTACTTAGGATCGTGAGGTTAGTTTTTACCCTTTCGATGGACGAGATCCGTGAGCGCCCTTGCATTTGCACAAGAGGCCTTGATCCCATGGTTGGGACCCCGTGACACTTAAAGCTAAGGGCCGGAGCGACGAAGAGCACTCTTGGTGTTTTTTTGCTGACCACACCGTGGCTACGGCGGCCGTCCCCTAAAGCTATTTGGACAGGCACCGCCTAAATGTGAAGTGCGCTCAAGGCCAAAAGTCTTGAATTTTTATTGGTAATGAGTTAGCCCGTGAGGAAGTCAACAATGGTGTGTGTCATCACAGATGGTCCTCCAGGTAGATGCCTCTTTCTTGTTCGGATGCTTTTGATTCTACGCACCCTATTCTCCTCTTCCTATAGGATTCCTGTGTGTTTGTGTGTGTGTGTGTGTTTGCTTGTAAATATTGCAGGCTTTCTTGATTGGGGTCTTTGCTTGTGCTTTGTGTGAAAGTGCCCGGGCCTGTGATGCATAAATCTGATGATTTTTGCTACTCTTGACTGCCTCCTTGGCTACTTGATGATGGTTTTATGCACCAAGATCTCTGAGGCCCTGACAAGAGGCCTTGATCCCATGGTTGGGACCCCTTGACACTTAAAGCTAAGGGCCGGAGCGACGAAGAGCACTCTTGGTGTTTTTTAGCTGATCACACGGCGGCTACAGCGGTCGCCCGCTAAAGCTATTTCGACAGGCACGCCCTGAATGTGAAATGCGCTCAAGGCCAAAAGTCTTTAAGTTTTATTGGGAATGAGTGATGCTGTGAGGAGGGGGACAATGGTGTTTGCCATCAGAGATGGTCGTCCATGAAGATGCCTCTTCCTTGTTCGGGCTTTTATGAGGCTACGTACCCTTTTCCCCTACTCTTACAGGATGCCTGTGTGTGTGTGTGTGTGTGTGTGTGTGTGTGTTTGTATGTAAATATTGCAGGCTTTCTTGATTGGGGTCTTTGCTTGTGCTTTGTTTGAAGGGGCCCGGGCCTGTGATGCATAAATCTGATGATATTTGTTACTCTTGACGGCCGCCTTGGCCGCTTGATGATGGTTTTATCCACCAAGATCTCTGAGGCCCTACCCTTCCTTACGTCCAACTGCTTTCTTGGTTTCTTTGATGCTTGTCGCTGTGGGTATTTTCCATCAATTCTGTTTATTTCCAGAATAAGAAAGGAATAACGCTATTTTGAAGACGATTGAACACCCTATTCGTTGAAATCATTATTTTAGATGCTTACGTTATAGCAATTCATTAAGCTCTGATTAACTATCTTAGTTGTATTTAATTCCTTTTGTATGGTATTTTTGTTTGATGTGCACTTAGGATCGCTAGGTTAATTTTTACCCGTCGAGGGACGAGATCTGTGAATGCCTTTGATTTTTGTTTGATGTGCACTTAGGATCTCTAGGTTAATTTTACCCGTCGAGGGACGAGATCTGTGAGCGCCTTTGATTTTGCACAAGAGGCCTTGATCCCATGGTTGGGAGGTCTCTACTTGTGCTTTGTGTGAAGGGGCCCGGGCCTGTGATGCATAAATTTTTATGACATTTGCTACTCTTGACGGCCTCCTTTGCCGCTTGATGATGGTTTTATTCACCAAGATCTCTTAGGCCCTAGGCTTCCTTATGTCCAATTGCTTTTTAGATTTCGTTGATGCTTATCGTTGTGGGTATTTTCCAGCAAGTCTGTTTTTTCCCACAACGAGAAAGGATTATTCCTATTTTGAAGACGATCGGACTTCGAGAACACCCTAATCAATGAAATCATTATTTGAGATGCTTAAGTTATATCAATGCATTAAGCCTTGTTTAACGATCTTAGTTGTATTTAATTGCTTTTGTATGGTATTTTTGTATGATGTGCACTTAGGATCGGTAGGTTAGTTTTTACCTGTCGACGGACGAGATCCGTGACTGCCCTTGATTTTGCACAAGAGGCCTTGATCCCATGGTTGGGACCCCGTGACACTTAAAGCTAAGGGTCGGAGCGACGTAGAGCACTTTTGCTTTTTTTTTTTTGGCTGACCACATGGTGGCTACGGCGGCCGCCCGCTAAAGCTATTTGGACAGGCACCGCCTGAATGTGAAGTGCGCTCAAGGCCAATAGTCTATAAGTTTTATTGGTAATGAGTGACCCCGTGAGCAAGGCAACAATGGTGTGTGTCATCAGAGATGGTCGTCCATGAAGTTGCCTCTTCCTTGTTTAGGTGCTTCTGAGGCTACGCACCCTGTTCCCCTCCTCTTACATGATGGCTCTGTGTGTGTGTCTCGTGTGTTTGTTTGTAAATATTAGAGGCTTTCGTGATTGGGGTCTCTGCTTGTGCTTTGTGCGAAGGGGCCCAGGCCTGTGAATCATAAATCTGATGATATTTGCTACTTTTGACGGCCTCCTTGGCCGCTTGATGATGATTTTATCCACCAAGATCTCTGAGGCCCTACCCTTCCATATGTCAAACTGTTTTCTTGATTTCTTTGATGCTTATCGCCGTGGGTATTTTCCACCAATTCTATTTTTTTCCAAATCTACATAGGAATAGTGCTATTTTGAAGATGATTGAACTTGTGTATTTAATTGCTTTTGTATGGTAGTTTTGTATGATGTGCTCATAGGATCCCGATGTTATTTTTTATCCTTTCTAGGGACGAGATATGTGAGCGCTCTTGATTTTACCCTAGAGGCCTTGATCCCATGATTGGGATCCCGTGTCACTTGAGGTAAGGGCCGGAGCTAGGGAGACCACTCTTTTGTGTTTTTTTTTGTTGACCACACGGCGGTTGCGGCGGTTGCCAGGTAAGGCTTTTTGGACAGGCACTGCCCGATTGTAAAGTGCGCTCAAGGCCAAAAGTCTTTAGGTTTTATTGGGAATGAGTGATTGAAACCGGCCTGTTCAATCCAAAAAGGGCGGTAGACTTTACTTCAAACCTTGATTTAGCTTTCACCCATTATTAGTCGTCTATTTTACCTGTACTTTCAAGACACAACAAAGGGGAGAAGGATACGGGCTGCTAGATTGCACCTGTATGAGTAGACGGACACCAGATTGGCCCCTAACTTAGGCGCTCCTTTCGGTATTTCTTTATTGTTCAAAAGAGGGAATAAACGCTGTGGTTCCCTACAAGCTGCCCCGCACAAACTCGGCTGAATTTCCACTGTTCCAGCCCGATTTCGGCAGCATAACTGTACTAGAACCCTTCACAATCAGTATTCCCACGCATTGACTGACTTTCCCGACGCATACGGGCACTTTGCAAAACCTGGCGAGAATCTGCAGCACGCTGAATTCTCTGTTTTCAGCCCTGAAAATGCGCCAGATCACCTGTACAGCGGTCCCCTTGCGTCCCCGAACCTCCTGGGGGTATTAGGGTCCGTTTAGGGCCAAAACCTGCAAAAATACACAGCAGGCTGTAATTTACTGTTTCGGGCTCCGTTTCGCGTGCCGGTCGCATCCGTAGCAAGTCCTCGAGCTCCCGCACCTGTAGGGCTACTTGCCCTTTGAATCGGATGAGATTTCTAGCGTGAAACCTCTCCGAATTCACTTGTACCTGCGGGGGATTAGCCGCTAGCTAATCCAGTACCTGTGCAAGAGGCTCTTGCCTCGGCAATCGCGCATGAACCCACACAACTGTACATTGGTCAAATGAAGAGCCCACTAGAGGGGCATAACATATTGCCAAAGGGGAGAGAGAGGGCAATGCGTAGCGTGCAGGGCATCACTCCTGGCACCGCACTGTACATAGGAGGGAAAGCAAGCACTCCATAGCTCTTAACTTGTGACAAATCTGAAAAATGAGGCTCTCCCCCTGCTAAATTCAGCGCCACTTCTTGTTGCATGAGGCAAGTGCACCAGAATGTGCCACTTGGCACATTTACAAGCATTTTCCCGTCTCGGGGTTGCCGCCTAAAAATCTCCCAACCGGTTGCCCAATTGACTTCACGGCAGAGTAAGAAAATGTTCCCCTTGTCATTCCGGAGGTAATGACGTCAACACATTTTTAGGTCCCAAAATAGCAGTTCTCTAAATTTTAGGAGATATTGCCATTGTATCTTTCTAGGTCATCCGACCCTCTTTGTACACTGCGGCCACACCCAGAATTGAAATGTAGCCTCTGTAGCAAAGGATTCCACTTTGGCTAGTCAATGACCCCACTTGGCTAACCATAGTCCTTGTCCAACCTTAGTGCTCTCTTGCCCTCAGGCCTGGACTCCCTCTGGACAGTTCCACACTAGCTATGCAATGCAGGGCAGTTAGATTTCCCGAGGGGTGTTTCCAAAAAGTGAAAGTAAATAGATAATAAGAAAGAAATCAACAAAAAGGATAGATAGTAGTCACACGCTGGTGACATACCCCCCTCTTGAAATCTCAAACGTCCTCGTTTGCATCTATGTCGTACATGCTTACTGTCAACACTGATGTATTTAACACCTGTCGACACATATACGACACATACATGCTCATTGTCAACCTTGGTGTATTCAACACCTCGTCGACTCATGTATTGCCTGGGTGTGAACCCTGTCCCAATGACATAGTGGTAGCTTGGCGCTCTGCCATTGCTTTGAGTCACTAAGTTTCCAATGACAAAATGGTAGCTGCACATTTTGCCACTGTCTTATAGTACACGTTGGATCCCGTAACACTTTCGAGCATACCCAAACCGACAGTTTAAGAATGCAGTTACACATGTACTCTTGAATAGAAGTAATCACTGTATCCTTGACAAACTGACAAGAAATACTCACTTCTATAGCACTAACCAAACTTTTGGACATTCCATAAGAGCAATTGCCAAACTGACAATCTGTACAGCTCTAACATTCATGTAACAGGTATTTCATTTGAGCTCACTTTAAATACCATGTACATCATTTGTTTCAGAAGCCATTGTCACACTGACAATCCATGTAGCTTTGAAACTCAAGGGGTCAAGGTAGGTTGCAAATCGAAGGCTTCCAGGTAAAGTGATAACACAGTTGGTGATTCTGCAAGTTCACCTTCTTCCATCCACTTAGTATCCATTGGTGGATAGTTTCTGAACTTTACCAAGTAACGCCTAGCAACCTTGCCTTTCACTTTCCTTTCTTTGTGTGCCAAAATCTGTTCCGGGACCAAGATCTCGTCAAGTTCCTCGACTTTCGGCTGATCTTCAGCTGGCATATCTTCTGGCACATCACCCACATAGGGTCTGAGAAGACTCACATGAAACGCATTGTGAATCTTCCAACTGTCAGGCAATTTCAGCCTATATGCAACATCACTGATTATGTCGCACACTTGAAAAGGCCCATAGTAACGCATGCTGAGCTTTGGAAACAGTCTTTCCTTGCCCTTCATCTTCTTTAACCTTGCCTTTTCAAAGCGTAAAAGCACCCAATCACTAAGTGAATATACCACTTCACGGCGGTGACGATCAGCTGCTTTCTTTTGCTTTGCCTGAGTCCTTTCTAAGGCCACTTTGACCTTCTTGTACATTTCATCCATGTCCTGAACATACTTATCTGCTTCAAATATCTTGTCCTTTGTATGCAATATGGGAGGAACTTTCTTGCCACCTTCAACTATCTCAAAGGGTGCCTTGCCAGTTGATGAATGCACTGTATTATTGTATGCATACTCCACCAATGGCAAATACTGCTCCCACTTTCTTTTATGCTCTGACACATAGCACTTCAGCAGATCTAGGACAGTAGAATTTGCCTCTTCTGACTGCCCATCTGTTTGAGGATGAAATGACGAAGAGAATTTGAGCATGGTGCCCATATTCTCAAACAAGCCTCTCCAGAACAAACTTGTCATGCGTGGATCACGGTCGCTAACAATCGACTGTGGCATGCCATGATACTTGAAAATATTGCTCATAAACAAGCGTGCCATCTGATCTGGCTTTATCTTCGTCCTGACAGGAATAAAATGAGCCTGTTTGCTGAATCTGCAAATAATGGTCCAAATACCATCGTTTCCTGTCTGCGTTCTCGGAAGATCAAAGATAAAATCCATAGCAATACTTTCCCATGGTTTATCTGGAATAGGTAGTGGTTGCAATAACCCTGGTGCCTTTTGCTTGTCAAACTTGACCTTTTGGCATATTAGGCATTCTCGCACAAAGGCATCCACATCCCTTCTCAATGTAGGCCAATAGAAGAATGTCTCAACCGCTTTAACTGTAGCATCGATGCCACGATGCCTTGCATTCGGTGGGACACGACTCTCTTCCATAACTTTGCGTCGCAATGGCTTTGTGACACACAATCTGCCATGCATCATCATGAACCCGTCTTTAAGAAGATAGTGTTCATGACGTTGTCCATCCATTAGTTGCTCGAAGACCCTTGCAAAATCTTCATCATTTGCATACTGTTCTCTCATATCATCAAGTTCATGATGATAAGGAATCGACACAGCTGAAATTTGTGGCTTCCTTGACAAGGCATCAGCCACAACGTTCTTCTTGCCTTCCACATGCACAATCTGAAAATGGAACATGGACAAGATATTTGCCCATCGCATATGCTTTTCAGATAACTTTGTTTGTGTCAAGAAGTATCGCAAGGTCTGATGGTCCGTTTGGACAACAAAGTCTGCACCTAGCAGGTAGTGTCCAACTTAAGAGCGCATGAATCACAACGAGTAACTCTTTCTCATAGACCTGCATGGTCATCTCTGGCCCTTGCAAAATTCTGCTCTCATAGGCTACTACCCTGCCATCTTGCATTAGCACTGCACCAATGCTACTACCGCAGGCATCACACTGGACCACAAATGACTTCCTAAGATCTGGCAACACAATGACTGGATCTGAAGTCATCTTTTCTTTTAAGAGATTAAAAGCTGAAATCTCTTTCTGTGTCCATCTAAAAGTGACTGCCTTCTTTTGAAGAGCATGTAAAGGTGAAGCAATCTCAACGAAATTTCGGATAAACCTTATGTAATAGGAGCATAGTCCCAAAAAGCTTCGGACATCATGCACCGTCTTCAAATTTGGCCATGACTTGATCGCTTCAACTTTTGCAGGATCCATTCTGACACCATCCTTTGAGACAATGTGTCCCAGAAAGTGAATCTCTTCTAGAAAAAACTCACTTTTCTTTGCATTGATGAGCAATCTATGACTGCGTAGCTCTTTGAACACAATGGCCAAGTGATGCCTATGCTCCTCTTCATTCTTTGAGTAGACTATCATGTCATCAAAGAATGTACCAACAAACTGCTTGTGTGGACGGAAAATTCTGTCCATCATCCTATTGAACGTAGCAAGAGCATTTGTGAGACCAAAGGGCATCACTAAAAATTCGTAAAGGCCAAACGTCGTTCTAAAAGCAGTCTTGTGCACATCCTCTGATCTAATGCGGATCTGATGGTACCCACTCTTTAGATCTATCCTGCTAAACATAGCTGCTCCTTCTAATTTGTCCATAATATCATCAATTCTAGGTATAGGGAACCTATTCTTGATGGTATTCTTGTTTAGTGCACGGTAGTCGATGCACATACGCCATGAGCCATCCTTTTTCTGCACCAACAACACTGGAGAACAGAATGGAGATGAACTGGGCTGAATCAACCCCTTTTCTAACAGCTCCTGTACTTGGCCCATTATCTCTTTCTGTGGAGCCGCACTAACCCTGTACGGAGGCTTATTTGGTGGGCTACTGCCTGGCACCAAATCTATCGCATGGTCCTCGGGTCTCTCTGGCGGTAATTGAGACGGTAATGAATCGGAAAAACAGTCACTATACTGTTGTAAAAACATTGACCTTTCTTTATCTAGCACAGATAAATTTGATTCATCACAATCTGACACTTCACGTGCAAAAACCAAGTACGCAGAAAGATGCTTTTTCATTACAGAAGTAATAGTAGCAGCTGATACAGTAGGAATAGACTCCCCTTTAAGCTTTACATCCAGAATGTGAGTCTTTCCCTTGCTCTGTACAGTGATCTTTTTGTTGTAGGCATCCATGATTCCCTGTACACGAAACAACCAAGGAATACCTAACAACACATCACATCCGTCCAGTGGCATTATGTAAAATTCTTCAGCATCTACATAGGACTGGATATGTAGACGCAACTTTCCAATGATGGGTGTCACAGCCTCTGTATGGCCAGGACATGCCAAACCTGCCTCTGCTGTATACCCCATCTCTTCAGGTCTGATTCCCAACTTTGAAGCCAATTCTGGGGAAATGAAGTTGGCTTTGGCACCTGGATCAAAGAAGATAAGCACTGTTTGATCCCTGACCTTTCCCCATGCTCTGCAAAGCTCACTTGCATCTGAATTTGGCTTGTCGCCCACCATATCTGGCACTAGACCAGCCATGGGCTTCTTTCCTTTCCTGTCCTCCTTGTCTTCAGAATCAGCTGGCCTTTTCTTTGTAGGACAGTTGTAAGCAATGTGGCTAGGCTGCTCACATATAAAGCATTTGTTCTCTGTCCTCAGGACCTTCTTTTGCTCTTCAGACTTGCGAGGAAAACGTCTTTTCCATTTCTTCGTTGGTCCCTTTTCTGATTCAGCCGTAGCTTTATCTTTCCCTGCGTTGGCTGACTCCTGAGTCCCTTTAGGAGCCTCATTGGGAACGTGCTTCTTGGCTGAATTTTTCTTGCCTGATCCTGCCTTGACGCCAGTGTTAAATTCACAATCTTCTCCCTTGAGCAAACCATTACCAGTGTTTGCTACCTCGATGAGCTGCGTCAAAGTAGTGACTTTTGTCTTCGTACAGTACTTTCTCAATCCTTTAGGTAGGCCACAACAGTATTTTTCAATCTGTTCTGTCAATGGCACAAACCTATAGGAAGTTACTGGAAGTAGAGCTTTCCAAAACTTTCGATTGTAATCATCCAGATTTCTGCAAGTGGCAGCATTTAGCTGGTGCCATTCTGTCATGACATCTGCTTCAAAGTCATCAGATAACCATGCTGCTGCAAAAATCTGCTTGAAGTAAATCCATGTGGACGGAGCTTGCCCTTGAAGCAATAAAGTTGTCCACCATTGTCCCGCATTCCTTGTCAAGAAAGTGGCTGCCTTGCGGACCTTTGAAGCCTCTGTAAAGTTTCCCCCTGCATAGGCCTTGTCAAACTGCTGGAGGAATGAGAGAGCCTTCTTCCTGTCATCATCCCTGTAAAGGTCGTGAATGACACACCTTTGCCACCTTCTTTGTATGGAGTTGGCCTCTCCAGCGGCGTTAAATTGTCATATGGAAGTGACTGAAACATGGGAACACTATTAGGGTTCATCTGTGTTCCTTGGCCGCTATTAACTTGACTTGGAAATGCCATATTTGGCTGCTGATTTGTAATTCCAGCCATACCAAAATTTGCCTGTGGCATCCCAAATTGGCCCTGAGTGCTCTGAAACCCTGGTTGCATACCCATGACACTGTACATGGGGTTAGGCATCATCGTTTGAGCACTCCCGAACACTGTTCCTGGCGTGTAAAACTGATTTCCAGGTGCATGACCAGCCATGCTCTGGAATACCGATCCACCTCCAAAATAGCCAGGGTGTACTGAAGGTAGTGGGAAGACCTGTTGCATAGCCTGTAGGTTGCTTCCCTGTCCATTAGAACCAGCTATAGGCTGTTGAAAGGTGGCGGGCTGAACTGGTACAGCTTGAAAGACTGGCATCTCAGCCACCTGTTCTTGCACTTTAGGCATAGGTTGTGGAGACTGCATGTTCTCCGTCAAGTGTACAAGTGTTTCCATTGACTGTGCGGTATGAATCACCTGTGCTCGAGCCTTAACAGGCTTTTGAATATGATCCAGTGACCCAACTTGCTGAGACGGAACAGGAGGTTGCAGAAAGGCTAAAAACCTCGGGTTCTGCATTACTTGTGTGAACATAGCCATAGCAGTAGCCAATTGGGTCCTGAATATATCGTCATCTGTCTGTGGTGGTCTTGAGGACTCACCCACTTCATGCGTCTGTCGACCCTGTGAAGAGGAAACCTCTTCAGTCACATCATCTGGTCTGTCAGCCATAATTGCAATTCCCTGTGTTTGGTCTATGATCCCCTGTGTCTTCAAGCCCAAAACTGACCAAGGCTCACTTCTATGGGAAAAAGTGATTTAATCCCGTCGATGGAACCATGAAACCGGCCTGTTCAATCCAAAAAGGGCGGTAGACTTTACTTCAAACCTTGATTTAGCTTTCACCCATTATTAGTCGTCTATTTTACCTATACTTTCAAGACACAACAAAGGGGAGAGGGATACAGGCTGCTAGATTGCACCTGTATGAGTAGACGGACACCAGATTAGCCCCTAACTTAGGCGCCCCTTTCGGTATTTCTTTATTGTTCAAAAGAGGGAATAAACGCTGTGGTTCCCTACAAGCTGCCCCGCACAAACTCGGCTGAATTTCCACTGTCCCAGCCCGATTTCGGCAGCATAATTGTACTAGAACCCTTCACAGTCAGTATTCCCACGCATTGACTGACTTTCCCGACGCATACGGGCACTTTGCAAAACCTGGCGAGAATCTGCAGCACGCTGAATTCTCTGTTTTCAGCCCTGAAAATGCGCCAGATCACATGTACAGCGGTCCCCTTGCGTCCCCGAACCTCCTGGGGGTATTAGGCCTCTGAGGCCCTACCCTTCCTTATGTCCAATTGCTTTCTTGATTTCTTTGATGCTATCAATTTCTTTTTTTCCCAGTACGAGAAAGGAATATCGCTTTTTCGAAGACGATCGGACTTCGAGAACACCCTAATCATTGTAATAGCTTAAGTTATAGCAATGCATTAAGCTCTGATTAGTTATCTTAGTTGTATTCATTTTCTTTTGTATGGTAATTTTTTGTGATGTGCACTTGATTTTGCACGACGGGTAGCACTCTTTGTGTTTGTCCTCTTATAGGATGCCTCTCTCTCTCTCTCTCTCTCTCTCTCTCTCTCTCTCTCTCTCTCTCTCTCTATCATATATATATATATATATATGTTTCTAAATATTGCAAGCTTTCTTGATTGGGGTCTCCGGTTGTGCTTTGCGTGAAGGGCCTGGGTCTGTGATGCATAAATCTGATGATATTTGCTACTCTTGATGGCCTCCTTGGTCGCTTGATGATGGTTTTATCCACCAATATCTCTGAGGCCCTACGCTTCCATTTGTCCAACTGCTTTCTTGATTTCTTTGATGCTCATCGCTGTGGGTATTTTCCACCAATTCTGTTTTTTTTCAGACTGACAAAGGAATATCGCTATTTTGAAGACACACACACACACACACACACACACACACACACACACGTAGATATATCTGGTAAAAATGATTGTTTCTATTTCATTAGCATATAAGATAGCCGGTGAACCTCCTGAAAGTTCTCAGTGTCTTGCTTCATTTGTTACGAAGGCATTCTATATCACACATTACAAATTATGAATGTACACACACACACACACACACACACACACACACACACACGGTAAAAATGATGTTTGTATTTCATGATGTCATCTGTTACATCAAAGTCCTCAGTGTCTTGCCTTATTACATTACACATTACATTTGAAGTAAGACATGTCACATATTTACTATTTCAGCCCACAATGAAGCCTTGAAGAATGAATTGCACAGATTGAGGCAACTTTATCAACAGCAGCAACAAAAGCAGGCGCAGCAGAGTATTGCACGCCAAGTTAGTTCGCAACAATTTGATATTCTAGCATCTCCACAGGTTGAATTGAAGGAGAATGATGGTGTGTCAGATGTAAGCACTCAATGTATGGAGGAGATGTATAAGGATAGTGAAGCTGATTTGCTGAGGGGCCATGCATTGTTGAGATCCCCTATCATGAAACCCATAGGGTCTAACTCCCATTGCTCTAATGCTGGCGACAAAGGCAAAGATGTACACATTCACAATATGCCAGGTCTTGCCCAAATTCATGCAGATTTTTGACTTGGACACGGCTGCGATTTCTTGGTGGGTTTCTTTCTCAAAATTCTTTGCAATAAGTGTTGTTAGCTTATGCCAGAGAACATGGAGGACTTGATATTTGTTATATTTTTTGATTCAAGGTATTCATTGATAGGGGAACCGGTGCATTGATTTTCATATTGTATCGTGTGTTTTTTATTGGGGTTTGATGAGTGATGGCTTATCTATACACGAGTTTCGATGGTTTGAGATTCCCATAAACAAATGAGCAGAATCTTGTGGACTTCCCCCCCCCCCCCCCCCCCCCCCCCCCCCCCCCCCCCAAACCCCAATTTACCCACCCACTTATGCACAACCCATACATACTACATCCCCGGTTTGGTACTGGATGGAGCTAGCTAATGTTTTGCATATCATGGTTGTATACCCTTGCGCATATAGTTTCACATCCATAAGAGTCAGAGTTCCATGCCCCTTATCCCTCATACACATGTATACACACCACCACATCAGTCCATTTTAGTTTGTTGCATGTTTATTTTTAGCGGTCTTGTCCCTTTTTTTGGATGTTTAGAGGATGCACACATGTACATTCCGTCTCATAGTTGGCCTTGAGATGTTACTACAGCTCTCTCTCTCTCTCTCTCTCTCTCTCTCTAAAAAGTAAGAAAACAATGTTCATTAACTAGGGCTGGAAAGACCCTATGATATGCCATTGGAGTTGATCCTTGGAAATTCCATGAGCAAGTTAAAACCCAATTAGTAAAGATATGGTGAAAATAAGTACACTTAAAAACCTGTGCAAGGCCTCAAGGAAAAGGAACATGGATCAAACACACAGGTCAAACACCATCTTTTGTAATTAATGTGCGGCCGAAGAAGTCCCATATGTTGCTAACCACAAAGAGGAGTTTTACAATTGACAATGAGGTTGGAAGTGCCCTAGTTACCATGAGTAGTCCATGGTAATGATGTAGATGCCCAACCAAGTAGAGGAGACCAAAACTAGCAAATTTGAAACAAATTTCTTAAGAAAGGACAATCCACTTGCTCAAAAGTGGCCATTGGAGGATTGAAGGCTCTCTCTTGATCTCTCTATTCTTGTGGCTCCAAGAAAAGGTCAAGCTATTTGCAACCCCTTGTGCAATCCCACATTAGTCTTTTCAGAATGTCTACAACATCTACATTGCCCATCGGAAATTATGCTTTTAGCAAACAAGGCTTCTATAGGATGACTGGCCTTGGCGGCTAAATATATATATACATCAATGTTTTTGGCTTGTTCAAAGGGCAAAGGCTTAGAGTTGTCTTCTTCTGGACACGTACTGCATGTAGTTACACACATATAGCCACCTTTTTTTATAAGAAGTTGAATTGTTACAAACAACAATGTCTTTGGTAGCACCAAAAACTATGTCAATTATAATTTATACATGCAATGTGAACTATAGAATACTCATGTTAGAAATGTAATTACCCGTGGAGTACCAGTTGCCTTGCTTGCTTTAATAGCTCTTAAAATTTCTCTTTTCCTTTTTTGACCTCCAGATAGCTCGCTTTTTCTTCCACCTGCACCAATGAGAAACGAGTGAATTTTGTTAAAAGTTAAAAGAAATATCGGCATGGAAAGTTCTACAAAAACAACAATAAATAAGTTGCTCATATTAACATGTAGAGTTTTTTTGCACCTTCTAGCAAAACGCTTGTTGGCTTTGTATGTGTGATATACATAGTGTTCTTTGTCGGTTGCGAGGAAAAGCTTTCAAAAGGCTTGTCTTTGAGTTGCATTTAAAAAATAAAAATGGGAATCATAGACGATATTGACCAATGACATCCTAGCACTTTTTGTTGTGTCACTCTTGTCCACGATAGCAACCATCTTTCAAATTGGAATGGAGAAAGAAGCTCTTGAAAGAACTCGATGTTTGTTTAAGGGGGACAATTTCAACCACTATTTTTTGACCTCTAGATAGTTGCGTTTCTCCCACCTGCATTAATAAGCCCCAAAAAAATCATAGTAAAAGTTAAGAGGAGTGCTACAATATAGCTAAATAGAAAGTGGGAAGACCTTGGTTTCATGGTACTTTTGGAACATATGATTGGAAGTGTCCACAAATATGATTGATACTCTTTTTCTACATGTCTAGCGAAATGCTTTGTTGGCTTTTTGTACGTAACATATATTGTGTCATATACTAGTAGCAAAGAAAGTTTGTCATATACTTGCGTGTGAGTTGCTTGCTTTCTCTCCCAATTAATGAATCCATGGTTTTTTTGTCTACATGACTCCTTGCTACAATAGTGACCGCCTCTTAAATTGAATTGACGGGAGACATCTTTAAAAGACCTCAATGTTAATTTGAGAGGAATGACTGGATTGATATTTTGCACCTCAATGATTATACTTGTTTGTCAAGTGTTTCCTTGTGTATATTTCCATGGTCGCAAATATGCAGAGTTGATTTCTTCTTTGGAAGATGTTGTTTCATGTCACCATCCACTTGCATACCTGACGCTCTCTGTCTTTGTCTCTCTCTCTCTCTCTCTCTCTCTCTCTCTCTCACACTCACACACACACACACACACACACACACACACACACACACACACACACACACACACACACACACACACACACACACACACACACACATTGTTTCTCTCTTACATTACCTTTTACAATTTTGAAACTGTAGTTTCCATGTCCATGTTCAATTTAGGTTGTAGCTTCCATGCCCATGTTCATTTGGCATATAGCTACCTTTTTGTAGTCTATTTTCCAGGTGGAGAATGGTGGTACTCAAATTCTCTACAAGAGAATTAAATAAGGAAGGTAAGAAAAGTTTTGCTTTCCATTATCTTAAAAAATATATCCGAGAAAGAAGATTGCTATTCTTATAAAACTAATTTGAAACATCTTGTAGAGATAAACTAAAAAGAACTGAAGAAAAAATCTCTTTCAATAGAATGAACCTACATGTCTCACATAAAAAAAGACCAAAGAAATCACGAAACTTAGTTTACCTCAAATTGAGTTGGCTTCAAAATAGGATAGCTTTCAAGTTATCAGCGGTTCTGAACCTTAAAGAAATATACGTGAAGGAACATTGACAAGTTCTTTAGAATGCACCACAATGACAAAAGATCTCTTACTCATTGTCTACTTGAATCACAAACAACATTGGGTGGAAGTTTTCTCTACTACAAATAGAAGATTCAAATGGGCAGTTGCACAATAATGAAATACATGTTGTAGGCATTGCTGGGCATATGAAGATAGAGCACCATGATTGATATACTTAATCTCCTTTGATTCTATTGGTATACATGGGCCACAATCCGAAGACATGCTCTATGAAGGAAATTTTTCTCTATTTTACTTAGGTAGATATTGAGCACCAACGTCGAATGCTAAAGAATTAGATAGCTTCCTTTCTTTTACTTCAATTTCTATCTCTGGTTTTTTGCTTGATGATTAGGTTGAGACAATGTTACATTATGAGCTTGATAAAGACTTTTTGAACATTGGGAAGAGCACTATGAGAACAAAGTCACTCCAAAGCACATAAAGCTTAAACGCCATTATTTGAGGAATAATAGGTACTTGGATACCAGGGGTTATGTATGCTACACGATGAAGAGAAGCTGATTGCTTAAAAACTTTCATGCCATATAGAGGAACGTCTTGCAAGAGCCTAAAAAATGAATCTTTTGTGCAAAGCACTCTTGTATATAGAACCTTCATATAGCAGGTACGAGCACCATTAAGGCCACATGTCACTAGACTATTGCTATCTTTGCAAAATGAGAGTGCGCTACTTACTCCTTGATCATGTTGGAATTAGGGTTGCAGAGAAACGCACACAGCTTAAAGAAGACGAAGGAAGCTCAAGGCACACAATAGAGAGTGTGTTACTTAGTGTGTAATGGAAAGATGGATAGCCCTAGAGTGATGGGTGTATATACAGTGCACGGGGAAAACCTCCTAAAGAGGGAAAGAATGCCTCCGTGATCCTAGTGTGTTCACACACATCACTACCACATGTATATGGTAACAAATCCCCCCTAGAGTGATGCGGTGAACGAGAGCTGGCACATGAGTAAAGGCAAGTGCCATGCCCTAAGGACATGATCAGTCCACAAAGGGGAGTAAGCCTAAAGCTTTGCGAAAAGCTTCGAGCTTCTCACGAGACAATGCCTTTGTGAAAAGATCTGCAAGGTTGTCATGTGTTGGCACATAGGCCAAGCCGATCTCTCATGCTGAGAGCCTCTCGCTGACATAGTGGTAATGCACCTCAATGTGCTTTCTGCGAGCATGAAAAACTGGGTTCCTCGCAACTGCCAATGCGCTCTTACTGTCAGTGTAGATAGTGTTGGCAGTGTCCTGTCCAACACCTAAATCAACCAAGGCGTCTGAGCCATACACACTCAACCATAGCTGTGAATACTACCCTGTACTCAGCCTCACAACTCGAAGTGGCCACAATAGGTTGCTTCTTGCTCAACCATGATATACATGAACTGCCAAGCATGAAAGAAAAACCACATGTGGACACTCGCGTGTCAAAACAACCAGCCCAATCTGAGTCCGAAAAAGCATGTAAGTCTAGCGGCAATGATCCCCCCCTTGGGATAAAACAAGCCAAGATGTAAAGTGCCACTAAGGTAGCGAAAAATCCTCTTGACAGCCTACCAATGCTTAGACCCTGGGCTATGCATAAATCTGCTGACCTGTGAGACTGCAAACTGAATATCTGGCCTCGTGTTGCTTACATAAATGAGGTAGCCAACAACAGTTTGGTAAAGAGTGACATCAGCAGGATCACCAGCATCATGTAGACTCAACTTCATACGTGTTTTCATGGGAGTGGCAATAGGTTTGCAATCCTCAAGTCCAAACTTACATAGCAATGTCTCTATGTAACTTAACTGACACAAGGGAATACCACCATCACACTGCTTAAACTGTATACCCAAGTAATGATGCAACAACCCCAAATCTTTCATCTTGAAAGTAGCATTCAAATCAGCCTTAAATTCAACAATATGTCTCTCATTTGGTCCAGTGATCAACAAATCATCAACATAAAGAACCACAATGAGAAGTACATCACCCTCACGCTTTACATACAATGTGCTTTGTGTGATCAAGTGATCATTAGCTTTAATAATGGCAACGCATCTTCTTTTTGCCCTTATCACCAAAATTTCCAGACGAATTGCTGCCAGTAGAAGCATTAGGAACAGAAGTTTTGCCACTCGCAGCAGAAGCATAAGAGGTGGCTGCATTGCTGTTACCACCCTTTCTTTGAGAAGCAATAAAAGCCTGTTCAACTGCACGCTGCCTATTCTTGTTTTTTTTTTGGAAATTGACTCTTGCAACAACAATGTGTATAATGCATCAATTTTGACAACTTCAGGATTTCCTTGGGTCACCAGTCTCCAAGTACTAGCAAAAGTCTGGTATGAATCTGGTAAGGCATCAAGAACAGTCTGCACAAGGGAACTGTTTGAAATGACTTCACCTGTGGAAATAAGTTGCTCATTGATATCCTTGACACCAGCAAGCAAAGTGTCTATGTCATCTTCCTCATGCCTAATCTTCGACTCCAGTTCTTTACGCAGCAAAGCATTTTTAGCCTCATTGCAACTTGCATAAAGACCAGCCAATATATCCCAAGCCTGTTTTGCAGATTTTCCTGAATGAATGTAAGGAACAATGGTGCGCTTCACAGACAACACAATCAATGCAAGAGCCTGCGCATCCTTTACATCCCAACGAGATTGTTCTGTCGTAGGCAAAACAACTCTAATAGCAGCAATCCTTGCAGCAAGACCTGCAAATTCCTCAACATCGCCTGCATCCTCAGAACCAGGACGTACATCAATGCCCTACACAATATTCCAGATGCCCTTTGACACAAGAACATGTTTCATCATGTAAGCCCACATAGGGTAATTGCCCCCATCCAACCTGGCCTCAGCAGCAAACACCTTGAACACATCTGTGTTGTTGTCAACCATGGTAAATGCTGCACTTGATGTGAAAACTGCCCAAAAAGAGGAGAAACAAAGCGAGAACAACACATGCTATATAGCACAAAATGTAGAAGACTGTAAGGCACCTGTTATGCAAAAAATGGCACTGACAAAAATTTTGCACAAAATGACAAAATAGCATGTGCAGTACTGTCTGTAGTGGAAACGGAGGCCGAAATGAGCCCGAATAAAAAGTCTAAGCAGACTAAGCTCAACGAGCTCACCCGAAATTTTTGTCGACCTGCAAACTCTTGCCAAAGATCACTGAAATCGGAGAAAGTGAGCAGGCGTGTGCTGGAGGAGCTGGTGACTAAGCTCGGGAGGACGCAACCTGCTTTGATACCAATTGTTGGAATTAGGGTTGCATAGAAATGCACACAGCTTGGAGAAGACGAAGGAAGCTCAAGGCACACAATAGAGAGTTTGTTACTTAGTGTGTAATGGAAAGATGGATAGCCCTAGAGTGATGGCCGTATATACAATGCACGGGGGAAAAAAACATCCTAAAGAGGGAAAAAATGCCCCGGCGGTCCTAGTGTGTTCACACACATCACTACCACATGTATATGGTAACATATCAATGTACTCTGAGCTTTGATATTGAGCTAAAGAACTGCAGTTTTGGACATCCAATATGAAAATGGTTGTGTTGAGGGACCAATAGTATTGTTCTTCAAGTTCTCTAAAGGTGCAGTACAAGTTTTACAAATTTCTCTAGACTTTTGAGTGTCCATCTTAGTTTCATTGGTAGGATCCATAAGTACACGAGCATCACTAAGCATTTATTGCTTTGAAAGCAGACGTTTTAGTGAACTAAGGAATCACTATTGGATTCTATACAAGTTTTATTCTCGTCTTTTTTAGCTAAGTATTATGTTTTTACAGAAACAAGTACAACATCATGATCTGATCAACATATTGAATATAGTTTACAACAATGTCGACCAGGGTTTTATTGGTCAAAATGTGATCAAGTAAAGTTTTATTTGCTGTTGTGAAAAGTGTGTTTGCAAAGGGTAGGCTATGTTTTTTCATCATTTGTTGTAAATGTAGTTGCGGCCAAGATAGTGTGAGCATGTCAATGTTAAAGTCACCAATAATAATAAGCATGTTTTGGCTAATTTTCATTTCTAAAACTTTTTCTAGGTCATTGAAGAATGGTTGAATATTGTTACTTGTTGGAAACCGATATAATGTAATCAATTGTAGAGGCCTAGAGTTGTTGATGTACAATGTAAATTCAATCATATCATAGTATATTGGTGCATGAGTTTTTGGTGTGGTAACATTTAGTAAAGAGTAATATAAAATGGTTGTGTTATGTTTGCTCTGTGTTGAGATTGCTTTAATTTTTTTGAAAGCCTATTGATAGTGTGGAATATGTGTTCACTTATTGAAGAAAAGCCACATCAAGTGAATGCAACTTTAAGTCCTCAATATTTAGGTAGCAATCTGAGATTTGATGTGAAGATTTTGATGGTGTTTTCATTTCTATAGTTAAAATATGGGATTGAAAATGTCCATTGGGCCATTGAAACAAGTCCACAGTGTTCTTCTCTTACAAAATCATCGACTATAGAATTTGATTTCTCTAAACAAACCAGTAAAAATAAGTTTATTTCATTTGAACTCAAAAGTGTAGTATACGTCAAACTGTGCTTAGATCCGAGAATGCCATTGAATGGAATAAAAGTCCTTGAGAATGGTGTATGGTTCGTGCAAAGGCTTGTTGAATGGGAACTGAGTTCTGTATGTTTTTTTACTTGTATTTTTAGTTACTTGAGATTCTTTTTTTACTGGAAATATATATGTCTATGTGGTTTTTATGTATGAGCTATATAAATAATTTGTGTCTTAGACGTGTTTCTTGTCCTGTTCTTTTGCTAGAAAATTCTTCTTTTACTCGGAAATATATATGTCTATGTGGTTTTTATGTATGAGCTATATAAATAATTTGTGTCTTAGACGTGTTTCTTGTCCTGTTCTTTTGCTAGAAAATTCAGTCTACATGATTTTATTACTCTTATAAGTGATTATGGTTTAAAAGTAGCCATCTGCTCCATTCACAAGTTCATCTTTTATGTCATAGCTTCCTACACATAATTCAACTAGCATAAGAGGTTTGATCTTTAGGACTTGTTGTAAACCAGCTGTTTTGTTTGTGTCGTTTTAAATTAAATCTAATGTAATTGGGAGATCATTAATTTATTTCATATGTGCGTTGGCCCTTTCATGGTTTCAAAAACATTGCTATTGTGTTTAGATATCTTTTTCTGAGAATAGAATAAATGAGGTGTTTGTGTGTGTCAAGAAAAGATTTCCTTTAAGCATTCATTGTTCAATGTTTGAATGTGAATTTTTGTTTGTTCATTTTTTCTAACTCTGTTTTTTATGTCAATGGAATAATTGTTTTGGCGCATTACTTGTGCTAGTTCATATTGCTTGAAGTACGTTTGCCAAATAATTTTATTGAGAGGATCGACATTCGCATTAATCCGCTTGTCTCTTGTTGGAGGTAGTTGATAAAGATCTCCATAACACAGTATATGTAAACCTCCAAAATGGCTTGCAATTGTTATGACTACTCTTAGCTCATTATACATTTTTGAAAGGATATCTAGTTGCGTATCTAAAATTTGCAATAATGTTTTTTGATTTATTGGTATATGTAGAGCTGAATGTATTGTTGTTCCATCGACATTGTATGTTGATTTTCCAGTGTAAGCTAGCTTCAAGATCTTTGGTTTTAGTGAATCACACACTTCTAGCAAGTTGTTCTGCAATAGCTTTCAAGAGAACTATTTTACCTGTTCCAGCTCCTCTAGTTATGAAAGCAAAGAGCCGCACTTGTGGCTCATACTATATTTTGTGTAGAACATCATCAAAGAAAGCTCGTTGTTGCATGTGTTAGGAAATAGGACATAGCTAAGTAGATAATTGAGTAGATTACTTAATGGAGAGTTAATTTTCACACGAGAGAGAGAGAGAGAGAGAGAGAGAGAGAGAGAGAGAGAGAGAGAGAGAGCAAAATATACATGGTTCACCCAATGTGGGCTACGTCCATGGGAAATCAGCCACTCAATGGATTTAATACTTCAAACAAGAAGTAAATTACAAAGGGATTATACCCTTTTGGAGCTCCCACCTTGGTTCACTCTCACCACCTCACACACACCTTGTTGCATCAACTTCACAATGCACCACAATGCTTCACCTCTTCAATCCATTTTTGTGTGTAGAAAAGGCCTCCTTTTATAGGCCAAAAGGGATGCTCTCTCTCATGAGAGGAAGCTGTGTGTAGCTGCCCTTGTGTAGACAAGTTCGAGTTGAATTCTCCCCATGCGCCCATGTGTGCCCGCCCTTGAGAAGAAAAGTCTGATTTGAAATCGGCCACCGCCAAAGACTTTCGCCCACCGGCTATCGGCCATTGACTACCAATCATCACTCGCCAACCGACCAATCGGCCAGCCGTTTTCCGACCACTTTTCGACCGCCCTCCGGCCATACTAATCGTGGCGAAGCCAGTCTTGAGCAAAGCTCAAAACTGGCTCGTGAAAATCTTTGTTTTTGGCGAGTGGTTTTTCTTCATGCACGATGGCTTCTCCTCATAACGGGGGCCTTACAAATGTGCGTATTTAATACTGAAAATTACAAGGGTTAAATCAGGATCCATACTTAACAATCAGCCACTTGGAGACTGATCTTCAAACCAAGTGTGTGACTGCTTTCCATCCTGGCTTCTTATCCTTGAATGCCTATTAAAGATGAGGAAAATCTCAACTTCTCCTTGTCGATCACCTTTGTAAACATGTCTGCACGATTTTGACTTGTATGCACCTTTCCTAGCTTTAGCTGTCCCTCTTCCAAAAGAGTGCGTATGAAGTGATATCTCACCTCAATGTGATTTTTTCTTGAATGAAAGGCTGAATTCTTTGTTGGATGGATAGCGCTTTGGCTATCACTATACAAGACACAATTGTCTTTCCTGTATTTAAGTTCTTCTAAGAATCTGTGAAGCCACATAATTTCTTTGCTTGCCTCTATCATTGCTACATACTCTGCTTTTGTGGTAGAAAGTGGGACCACTTTCTGTAGATTTGAAGCCCAACTTACTATTGTGCGTACAATTGTGAAGACATATCTAGTAGTGCTCCTTCGAGTATCTTTGTCACCTGCCATATTTGCATCAACATTTCCTTGCAAGAAAATGTTAGTACCTCCAAAATACAAATCATTTGTTGTTGTCCCTTTTAGATAGTAAGTATCCACTTCACAGCTTGCAAGTGTTCTTTACTTGGATTGTCCATGAACCTACTTACAACTCCCACTACATGTACAATGTTTGGCCTTGTCCATACATAAGAGAACATACCACTACATCATATGGAACTTTAGACATACAGGCTATCTCCTCTTGTGTACTTGGACACAAATCCTTGGTTACTTTAAAGTGACCAGCCAAAGGTGTAAAAATGCTTTTGCATTTTGCATTGCAAACCTTTCTAGTACCTTCTTGATGTAATCCTCTTGAGATAGATTTATTGTCTTCTTCATCCAGTCCCTTGATATCTTCATACCAAGTATCTTCTCTGCAACACCTAAATCTTTCATTGAAAAAGATTTAGATAGCTCCTCTTTTAGGTCTTTGATGTCTTGCATGTTAGCACTCGCAATCAACATGTCATCAACATACAACATTAGGATGATGAACTTCCCATTTCCCAAATTCTTTGTGTAGACATAGTGATCTGAGTTGCATCTGTGAATCCATGATCCAACATCCATTGATCGAACTTCAAGTACCACTGTCTTGATGCTTGCTTTAAACCATAGAAGCTCTTCTTTAATCTGCAAACCATGTTCTCCTTACCTTTTACTTCATACCCCTTTGGTTGAATCATGTAAATTTCCTCCTTTAAGTCACCATGAGGGAATCCCGTATTTACATCCATTTGCTCAAGATTTAAATCATGAGCATCCACAAGGATTAAAAAAAGCCTAATTGAGTTTATTTTTACAATAGGAGAAAACCCTTTTACCACAAGCCCGGACTTGTACCTTTTCTTCCCACCTTCTTCTTCCTTTAGCTTGTACACCCATTTTCTGAAGTGCCCGCTTACCTTTAGGCAACTCAACCAACTCCCATGTTTGGTTGCAATGTAATGAGTCCATCTCCACTTGCATGCTTTTCACCCATTCGTCTTTGGATTCGTGTTGCATAGCTTCATTGTATGATTTCAGCTCTCCAAAATCTGTGACCAAGAGATGGATGAAGGAAGAAACAAACATTTCTGGAGGTCTACTTGCTCTTGTAGATCTTCGGGGAATAGGTTGAAACTCCTCATTTGGTTGACGTTGTTGCACGTTGTCACCGTTTGTATTCCTTGAGTCTTCACCGTCCTCAAGCTCCCTGTACTCATCACTTGTTTCTTTTGTTTGTTTTTTTTCCAAGTAATCTATTTTGTTAGTTGAACATTATATCCCTACTCCTAAAGATTTTACCATCTTCATGATTCCACAGACAATTTTGTTCATTGAACATTACATCCCTACTGCTAAAGATTTTACCATCTTCATGATTCCATAGGCGATATCCATAGTCACCTTCTCCATAGCCAATGAAGAAACACTTTGGACTTTGCATCTAGCTTTGACCTTAGGATTCTATCTATGTGCATGAAATCCTCATACCCAAACACTTTGAGAAATGAATAATTCACGGTCTATGCGTCCTCTAGAACTCCGCCATCCAATGCCGTTGAGGGTGACCGGTTGATCAAGTACACATACGTACTTACTGCTTCTACCCAAAACTCAAGCATTAAGCCTGCATGTAGCCGCATGCTTCGTGCTCGCTCCATGATTTTTTTGTTTATCCTTTCAAAAATTCCATTTTGTTGAGTTGTCCTTGGATTGTCCTTTGCCTCCAAATTCCATTGCTAGCGCAAAATCTTGGCTGCAATATTCGCCTCCATTGTAAAATTTGAGGCATTTAACCTTGGTACCTAATTCATTCTCCACAAAGACTTTCCACCTTTGAAATATGGAAAACACATCGGATTTATTCTTCATGACATAAAGCCATGTTTTTCTAGTTGCATTGTCTATGAATGTTACATAGTACAATGAGCCACGAAGGAATGGTGTACTTGCAGGACCGCAAACATAAGAATGAACCAATTCAAGTTTTTTATTTTTCTTTCATTTCTTGCTTTTAGAAATTTTACCCTCTTTTGTTTACCATAAAAACAATCTTCAAAGAACTCTAAGTTCACTTCTTTCAAACCTGGTAGAAGCTTCTTTGATTGAAGGATTTGCATTCCTTGGGCAGTCATATGCTCAAGCCTGTAGTGCTACACGGCACTGTCGACTTCTGTAGCTATTGCACAAGTTGAAGATTGTGTGCTGACAGTACACAAGTAAAGTGTACCAAACTTTTCTCCTTTGGCAACCACAAAAGATCCCTTTGGAATCTTCCACCGTTTGTTTCCAAATGCAATGTTGTGACCTTCATCATCCAATTGTCCTGTAGAGATCATATTTTTGCAAAGAGAAGGAACATGCCTAACATCTTTAAGCTTCCATTCATTTCCATTAGCAATTTTGACACAAACAGTACCTTTGTCGACAATTTCACAAGATTCATCATCTCCTAAGTATACATACCCAAAATTACCTTTGGTGTAATCTTGGAAACACTGCTTTTGTGCGGTGTCGCATGGAATGAAGCCCTGGAACCTACTATCTAGGAATTAAACACATTGTTTAATGAGAGAATTAGTGCATCTTGCTCCACTTTACTTGCCACATTGGCCTCCAATGTTGGCTTGTTGTCTTGAGACTCTGACTCCTTCTTCTTCTTAGATCATCAATCCTTCTTGACATGGCCTTTATTGTGGTAGTTCCAACATTCAAGAATTGACTTTGTGTGTAACTTGTTCCCTCTTGAGTAATCATGATCCTTTTGGTTTTTGAACCTCTCCTTAGGCCTTCCTCTTGTTTCCACTGATAGTGTAGCACTTGATGATTCACATGTGCTTCTCCTTTGCATTTCCTCGCTTAGGAGAACACCCACAATATCATCAAACTTAAGAGTATTTGTGGCAGAGATAGAGTTACTTACAACCATCACAAGGCTATCCCAACTATCCAGTAGAGACGATAGTATAAGGAGAGCTCGCACTTTGTCATCAAAATTGATATTTACCGATTGAAGTTGACTTATATTGATATTTAAGTCATTTAGGTGTTCTGTAACTGAACCATTCTTTGCCATCTTTAGATTGAACTAGTGCTTTATGAGAAATACTTTATTTGATGCCTATGGTTTTTGGTAGAGACCATCAAGTGACCTCATCAAGTCCTCCGTGGTCCTCACCTCTAAAATGTTGAAGGACACCATTGACGCCAAGCTTAGCCGGATTGTCCTAATGCCTTTCGATCAAGGACAATCCATGCTCCATCTGTTATTGTTGCGGGCTTCTTTGCAAGACCGCCTAGTGGCAAATAGAGATCCTTCGGGTAGAGATAGTCTTCAATCTGCATCTTTCTCTCGATCTTGAGCTTCTCTTCCTCTGCCGTTACTCCCACTCAATTCAAAGAATCCTTTACTTGAGATAATTTAGCTACGAGAAAACCTTGCTCTGATACCAGTTGTTAAAATAGGACATAGATAAGTAGATAATCAAGTAGATTACTTAATGGAGAGAGATAATTTTCACACACGAGAGAGAGAGAGAGAGAGAGAGAGAGAGAGAGAGAGAGAGAGAGAGAGCATACACGTGGTTCACCCATTGTGGGCTACGTCCACGGGAAAGCAGCCACTCAATGTATTTAGTGCTTCAAACAAGAATTAAATTACAAACGGACTATACCCTTTTGGAGCTCCCGCCTTGCTTCACTCTCACCACCTCACACACACCTTGTTGCATCAACTTCACAATGCACCACAATGCTTCACCTCTTCAGTCCGGTTTTGTGTGTAGAAAAGGCCTCCTTCTACAGGCCAAAAGGGCTACTCTCTCTCATGAGAGGCCGCCGTGTGTGGCCGCCCTTGTGTAGACAAGTTCAAGTTGAATTCTCCCATGTGCCCATGTGTGGCCGCCCTTGAGAAGACAAGTCCGATTTGACATTGGCCACTGGCCACTGAATTTGGCCACCGCCAAAGAATTATGCCCACCGGACATCGGCCACTGACTATCAACAATTGGCCAACCGATTGGCTGTCTTTTGACCACTTTTCGGCCCCATCCGACTGTAAAGTTCCAACAAAGCCAGTCTCGAGCGAAGCTCAAAGTCGACTAGCTGTGAAAATTTTGGTTTTCGGCGAGTGATTTATCTTCATGCACAATGGCTTCTCCTCATAACAGAGGCCTTACAAATGTGCATTTTTAATACTGAAAATTACAAGGGTTAAATTAGGCTCCATACTTAACAACATGTTGAAGTTGTTTATTTTATTGTAGGGTCCATTTGTTTCAAGATTTATGTTAGTTTTTGAGTATATTGGAATTGTTGAGTGTTGATGTGTCTTTTTTAAGCAATATCGAGGGCCATGTTGTATGGCTCAATTTTTGTTGCATCTGTGACATTGATGTAGTTCTTGTCAATTCCATCTCATTATCGTTTAAACTGTATTTATCTACGTCAGAAGCTAGTTGGTCAATGTTAGAAAATTGTTCGTTAATTGTTTCATTTTCTTTGTAGTTGTACTTGTCATAGTTCTCTTTGATTTGGTCTCTTTCTACTTGAAATGCATCTCTCCAATTTGAGAATTTTTGTAGAAAGTTTTCTTCGCTCCCTCGAAAAGGTACATGTAAAAGAAGTGTACTGTGTGGAAGTTCTTAGGGTCATGTTTTTTGTTATATTTATTTGTTCTAATGACTTTTGATTTTTCCAGCTTTGCAAAGTTTTTGATGCAATCATATTCTGCAGCAATGTCAACTAGTGTACACTTTTCTAAATGTGAAAGTCTTCTTTTTTACTTTTCTATAATTGGTTCTCTCATTGATGTATTGATAAATTGAAACTATCATGAATTATGAAAGAGAGGCAAAGAAAGTATTAAATACTTGTTGAGCAGACATTTGTTGTGCGTTTAATAATGCCAATCCTAATTGCATGATACAAGAAACTATGCTTGAGTTGCTTTATTTTGTATGCTTGAGAATTTGTTGGAGTTTTTTTGTTAAGTTGTTGTCAATTTTTGCTAGATAAGATGTACAATATAACACTGCTGCTTAAGGCTCTAAAATGATTTGAGAGTCAATATTTGCTTCCCAAATATTGATAACATGCTTTGTAAAAGCATTTGCTCCAATGTTTTGTATATTTCTTTTTGAAATAATACTAGATATTTGATGGTTGTTATGATTTCTCTAGTATATGCTTCTTGCATATGATGTGCATATTTCTAATAAAGCCTTCAAATTGAAGTCGTGCACCACTTTCTTCACTTGTCTCCAAAAAGTTAAAAATGTTTTTTGCATTCTCAATATCAGTTGAATTTGGATTTTCTAATGGCTGAAGGATTGTAATCCCTTGAAATGGTGGCTTTGAGAACTTAAATCTGCATTTTTTTCTATTATGTTTTTTACATGTGTTGGTGCGACCAAAGTTGGCTGGGGCTGAAAGTGGTGCCAAGCAATGCTGAGGGTGCATACAAGTGTATGAAAAAGTGTTAAAGCAAATGTGAAGGCCTTGGGTAGGCAAGTGGTGGTTGGAATGTATGCTTGATACGGTTTCTAGTCTAGAAGGCCCCCAAAAGGGGCCATTCAGGTTGACAAAGGAAAAAGCCCAAAGTGTTGGAATGATGCCTTGGAATGTAGTGATCAAGATGCTCTAGAAGCCAGTCTAGATGGCTCCTCAATTGGAGCTACGGTGTGAAAGATATGGCATTTCAAATAGGGAATGCATGGCAGATTCCCGACGAACAAGCGAGTGGAGACATGTGGCTAGTGCTAGTGTGAGTCAATAGACATGAAGTGCTCAAATTGTGGAGCATGCCGGTATTCCTAGATGATCAATAGGAGCTCAAATAGGAAAGCTATTTCCAATAGAAGATTTGTCGGGTCAGTTATGGGCCAAGTTGACCACATCGGTAGGTGTGCCATATGAGGGCATCTTAGCCTTGCCAAAGATCTAAAAGATAGGGCATACTGTGTGAAGCTGAGAGGATTGATAGATCATCAATCAGAGATGCGGTTGCCAAGATATGGCAGGTGGAAGTAAGGTGTTGTTGCCATATAAATTTTTACCGTTTTTGCGACCTCAATTGGCGATCTTGGGAAAGCGGAAATGTGGCAAGGGCCTTGGGATTTGGAGTTAACATAGCAAAGTTTTGACTGGTTTTTACGGCTCGGGCATTATGCTCACACGCATTAAATGATGGAAATGCCAAAGTGGTACAAAAAAGGGTTATTTTAAAAGGCATGGTGTTGGAAGTTTTGGGGTTTCAAGGGGTTGGATCACTGTGGCATGCCATGTGGTGTTTAATGAACCCACATGTGAAGTTCAGGAGATGGGGGTTGGGGTATAGATAGCACATGAGAGCCCCCTCTAAGGCCATCATATGAGAGGCCTGGCCTCTTGGATCTTTGAGCGATGGCGTCCCCATAGTTCTCCTAGTGGTGGTGGTGTGTGAACGGCCTTTCACTCATGGACACTCTTGACACGCGCGATGACGGACTGTGCAGGTGTTGGTGCCATTGGTGGCTCAGATGGTGGTGCTGACATGGAAAACATTCCCGTAAGGGTGTATTCTCTCGACGAGATCACCTAAGACCCCCCCCCCCCCCCCCCACCCCCCCCCCCCGCCCCTCGAGCTCATGGGAGTGTGGCAGAAAGGGAGAGTTGAGGGGTCGATTCAAGAAGGCCTCTAAGCTTCTCTAAATTGCTAAATGAAGAGTTCAAAGGGTTCAATGAAATCAAAGTCGCCAAAAATGGGTAGTGGCCCCCTATAAAACACTTTTTTGTAGTCCTTTTTGGGCCTTTTGCACAATTTGTGACCTGTGAGAGCCAAGTGAAGAGCCTTAAGGGCGGTTTTTGTGGATTCTTTCCATATAGGTGTTGTGATGGTTGTAAGGATTCTATGCTAAGCAATATCAAGACATTTCCCCCCGTTTTGGCACCGTTTTCCCCTTCCCCTCTCTTTTCTCTTGCTCTTTGTGTATGTGCTGGTTCGGACGACATGTGTGTGCCGACGGACCATTTGGTGGTGCAAAGAGAGTAAATTTGAGATGTGGTGTGTGTTGGAAGTGATGAAATGAGAAAACATGATGTGTTTGTGTTGAATGGCGGTCTTGCTAAGTGTGTGTGGATTGAGAGGTGTGCAGGTGGTGCTCTGCTAGTGTGTGTTGTATCTTTTAAAGGTGTTTCTGAGAGGATAGGGGTTTTGTGAATACCATAAGCTATAGAGAGTTATTTGTGTGCGTGATGGGTGTTCCCCATTCCCCCTCTCCATCTTTTGGTGCTCCTAGTTTGGAGTGAAGGTGCAGGCTTTTATACTCGTGGACATGGCATCACGAAGCTATGCGTCAATTTTCAATGGCAAAGAGAATTCGGATGAGTGAATTGTGGACTTTCACCTGTATATGCTATTGCTGCGTATGCCAAACAAGGACAACAAGATGCATACCTTTCTGCTGTTGATGTATAGTAGAGCTAAAGTGTTGTACAAAGCTTTGAAAGGTGAGCCGAGGCTTGCCTGGTGGCTGACTCTACTATTGCAAATTTTTCACAGTTTTTGTAAGAGGCGTCCCCAGTCGAGATGGATGTGAAGCTTTGAACTCTCAGGCAAGATGTAAGTGAATATTTCATTCTATTTTTAGAACGTTTTGAAGCATGTTGGGCAAAATTAGCGGCAACCCTGCAGTTGGCTAATGACGACTACTTCAAGTTGGACAAGTTCATGGTGTGCGTGCATCCTAAAGTGAGGGAAAAGTTTGACTTTGAAAGCCCAAAACATTACAATGATACAATGGTGATTACATATGCAAAGTGCAAGAAGATCAAGAAGAAAATTGGGCAAGGTGTATCGGTCTATGAATTGGTGATTCCTACCCAACCTCAGAGTCCCCTAGATACTGTTCATGAGGAGAACCATGGGAACCGAGGTTTAGTAACTGTGCCATAAAATTGGGTGCGTACCATATAGTATTTGTCCGAATAGATGCACACATTCTCTTTGCCATTATAAATAGACCCATAGCTTCAAAGTCCACAATCCACTTGTTCAAATTCTCTTCGCTAGTTAAAATTGTCCATTGGTGTTTATGGATGATATCAATTGCTATAGCTCTAGGGTGGAGCACCTGTCAAAGTTGCAATTTTGTTTTCAAAGGCTTGATGAAGAGGGTGGTCAACTAAACCCTAAGAAGTGCAAGCTAGCACAACCTTGAGCGTAGTTATTGGGTCATGTGGTGTCGAAAAATGAAATTAGCTAATCCGAAGAAAGTCAATGCTCTAGTCTTGATGGAGCCTCCCTCAAATGCTCAAGGTTTGGCGTCATTTGTACATAAGCTAAAGTATTTATCATAGTTTTTTTGGATGTTGTCATAGTATGTATATCCTCTTCAGAAGACGGCTTAGCAGGTGCACGGTTTCAAGTGGGATGAAGAAGCTCCAAAGGCCTTTGATAGGGTGAAAGAAATCTTGTGTCATTTACCAATGGTGTGTCCTCCCAAACAAGAGGATGATTTCTACATTTCCATAATGGTGGGTATGGTGGCTATTGGAGCAGTGTTGCTATGAAAAGTAGGGAGAAGCTATAAGCCTATCTACTTTGAAAGTAGGCCGGTAAGTCCCAGGGACACGACCTATACCAAAGCGGAGCAGTGGGTGATGGCATTTTTTTTTGCTTGTAGGAAGTTCAAAGTGTTGTGCAAACGTTTTATTTGTTGATGGATAACAATCTATTGCCTAAAGTGATGCTGCATTTGAAGCTAGGGAAATGGATAATCAAGTGGCCGTTGGAGCTGCAAGAGTTTTTCGAGTTTAAGATTAACCACACTAGTCAGTATCACTTGGTTTTTGATTTGCCAGTTTATCCAAGGGTGGTGTGATATGAAGCCCATGAGGGGCCAGACTTGGAAGGAGAGTTTATCATGTGGTTTGATGGCGCATATAGGAGGGTGATACAAAAGTCAGGAGGTGGTGTGGTGATATAGGACCCACATGGCACAATCATCTTTTTGAAGGCCTATGATCTAGATGATTTTCACACCAACAATGAGGTGGAATACCTTGCCCTTCATTTAGGTTTGAAGTAGTGCATGAAATTTATTTCCAAGTTGGTGGTGAAAAGTGATGCATTGTTGGCCATTAAGCAATTGTTAGGCTAATGGCATGTAAAATGGGATTCCTTGAAGCATTGGTTTTTTGCCATTAAGAAGGTGTTGAAGTTGAAGAGGTCCAATTTAAGCATGTCAAGAGAGAAAAAACCAAGAGGCAAACCAGTAGCATGGTATATGTGGATGTTATGGGCTTATATATAGCACTAGCCATCGATTTTCTTCACCCTATCATTCCCAATGCAATAGTCTAATGGAGAGTGCCAATGGACAGATCATTAGAATGCTGACAAAGTACGTATATAAGTAGGAGACATGGTGGGAGATGAATCTAGAGAAGTCATTATGAGCGCATTGGACATCTTGTAAGGTGGCTACCAATTTTACTCTTTTCGGGTTGGTCTATGGTAATGAGGCAGTGCTGCCAATGCATGCACAACTAGGTGCTTTGAAGGGTATACGGAACCTCAATTCCACTCAACAGGAGGTTTTTCAAGATCAATTGTTAGTATTGAAGCTTTGCAAATGGATAGAGAGGCAAAATAAGACTACTATGTGAAGCAGTGAGAGAACTGCGGATTGCAAAGGTCAATCAAAGTCTGCTGGACAAAAAGATACAGGAGGGAGACCTGGTGATGAAGTACGAACGCTACTTGGATTTTACTTTTCAGAAGAATCTCAAGAAGAAGTGGACATGTTTGTATAAGATACATAAGGAATTTCTTAATGGGACCTATCAATTGGTGAGAGCAAATGTAAGCTTCTTAGGCACATGGTGAATGGTGTGTGGCTCAAGATATATTTTGACAGAGTTCTAGTGCTGGATGTGTATTAGATTGTAGCAAAGGGGGTGGGTAACCCATTTAAAAGAGAAAGTGTACGGAGGAGATGAAGCTTGTACATATCCTGTACATATGGTTGTGGTTTTCCACGAATGTTTGGCTGTCATCTTGGTGTGGCAGTTTTTAAGTTCTTAAATATGTTTTTGATTAAAGATGAATTTTCAATGAGGGAGGGCAATGATGGTGCAACCAAAATTGGTCGAGGCTAGACGTGGTTCCAAGTAGTGCTAGGTGTGCATACAGGTGCATGCCATAGTGTTAAAGCAAATGTGAAGGCCCTCAACAGACAAGTGGTGGTTGGGATGTATGCTTGATGCGGTTTTCTACGCCAAAAGGCTCCAAAAGGGACCAATTAGGTTGACAAGGAAAAGTGTCCAAAGTGCTAGAATGATGCCTTGGAATGTAGTGCTCAAGATGCCCTAGAAGTTGGTCTAGACGGCTCCTCAATCGGAGCTACGGTGTAAAAGATATAGCAGTTCAAATATGGAATGCATGGTAGATTCTCGACGGACAAGGGAGTGGAGATAGGTGGCTAGAGCTAGTGTGAGTCAATAGACATAAAGTGCTCAAGTTGTGGAGCATGTTGATCTTCCTAGATGATGAAAAGAAGCTTGGATGGAAAAGTTATGGTCAATAGAAGATTTGTCGAGGGCCAGTTATGGACCAAGTTGACCACATCGGTAGGCATGTCATCTAAAGGTCGCTTAGCCTTGCCAAAGATCCAAAAGATAGGGCATACTGTGTGAATTTGACAAGATCAACGGATTGTCAATTGGAGATGTGATTGCCAAGATATGCCAGGTGGAAGTAGTGTCTTGTTGCCAGAGGAAAGCTGCCAAATAACTTTTTGCATTTTTTGTGGCCTCGATTGATGATCTTGGGAAAACCAAAATGCACCAAGAACCTTGGCATTTGGAGACAACATGGTGATGTTTTGATCGATTTGTAGGGCTTGCACATAAGGGTCACATTCATTAAATGGTGGAAATTCCAAAGTGGTGCAAAAAAGGGTTATTTTAAAAGCCATGCTGTGGGGAGTTTTGGGGTTTCAAGGGGTTGGATCACCGTGGCACGTCATATGGAATTCAATGAACCCATAGGAAAATTTTAGGAGATGGGGGTTGGGGCATATATAGTGCATGAATGCCCCCTCTAAGGACATCACATGAGAGGTGTGGTCCATTGTTCTCCTCACGGTGGTGCTATGTGAGCGGCCTTTGGCCCATGTGCAACGGTAGCAGGCACGAGATGGTGAAGTGTGCAGATGTTGATGGTGTTGGCGGCTTTGATGGTGGTGTTGATGTGGCAGATAGGCCCGTAAGGGTGTATTCTCTTGATGGGGACTCCTAAGGACCCCCTTTTAAGGTTAAGGTATAGGAGGCACTAGCATTAGTGCAATGCCCCCTCGTCCTCGAGCTCATGGGAGCGTGGTAGAGAGAGAGAGAGAGAGAGAGAGAGAGAGAGAGAGAGAGTTGAAGGGTGGATTTATGAAGGCCTCCAAGCTTGTCTAAGTTACAAAATAAAGAGTCCAAAGGGTTCAATGAAATCAAAGCTTCAAAAACGGGCATAGGCCCCCTTTAAAACGGTTTTTTGTAGTCTTTTTTTGGGGCTTTTTGCATAGTTTGTGACCTATGAGAGCCAAGTGAAGAGTCTTAAGGGCGGTTTTTGTGCATGCTTGCCATTAGGCATTGTGATGGTTGTAAGGATGCTATGATAAGAAATATCAAGCCATTCCTCCCCGTTTTTGGCTTTGTTTTCCCCTTCCCCTATCTTTTCTCTTGCTCTTTGTGTATGTGTCGGTGTTGATAGAGGTGTGTTCCCGTGGACCTCTTTGTTGTGCAAAGAGAGTGAAATTGAGATGTGGTGTGTGTCAGAAATGATGATACGAGCATTGTATCTTTTGAAGGTTTTTTTAAGAGGATAGGGGTGTTGTGAATACCCTGAGCTATAGAGAGGCATTTGTGTGTGTTCTAGGTGTGTTCCCCATTCCCCCTCTCTAATGTGTGTGTGAAGATGTGTTTGAATAGACTTCAGATGCTCAAGAATGTTTCTTTTGTCACAAGATAAGTAAATGTCAATAAAAATTAGTGATTTATTCTTTGTTTTCTCCATTGTAAATAGGTGCATATTTTACCCAAAAAGCAACCCATGGTCTAGTTCAGTACCACGTGATTAGCACTTTGTGACAAAGAAGAAATCCTAAATGTGGCCATATAAATGCAATGTTCGCTTTAGTAATTTTCTTAAGCATGGTATTCTAGGATTATAGTATCTAGCACATGTAACATGATCTCCTCTTATAAGGTCATGTAAATGTAGTGGCTTGTCTTGCTTTATAAGTTGGTTTTAGACAAGCTTTTGAGTACCTCTTGCAATGGTTTTTAACTGCGGTCACCGTTTGTGAATGTGACAAAGAAGGTAGGCGGACTGATTTGCCGAACCATTGCAAATAGATTTTTTCAAAGGTGCTCAAAGTAGTATGGAGAAGTCCTCAATCATTATAAATCTCTAAAGCCAATAATATCGTCAATGTTTTCTCTTGTCTTTACATCTCATGTGCAAATAAATTTATTATTTGGTGTAGCTTTTTGCAAGCGTACCCATGCTAAAATGTAGATTTGATGGATCATTATTTTTATTACTTTGTAGAATTTTGCAAGCTACCGATGCTAAAGTGTATATTTGATATACCATTAATTTTATTACTTTAAAAAAAATATTGGTAATGTGACTTGCAAATATTTGGTCACTATTCATGCGTTCCCATTGGAAAATTTCTTGGTATGCGTAGCGGTACAAGCGCTTTCAAACCACCTTGCCTAACGCAAAATTTGTAGAAAAGATGATGATGTAGATTGTAGTAAGCATGATTGATATGATGAATGACACTGCAGGGGCATGATAGACATGGGAGACGGTATAAAAGATGAAGAGACCGTGTGACTTGCAAATCTTTGGTCACTATTCATGCGTTCCCATTGGAAAATTTCTTGGTATGCGTAGCGGTACAAGCGCTTTCAAACCACCTTGCCTAACGCAAAATTTGTAGAAAAGATGATGATGTAGATTGTAGTAAGCATGATTGATATGATGAATGACACTGCAGGGGCATGATAGACATGGGAGACGGTATAAAAGATGAAGAGACCGTGTGACGAAGAAGATGGATATGAAGGGGATCATAGTCATGGGGAGAATTCACATGGAGAATTATGTGTGGGACATTCTATGTGGCTAGCTTGCATAAAAGAAAAGTTGAAATGGTATTTGCACAGAGGCTTGTAAAATCATGTGCGAAATGTCACAAAGCATTGGCTTTGTGGCTCTAAGTTGGATTCCCATGATAAAATCACTAACTAGTGGCATGATTTGAAGCTATTCACATAATGTGCATATGTTAATCACAAATTTCTATTGTATTTATGCATGCTAGCTCCATTTGTGATTTGGCCAATCTGTCTTGAGATACAAGGATATGGAAAAAATCTTTAAAACTACTTTGAAATGACTGAGACTTCTTGGAGGGAACACTACTTTTGATGGGTTGGCTTTGTGGTTGTAAGTTGGATTCCCATGATAAAATCACTAACTAGTGGCATGATTTGAAGCTACTCACATAGTGTGCATATGTTAATCACAAATTTCTATTGTATTTATTCATGCGAGATCCAATCGTGATTTGACCAATCTGTCTTGAGATACAAGGATATGGAAAAAATCTTTAAAACTACTTTGAAATGACTGAGACTTCTTGGAGGGCACACTACTTCTGATGGGGTTTTTCAAGCTTTGATTAGAGGTGTTATTGCTCTATACCATTCAATGACAAGTGCAGTGACCATTGGTGGCTTCATTGGACGTAGATTTGTGCTTCTAGGTCTGTGCTACCCAAGCCAAGACGAGATTTTTGTCCACAGCATTTGCCAGCCACATTGAAATTTCCATGGTGTTTTGGAGTACTAACATTTTTCCATTGCTAAAAGACACAAATCCCTTTTTTTTAACACACACTCGAGGGCATACAAGGGGAGGTGCTTATGCCTTCAAAATATTAGTCATGAAACATGGTCAGGCAAGAGTCACGTACCATCGAGCAAGAGTGTTGGAACTAGGGTTGTAGGGAAACACACACAGCTTGGAGAAGACAAAGGAACCTCAAGGCACACAATAGAGAGTGTATTTAGTGTGCTATGGAAAGATAAGATAGCCCTAGAGTGATGGGCGTATATAATGCATGAGGGAAATAACCTCCTATTGAGGGAGAAAATGGCCCGACAGTCCTAATTGTGTTCACACACATCACTAACACATGTATATGGTAACAAATTCCCCCTGGGAGTGATGCAGTGAATGAGAGCTAGCACATAGAGTATAGGGAAGTGCCATGCCCTGAGGACATGATCAATACACCAAGGGGAATAAGGCCAAAGATTTGCAAAAAGCTTTGAACTTCTCACGTGACAATGCCTTTGTGAAAATATCTGCAAAGTTGTCCTATGTTGGCACATAAGTGTTACTATTAGATCATGGATTTAGATGGCAAGGAGCATCCTATCTTAGGTAAATGGGTATCGGGGCTAAAGCCTTATTTGAGTCGCCTTCTACCAAAGGATCTACCAAAGATCTGTCAAAAGGTAACTATCTCATGTAAGTTTTGTTGCATGAAGCATGAGTGTAACTTGAGCCAAAGTGCCAAGGGGCCAAACAATGACAATCTTGTCAAGGACTCAAAAGCACTCTCTTTGGAAAAGATGCTTTATGATGGTACATGAATATACCATCATCCTGGGGGAGGGCTAATGATAGCCATTTTTCGGCTATTCAAAATTGCCATAGTGAGCTACCTCACGCTATCAAATCACTCAAACACTGTGGTTATCCTCACCCTTTCACTATACATAGACGTGTGAATTAGGAAACTTTTTCCATATCTCCTTAAAAACCCTCAATTAGCTAGTCACTGGGCTAATTGAGCCAAAAAAATAAATAAAACAAAAAAGAAAAGTATATTATGGCCTCTTTGTGTGTAAATATTTTATTGTATATAGAGCCTAAATATAGGGATTTTTAAATAATTATTTTGGTGTTTTATTTAAATATTTATACCTAGGTGTGTGTTTTATTAGGCTATGTATGCCTTCTTTCATCCTCTTCCACCATAAGTATATTTTTGTTGCCAATGTGTAAATTATCTAATTTCATAAACATATATATTTTTTATACAAATCACCTCCACATTTTTATCCTCACCCTTGTGAAAACAAAAAATCAGCTCCTACTCCCTTAGTCATATTTATTATATAAGTCTCATTTACGTGCATACTTTTCCTCTTTCACCCAAAATAATACAAAAGAGGGACCATATCATATGATTCCAATATCTTTTTTCATATCTATATTTTTTCATTATGTACTCATTATTCTAACGCGATGTACTCATTAAGCTAAAATCCGTGAATAGTCCACACACTAGTCCCACCATGTATATATTTTTTTATTCACCAATATCCTCCTCCATGCATGTGTAAAGATAACTTGGATTCTTTGAATCATGATATGACAAAGGAGGGGCTTACTCTTGGATGCACTGTGCAAATTCAACAAAGGAGGGGGCCACTAAAAGACTTTTACAGGCATAAAAAATAGGCTTTTTGGTGATATTTTTTGGTGTCTATCTCTGCTCTGAATTTGAAGAAGTGACCAACTCTCAAAATGTATCTCACAAGCGCAATAATCACCTCAATTTTTTGCATAACTTTGGAGGTACCATCAGTGAGATATGAATTTTATGGTGGACCCCAGTCTGTCCACTTTTTCTCACAAGTCACCCTAGTCTTCTCTCACCTCCCTTCACACTTCTACACACACACACACACACACACACACACACACACACACACACACACACACACACACACACACACACACACACACACACACACACACACACACACACACACACTCATTCCTCTCCATCTCTCACTCAAACGTGCAACTTTCATGATTTCTTTCACCCTCTTCACCACTAACCTCCTCTTTCACCTCCATTAGCTCCCATATGAACTCTACATGTATATACACCCTATCTATGTCTC
Source organism: Adiantum capillus-veneris (assembly GCF_014529385.1). Lineage (NCBI taxonomy): Eukaryota > Viridiplantae > Streptophyta > Polypodiopsida > Polypodiales > Pteridaceae > Adiantum > Adiantum capillus-veneris. The sequence goes on from NC_140949.1 coordinate 83,900,046, forward strand.
TCTCTATTACCTCTAACTCATAATTCATCTTACCTCTTCTGTATGTACATAAAATTTAGCATGTAGAACATGATTAACCTCTACAAAATTGGGAAATCTTGTCACCGAATCATCATTTTTATAATTGGTGATTGACATCGAAAACGAAGGTGTAAAGAAAAGAAGAGAATAAGAAGAAGATTAACAGTCATTCTTGACAATCTACACAAGGTAAGTCCAAGATTCTTCAAGGCTTCACCATCTTAAGGATCCCCACTTCATTCATCATCTCCTTTAACCATCAAAATCATTCTACCCATTGTAAGTTATACCACTAACTTTTCAGTGATCACTAACACTAACCACTAACCTTGTTGTATGCTCTACTATCCACTAAAGTAGGCACTTCCAAATAATTCACTCAAACCTCTCTTCTTTCAACCTCAATAATTCTCTCTCCTTGAGTCCACATTCATGTGACTCAAAGGAAAAAGAGACCCACTCTCATTTGAAATAATTTTTTTTTTCATAATCCATGTTACTCTTAATAAAATCGATTACGTTTGAGGCTTCCAAAAACCTATAAATAGAGCCCTTCTCTTCTTTGTAAGAGAAATTGCACACATAACATAGCACTCTCCAACCCTAGTTGTGTGAGGAAATTGTAAGCTTTGAGAGCTCTCTATCACATTATACTCATATGTGCATAGAGATGGTTTGAGGCTATTGAGAGGAATTGAGTGATGTCCTACTCTCCATCACATTTGTAGCTTCCACTTGCTCATAAATAAGATTGGTAGTTTGGGGTGCAATTTGTACAACGGCTAGGCCTCTTCTCTCAAAAATCAACTCAACAATTTGGCTCAATGGCTTGTATAAGGTGAACTTGTCCTCAAGATTATTTGTATGCTTTCATGCTTGGTGGTTTTAAGGGGCTTGTTGAATTGTTTGCCTATGACTAATTGTAAGAGGGTGATAAGGTGAGAGGGCTCCTATAACCCTAATAAAATGGTAAAATGGCAATAAGATCAAGCCTTGTGTTGTCTCTCTAATATTTCTAAGCTTGGAAGCATCTAATATTTTATGCTAGGATCTAGTTGTTCAAGTTTATTTGTACTTTCTACCTTACTCTCTTTCAAATCCCTACGGTTGTGAAGGATTGTGTTTGTGTGGCAATTTGTCATTCTTCTCTTTGCACATTGGGCTACATACTATTTGTATCCTAGATCACATCCATAACTAGGTGGTGCCCCTTTCTTTTGTTGGATTGGCTGTGGGTTTGTTGTCTTCTTGTGTGCTTGTAGTCGCCCCAGCCCCAAGTGAGCAGCACAAGAGCCTTGAGGAGTGTTTAGAGGTCGCTTGTCTTGTTGCCCGTCCCAGACCGTCTCAACACATAGAAAATGCACAGTAGTCATATGACAAGAGGGAGCTAAAGTCTCTTCGTAAACTATGCCTTCTTGATATGCATAACCCCTTGCAACAAGTCGAGCCTTATAGCAATCAATCTCACTATCCGCTTGCGTTTCAACTTGTAAACCCACTTTGTACCAATGGCCTTTATGCCAGGAGGAAAATCACATAAAGTCCATGTGTCATTTCTATAAGTGAATCATATTCTAATTGCATGGTGGCATCCAATTTTTTGAATTTTGTGCTTCATCAAAAGACTAAGGTTCCTTAACATCACATAAGCTAGACACAACCAAAGCATAACAATCTGATGTATAAGATGCATGGCAAGAATCTAAACGAGTATGCCTAGACAAAAGTGCATCCAATTTATTGTCACACAAAGTATGCACCAGCCATTTTGGCATACCTCTAGCATAGTCATTCTCAACCCTTTCCTCATCAAGTACATCATGTACATTTGCATCAGTAATAGGCTGATCTGTAATATTTTCAAAACCCCCCATAGGCTATACATTTGCCTCATTGGAATTTACATTCAAAATTCCACCACTGAAAAGAGGCAACAAAGTGTCATAAATGTCCTGTATTCTTACATTACTGTCTCTATACATGACAACAAGGGTTGAAAAGAATCTTCCACAAACACAACATCTCGTGAGACCAAGATATGCTTTGTTTGCAAATGATACAACTTGTAATCTTTGCTTTCAACACTATAACCAACAAAAATATATTTGATAGCCTTGTCATCATATTTTCTGCACTGCATTTGTGGCACCAAAGCATATACCAAACAATCAAAAACACGCATGTGCTCAGTGGAAGGCTTTCTATCATGCCATGCTTCATATGGAGTCATAGACTGCAAAGCTTTTTTAGGACACCTGTTAAGTACACAAGTGGCACACATGATGGCCTCAAGCCAAAACAAATGCAAAAAAGCTTGACTTTTGACCATATATTGTGCCATTTTTGTAAGTGACATGTTGTTTCTCTCAGCAACACCATTTTTTTGAGCCGTATATAGGGAACTATACATGGTGTTTTATCCCACGACTAGCCAAAAATGCATTAAATTCATGAGACATATACTCCCCCCTCGATCTTTACGGAGGGTGCCCATAGTACATTTCAAAACATTTTCAACCATCAATGAAAGTCACAAAGTACAGGTAACTGCCAAAGGACGGAGTTTGCATGGGTCCACAAACATCACTATGCACAAGCTGCAACCTGAATGTGTCCCTCATTGAGACATCCTTTGGAAACTTTGAATGTTGTATCTTACCCAAAATACAGCCTTCACAAACATGTTTGACAAGTGCTTCAAGAGGTGGCAAAGAAGCAACCATATCAAATTTTTGCAAACGCAGCAAACTGACAAAATTTAGATACCCAAAACGTGCATGAGAAAATTTTGCATCTGAAACAACGTTCGAATCCACAACAACATTTGCAAAATTCTAGCCACACTTGTCTTACAAAGTGACCTTATACAACCCACAACATAAAATGCCAGATACAACAATTTCATCACCAAATTTGAGATCATGTAATGTACATCTGTTATCCAAAAATTTGACTACAAGACCAAGTCTAGCAAGTGCAAATACAAACAAAATATTCTTCTTGATCCCGTGTACATACAATGCATCAACAAGTGTGATAGAATTGCCATTAGCAGTAGTAAGCACAATCTTTTCAACTCCCTTAACCGGATAAGAGACATTGTTGGCACAAGTGACTAAATTCCCATGAGGGACATCCTCGATAGAGGTAAACAAGTCACGATGAGAGGTAATGTGCTTTGTAGCATGTTAATTGAGCCGACGTCAGTTAACAGAACCTGCTATAGACCAAAGACGTACAAATGCATATCGAGGATGAATACAAAGAAGCAGTGAATATTGGAACTACACATTTTTTACATTTTCCAAAATGGCCATGTATTGTAAATTCCCGATTTATTTCAAGCCATTGTAATCTGTTTAATGTACTATGGGCTCAATGGGAGTTCCAAGCTATAAAGAATCGGTCAGTTTGTGTGCCTAGGTTGCAAATTCAGTAATATGTGGAGCCCTAAAGGCCTTGGGGCGCCTAGATATTGCATATTTTTACCCTAGGTATATAAGGCAGTAGTGTGAATGAAATTAGGGTTGTTAGCCTCATTTGTTGAGACCACTCTTTGGTGAGACCTCATGAGGACCCGTGTGGCTATGGAGTCCTTGCTCATATGACTTGATTAACACTAATCAAGGCTTAATTATCTTTCACTATGCCTCTCTCATACTTCTTGTGATTGCTAATGATGCTTTGATTAGCTAGATAGTAACTAATTAGAAGTTAATCCCGCTCTAATCTTGTGTGATTGCCCTCTAATCTTTGTGTGGGCATGTAGGTTTGATTGGAGTGCAGATGCTCGATAGATCTATGTGTGTGTGTGCGTGCTTGTGATTAGTGTGTTGTATGATAGGATTAAAAATGTGTGCGTCTTGCAATCGTTAGTATGTGTGATTGGGTTTTTCTGAGGTGGAGAGAAGTGGATGTGGAGATTGCCAGACAGTGGGGTTTAGCTCCTTCATAGGTCGTGAAGCCCAATTCATCGAGTTATCGTTCGTGTTGCCATAATTAGCTCACTAATTGGTGAGTGTTTCCATGCCCTAGCCGGGTAGCTCATCCCTCCAGATTGACAATTATTGTTGGTCATTGGAGCTATGCTACGATAGCACCCCCAACGTTTGGCGTCGTTCTCGGGGAGCGATGGCCTACGCTAGTATATTTTGGCATACTCGAATAGTTTTCTCACTAATTTCTTCACTAATTCTCCTTGTGTGTTTATGGTTTTGTGGATTTTGGATGTGTGCACATGAAGAAATGTGTTCATTTTTCCTTAATTTGATATTACCTTGCTAATTTTACTAATTTTTGCTAACTTACACACTTATTTTCTACTAATTGGAATAACAATTTGTGCTTATGCTTTGAGATTTGCCTAATTAGAGGCTTGAATTGCATTCTAACATTGCCAGTTTGTGCTAATTGCTTATGATTTGTTGATTTTGGAACGCAAGTTTAGGGATTTGGAGCATGATGAAATCGGCCTACACATTGTGTAATTTGTAATTGGATGGTGCTTATGGACTCAACATTTGTTTGGTATGCCTAACCATTGTCAATTTGTGAATTGGAACTTTTGATTTTGCAAGTTTGCATGCTGTCGTAATGCCAAAATGATTATAGAATTGAATGTGCAAATTGATGGTTTCATGTGCTAATGTGCATTGTTAATTTTCCTAATTGCATGCTTTGGTCAATTGCAAGTGTGTTCACTAAAATCAAGTGTGTGTGCATTCTAACTGAGTGTGTGTACGCTTAATTTAACCCTTGTGTGTGCACCTAAAAATCAATGTGTGCATTAATGATTTTGCATATTTGATCGTTGATTTGTGTTGTGGTCATGCTTCATTAGAGATTTGTGAAAATAAAAACAATCCTTCTCCCCTGCCCATCTTGGGCGTGCTAAAGATAGTATCTCTCCTCCATTGCACTTTCTCTCTCACCCCACCTTACTCTCTCTCTTCCCTATTCTCTCTCCGCCAAAGATACTCTCTCACTTGCTCCCTCTTTCTCTCTCTTGCTGCCTTTTAGGCGCTTTAGAAGGTCAATTAATCTCTTTCTTTCTCTCTCTTTGCCCACTGGCACAAAGGGCTTCTTTCTCTCTCTCTCTCTCTCTCTCTCTCTCTCTCTCTCTCTCTCTCTCTCTCTGATCCTGGACGACAGCGCACCACAACGGCTTTTCTTCTCTCTTCTGTGTGTGTGTGTGTGTGTGTGTGTGTGTGTGTGTCCAATAAGACCCACGTTCATCGTGCTCTCTCCTCAAATCCCCACCAACACACACACACACACACACACACACACGTACACACTTTTTTTTTTTTTGTAAATCTGCTTTGATTATTTACAAGTGGGAAACCTCAAAGCGAGGAAAACCCATAAAAATAAAGGATACAAAGCACTATGAGGCTCCAAAAGCTAGAAACACACACACACACACACACACACACACACACACACACACACACACACACACACCAATAACTCCTCTCTCTCTCTCTCTCTCTCTCTCTCTCTCTCTCTCTCTCTCTCTCTCTCTCTCTCTCTCTCTCTCTTTGACAGTGCCAAATTTCTCTCTCTCTGAGTCCTCGCCTCGCACGCTCAGGATACTCTCTCTCTAAGACTTTCGCTGCCCTCGCCTCCTCTTATGACTGAGCTACTCCGATTTGTGTGCTGACTGAAGCCCCACACCCCTTAATTCTCTCTCCTCTGTGGTAGGTCCCGCCGCCCTCTCTCTCTCTCTCTCTCACACACACACACACGTTCAACGGCGCGCTACAATGCTGCTCTCTCTCTCTCTCTCTCTCTCTCTCTCTCTCTCTCTCTCTCTCTCTCTCTCTCTCTCTCACACACACACACACACACACACACACACACACACACACACACACACACACACCACAGGCACTCTCTCCCTCCCTTCCTTCTCGGCTATGCGCTACAGGGCTGACGACTCCCTCTATTCTGTCCCATTTTCTCTGCTGCAACATGCAGACCTTTGCGCGCCACATCCTTCATGCTGCTCACGCCCGAAATCGGCACTGACCGTCTTCATTATCGCTATCATCGTCAAGTGAGTAGGGGTAGAAGGTTTGTTTTAATGTTTTTATTATTTCAAATTTAATTTTTATTTTATTTTTTAAAATTTGTCTTTTTTTTAAAAAGGGACAAAAACCTTTAAAAATCAAAGAGAGCAATTAAAATTTAAAAAAAAGGGATTTTAAAATTCATAAAACATAAAAAATGTCACACAAAAATTTTAAAAAAGTAAGAAAAAAAGTTTTAAAATTCATAAAAGATAAAAAACCTAAAATCTCACAAAAAATTCAAAAATTTACAAGATAAATCACAAAAATGAAAAAAATTCATAAAACTCTCATAAAAATTCATTAAGATTACAAATAAAATCCTTAAAAAAAAAACTAGTAAAAATCATAAAAATATCAAAAAATCAAAACTTTTAAAAAATACATCCAAAAAATTTAATAATAGTAATAATAATAAAATAAAAATAAAAGAGAAAGAGTCGAAAGAGGTGCGAAGAAAGCAAAAAACATCGCTAGAAAAAATTCGTGCTCCGCAAAAGCGAAAGAAACAAATCGAGCAAAAAGCCAAAAAGCTAGAAATAACAAAAAATGCAAAAAACTAAGCGGAGCAAGCAGTGAGCCGGTCTAGAAACTTGAAAATTTATAAAAAAATCAAAGTTGCTTCAGAAGCCGAATGGCTAGGAAACATGCACATGAAAACTCAATTTCAAATTGAATCTTGCATAAAATTTTGGCCGTTAGGCATTATTCACACACAAAATTGCGAACCGGGGTTGAGATTAGCCTATTTTGGACAAAAAATGGCAAAAATTTGAGTCGTAAATCTCGTCAAAGTCTAAAAATTAACCTAAAATTAGGGAAAACCCTTGCAAACTGGGGCTTAATCATTTCAACCAAGAGTATCACGGTTCTAGCTTAGTTTTGGACATTGTTCCCACAGTTCAGTCAAAGAACGTCGGAAGCTAGAAGTTACCGTGCCGACCACAAATTAGCAAGTACAAGTAATTGCGTTGCAAGTTGGGTCGAGAATTGGACGAACAAAGACACAAATTACAGTAGATTGTAGATTAGGCTAGTACAAGCACATATTTTTATCATTTCAAAGGACTGCAGTCAAGTCTAACATATTTGAGCTAGAGTTAGGATAAAGGCCCCGATAAAAGGACAAGTCCCTGTAATGGGACAAAGATAAGGGATTGACAGGTCCAAAATGTAGAGCACTAAAGGAGAAAGTGCTAATGGAGGGACGATTATGATGACATGCCATGATTCTATTCACAGGCACCCGGGTTCAATACCGGATCTCGCGTGCCCGCTTTCATGCTCAAGTGCGTCCAATCGTATTGGGACATCATTTTTTATAAAGAGAAAAATGAAAGCCCTATTGCAGTCATCGTAAATAGAGTCAAAGCATAAACTATCAAGTGCCTCTGAAATCCATCATCATCAGCTTTGCAATGAACTCCTCTGCGCTCAAAATCTTGGAGATTTGAGCATTCACAGTCTCAATATCAATCTCAATGTCCTTAATATGCTAAGCAACGTCAAAATCTGATAGGAGACAGTTTTTACAAAATGAATCGACATGGAATCAAAATGAGTTGAGAGTTTAAGTACAACAGAGCAAGCCAATAGCAGTGGCAACACAGGCACAAATGCAATAGAGCATAATTTATAGCTATATGATTACAATGGAAATAAAGCCTTATATGAAGATTCAGAAGGCCATAGGTATCTTATGAGAAATAAATGCAACATTGGAGCCACGATACTATTGATCAGAGTAAAGCTTGATCTAGAAACCCCCTAGATGTTCACAAATTTCAGTGAGTCAGGTATTGCAAGCTCAAAGATGAAGTGCAAAAAATAGATCCAAATGTTTGCACAAGCCAACAAACCATCCAGTTGGTGCATATGCAATAAGGATCATTGTACATGGATTACAGTGGTCAGATCTGTAGTCAAGAGCCAGAAATGAAAATCCAACATATCAACCTGTAGAAGCCAGTCTGATTGGAGAACTAGGTCAAAGACAATATAAAGGTCAAAACGGAGCAGTCTATAGCTTGATGCTCAGTGTTCTCAAAGACAATATCAACAACTTGGCCAATATAGAATCAGAAACCCCTCTGCAAGAGCTTGACATGACAGAGCCATTTGAAATACCACCAGTCATGGCGTATTGCTTAGATTGTGGAAGAAAAGGTGGAAATTTTCCAGAATATTGTCCAAGAAACCCAATCAACAGGGACATGGCCATTTCAAATCAAAGCATCCATGGAGCAAATTGGAAATGCGAATCTCGATGTGAGTGCATCTAGCTCATCACTTTTGGTGCAATAAGATGTTCATGCATTACCATTAGAAGAACCAATAAAAGCACTGCAAGTTCAAAATCAACATTAAGATGCACAGGCACCTAAAAAGCTTAAAATTGATTCTTTGAACAACAAACTTCTGCGTGAATTTGGTCAAAGAGTCTAGATATCATCGAATGTTGAAAATACTGTTAGGGTTGCAAATGATTCTGCATCCATTGTCATAAGTGTGTAATTATTCACAAGTCTAAGGGACACATCAAAGCAAATGCTTTTAGCATTGTATGGTACACATAATTCATATGCACACTATGTAGACCGAAAAGGGAAATTGTACAAAAAGGATCAACCATTGTCTGAACGGCCCACATACCAGATCATAGAAGTGTGCCTAGTGATATATAAAAAATGATGGTTCATTTCAGAGGATAGAATCTATTATAGCCCATCCTCTCTAGAGCTAAATGACATTACACGAGTGAACCCAGAAATATGTTTAGAGCCAAACTCTTCTCCATCGGAAATCAAGCTTCGATGTTGTGATCAAACGAGCATATACTTTGATCAAAATAGATGTATATAGGTGAGAGTCTAAAATCTATGATGCCTTGGGTTCTGAAACCACATAAGCTCATATCATAGGAGACCCATGGGATAGACAATATCAAGGAGAAGACAACTATCTACAACTTAACTTGGATAATAATTTGTCATGTTTCACGGAGATAGATAGGAAACTATGCAGATGGTTTACAAATGCCAAACCTCAACAATGCTACCCAAAGTGTGCCTTCACAATTCCAAAAGGTGAGACTAAACTAGAGCCAAACATTTTTGAACCCTCATAATGAAGCAGGCTATAGTGATCACCCTAGGAAGGGGGGAGCTACAAATCCATCAAGCTCAGCTCTAGAACCAAAAAATGCTACACCAGTTAGAAGCCCTAGAACTTCTAGCCAACAAACCCCTTCAAAGCAAAAACCATTGAAAGATTATATGGTTGTTGGAAGTTTCCCATTGACCTAGATCCCATCACAATGCCTGTATAAAGATCATCAAGGACAAAAGTTTCAGCTGATCTCCACAAGTCAAAGCCAAAATCCAGGCAACCCAATAGTGTTCAAGAAATTGCATGTGACCAAGCTCACATATGCGTATCAAGATGTAGATGTCAATGAATACAAGAAAGTTCTTGACCTTGTATAAACCCATAAAAATGGCCCGACTAAAGTCAAAGACTATTTGAGGATGATGCAAAGCCTCAAGCTACTGGAACAAGTGAGAGATAAGTCAATGTGGAGATTGCCAAACATCGTGGCTTAGCTCCTCCATAGACTGTGAAGCCCACTTCATTGAGTTATTGTTTGTGTTGCCATGATTATCTCACTAATTGGTGAGTGTTTCCATGCTCTAGCTGGGTAGCTCATCCCTCCGGATTGACAATTATTATTGGTCATTGGAGCTATGCTACAATGGCACCCCCAACATAGCACCACTGTCAAAGTACCACACATGAGCATCTATAAAAACTGACATACATACATCATGGACATAAGGATCATAAGTGCATTTTGCATTAAAGGCCCATTCTACATCAACAACAGCATCACAATCTCCTTTCATAGAAGAGTCAACAATAGCTGTACTTGTAGTGGAACCAACACACCTTCTCTTTGAGTAGCAATAAAGGCAAATTCAACTGCATGCTGTTTAGCCCTATTTTTTTTTTGGAAAGTGACTGTTGCAATAGCTATGTGCATAATGCATCAAACTTGACAACTTCTAGATTTCCTTGAGTCATAAGTCTCCAAGTACTAGCAAAAGTTTGCTAAGAATTTGGCAAAGCATCAAGGATAGCTTGCACAAGGAAACTGTCAAAAATGACTTCGCCTGCAGAAATAAGTTGCTTATTGATATCCTTGACAACGGCAAGGAAAGTGTTCAGCTCATCTTTCTCATGCATAATCTTTGACTCCATCTCTTTATGTAGCAATGCAATTTTAGCCATATTGCGACTTGCATAAAGACCAACCATAATTTCCCAAGCCTGTTTTGTAGATTTTGCTAAACGAATTTGAAGAGTAATAGTGTGCTTTACAAAAAACAAAATCAATGCATAAGACTGTGCATCTCTTTTATCCCAACAAGCTTGCTCAGTCATATGCAAAACAATCCTAATAGCAACAATCCTTGCAGCAAAACCTGCAGTATCCTCAACATCGCCTACATCCTTAGAACTAGGATGCACATCAATTCCCTGCACAATATTCCAAATGCCCTTTGACACAAGGACATGCTGCATCATATAAGCCCACATAGGGTAATTGTCCCCATCCAATCTATTCTCAACAACAAACATCTTGAACACATCTGTGTTGTTGTTAGCCATAGCAAATTCTACACCTGATGTGAAAACCCGAAAAAAGAAGAAACAAAGCGGGAAAAACATGTGCTATATAGCAGAAACTGTAGAAGCTGTAAGAGACCTATCATGCAGAAAACGACATTGATACAAGTTTTGCACAAAAGGATGAAATAGCTTGTGTAGTATTGCATGTAGTGGAAACAGAGGCCAAAATGAGCCCAAATGAAAATTTGAGTAGCGGAGCCTTAAATGAGTCCAAAGTATTTGTCACCCGTCTGATGCTTGCCAAAGCTCACAAAAATTAAAGAAAGTGAGCAGGCGTGTGCTAGAGCTACTGGCGACTAAGTCCGGGAGGACGCAACCTGATTTGATACCAATTTTTGGAATTATGGTTGCAAACACACATAGCTTGGAGAAGATGAAGGAATCTCAAGGCACACAATAGAGAGTGTAGTACTTAGTGTGCTATAGAAAGATAAGATAGCCCTAGAGTGATGGGCGTATATGCAACCTACTTTGATACCAATTGTTGGAATTAGGGTTGCAGGGAAACACACACAGCTTTGAGAAGACAAAGGAAGCTCAAGGCACACAACAAAGAGTGTATTACTTAGTGTGCTATATAAAGAAACGATAGCCCTAGAGTGATGGGCGTATATACAATGCATGAGGAAAAAAACCTCCTAGTGAGGGAAAAAATACCCCGGCAGTCCTAAGTGTGTTCACACACATCACTACCTCATGTATATGGTAACAAAGAGCCATGCATAGGCATCACCATGAAACCTAATTGATGCACCACATGTACTAGAAATAATAGAGAGAGCTCATAGCAGCAATCTAAAAATCTCCTCCTCGAGTGACCCACCCAAGGAGGAGGATGCACTTGAGTATTCAAGGGCAAGAGCCCTAGCAATGTGAACACTAAGTGAGCACAAGGTGTCCCTTTAGATGGAACCTAATGGGGGATTTGAACCCACAACTTGTAGGTTGACAAGCCAAAACCTTACTGTTAGACCAACTCTTGGGGGACCACACATCCTTCTCATGATGTCAATCTTCTATAGTTTTCCAAGATGCCTGCCAACATAACGCTTCAATGTGACTAAGTAACCAATGGAATAGTAACAACAAGAATCACAGGTATGCTACAAAAATGCTGTACAATTTGTAATCTTACACACAAAAGCTAGGTAGAAAGCTTCTAGCAACAATAGAATATTGACTATGGGCTAAAGCACCCATTCCACTTGTCAAGAAGATGCATTTGTCCAAGCCAAGATTCCCCAAATGCTCAAATATGTCAATAGGTTGCATTTTCGGATCAAGCCATAAAAGAATGCTCAAATATGTCAGTAGGTTGCATTTTCGGATCAAGCCATAAAAGAATGTGTCAATATCTGCCATTGAAGGCAATAAGCTCAAGACTTGAAAAACTCACACACAGAAAAAAAGGATGTGGTCATGCATGTACTAGTTATTGATAACATATTACTGATGCAACTATGCCAAAACCGGCATAGTTTCCGAAAACCTTGTATAGTTGTATATAAGACAAATAATTGGTGCACCTGTGACCGTGCATGAGACACAACTATGTCATAAAATAGCTGATAAAAATGCATCATTCAATCACTGCTAAACCAACTACAAAAGCATAAACACTCAATGCATTCATGTTACATCAACATCAAAGGGGCTACTTTTGGGCTTCTTGGCATAAACATTGAATCATACAATTGTACCAATTTTTCACATTCAAGGCAATAAGCTTTGAGTTACAAAAAACAATGCTTACATAGTCACATATAGGTTATTCCTCAACATAGAGATAACGTTCTCATCATATTTTTGATCCCCAAATGTTTACTATTCAAACCACTCATGTAGCCGAGTTGTATCAATCATAATCCATATAAAGCAACAAAGGATGAGAAGCAATGTCATGCAACAATGACTTTAAGGAAAATAATGGTGTATAAATAATCCTAGGGGCCTAGCTTGAGTGAGTTTACCATAAAGCTCACTTCTTAAACAATGGAATAAGAAACCTAGTATACTACACTTTTGCAATTGAGGACCAAATGTTTTTTCCACAATGTTAGCTATGAAGGTCCAAATGTCGAGAGTCAAATGCTTTTTTGATATCGACTCAAAAAATGAGAATATCTTGTGAGATATACTTAAACATGCTATCCCAAAATACATTGGTTTGTTGCTCGTGATTTGCCAAAAAGGATAAAAACATACTGCAAAAGATGCAAATTGTCTTAATAATTTCCTATTATGCTAGCATTGGTTTGTTATTAGCGATTTGCCAACAAGGATAAAAACATATTGCAAAAGACACAAATTGTCTTAAGATTTTTTTTAAAATGATGGCCATTAACCAATATTTTTTCAAAAAAGCTTGAAACTCTTAGTCCTAAGAGTAATTGGCCTCCAATGAGTGAAGGACTCACAAAGTGTTCTATTGAGGATAAGGTTTCAAATGTCCCGCTTGCCATGGAGAGGGCAACACTTGTGTTATCTAAGCATGAACCATCATGAGTAATGCTCAGTCTTGTAGTCCTCCAAGAAATCCCAATGTGAGCTCATCCAACCATAAAGATTTCTAATGGTCCAAATCTAAGATTATTTTGTGCAATTCCTTAGATATAATAGAGGCGCTTCATTGGAATTTGTACCTGCCAAGCATAGTCCAATAATGGGTAAAGGAGCTGCATATCTTCTTTAAAGGTAACAAAAGGTGCATGAGAAAATTCACACTTTGAATTAGTCCAATCCTTATAGGAAGATCACTCTTTTGATGACCTCTAAAAGTCTAAAGCTATATGATTCTCAAGAAAAATTATTTGAAACAACAACCCTTATCCATAGATGCAACTCATTATTTGCAAGGAGTCAATTCCTTGACCTTATTTCCAATAGCAATGGGCATAGATTAATTCATTTTACCATAAGTTTCTACTATCTCACCAAGAAGGGGATGTTGTTCTAGAGGTGTCCAAAGCAAAAATTGAAGCACACAATAATACAAACACCATCTTAAGCTGAGACTCTCTTGATAAATTAGAATTATGTATTCATCATGAGCTACTTAACAAGTTCAAGTCCATGTTGGTCCATTTGAACCTATGATTGATAATTTGTTAGTGGTCACCTTGATGGATGATCCAAAATTGCTATCTCAACATTAACACAATAACAATTTACCCTATAAATTGAGTGAAATACTAATCCATTCAGCCACAATGTTAAGATCTCATAAATTCCATTGGTAAGGCTAGATGATGAACCCATATATTCAATTTTTTAGTTTTCTTTCTGTCATGTTGGGAGTCTTGCAATGCTCCATATCAATCTTCTTGATATTTTTACAACATGTATTGAATGGTAGCTGTCAATACTTTTCGGTGACAAAGGCGAAAGAAGCAACATAATGCCTTGTGCAAACTGTTATAGCTTTTTCCTTAACCATAAATGTGGATTTTTTAATAGGTTAATCAAGTATATTTGAAGGTATTTGCACTAAAGCTATCTTATTTTGTAAGTTCTACACCTCTTAATTAGAAATATAGAGGTATATCTTAAAATTTGTAGTGAGATATTTTCTTGGGGCAAATATTACTTATGAGAAGAGATTGTTAATGGGATTTCAAGTGACATTAACAATAGAATTCTGTAATAGAGCTATCCTTCCAAATATCTCTCAATCCAACTAATAAGAGATGAATAATATGTAAGAAATATGATTTAGCTTGGGTACTTTGTTTGTATCATGATCTAAGAGGAGAATGAGAGTGTGTAAGTGTGCATCGATTAGCATTTCTTTAGCCTTTTATTGAAGTCTATGGTTGTGGGCATTTGCCAACTATGGAGATTGTTGATATCTCCTCCACTTCATAGGTTTTTTAATAGTCCTTGTTGGAGTAATGGCATAAAATAAATTGTGGTCTCATATACCTAAAGCGCTAGACTTGGTGTTATATATATATATATATATAGAGAGAGAGAGAGAGAGAGAGAGAGAGAGATTTTGTGTGATGGTGGTTTGTGAGATAAAAGCAGTGTGGATGGTGTATTGAGTGTTTTTTTCAACCAAAGTATGTGTGTTCATTGGCATGTTACCAAGTGTCCATTTTTTTGGAAGTGTGTCATTTTAAAGGTGTCTTGAAAGGGGTGGGGTGTTGTGAATGCCTTGGGCTATAAAGAGGCAATCGGGTGTGTTCCCATTTTCCCTCTCCATCTTCTAGTGGCCCCATTGAGGAGCATCTGATTGCTCATTAGTTGGTTTGAAGAGGTGATGTTTTCAACAATGAGTGATTGTAGAAGCTACGGGCCAATCTTTATCGGTGAAGAGAATGTGAAGGAATGGATGGCCAATTTTGAGTTGTATATGTTTTCATCACTATGTATACCAAACGAAGATAGCAAGATGCAAAAAATTACATTGCATGGTAAAGCAAAAGTATGGTTTGATGCTTTAGAAAGTGAACCAAGGCAAGCATGGCCGGGCATGCAAGCCCGCTTCTTGTTGGATTTCCGCAAGGAGGTATCACCTATCAAGATGGATGTAAAATTGAAGGCTTTAAAGCAAGATATAAGTGAATAGTTTGGTGTTTTTCTTGACCTCCTTGAAGAATGATGGGCAAAGTGAGCAGCAGTTATGAAATTGGCCAATGGAGAGTACTTCAACCTGGACAAATCCATAGCATGTTTGCATCCCAAAGTGTGAGAAAAGGTTGATTTCAAGATTTAAAACTTTGCAATTGCAATTGCATGGGCAAAGAGTAGTAAAATCAAGAAGAAGATTGAGGAAGGAACACTAGGGTATGAAGCTATCTCTCTTTGCCCGCTCCAGAGTCCAAGAGATGAGGTCTGAGTAGAGAATCAAGTGAATTGATTCATGGCAATTATTCCACAACATTGGGTATGCATTGTTCAAGATTTTTTTGAGCAAATGAAAGAGCTTGTTTTATGTGTGATGGACAAAGGGCAGGTAGTGGTAGAGCTATAGGTGGTTGCATGGCTGAGGTTACAACTACGTGGAAGAAGGGCATTATGCTCCAGATTGCCTACATCCACCAAGGGAAAGAGGAGGCATTTATCCACTGTTTGGTAGAGGTAGGGGACAAGGGCAGTCCAATGGTCAGAGGGAGAAAACTGTAGCTTTAGAATCCGGTACCTCCCACTTCGCCAGGTAATGATGAAGTTCCTAGAGTTAATATTGCTGATGTGGATGGGCAATATGTGGATGTTCTAGCTAACAAGACAGCCAAAGAAGAAAGGGAGACAGAGACTAAACAAGAGACAAGGTCTCGTAATGGCAAAGAGAAGGTGTATGAAGGTAGAGAGCAACCAAATACAGGCAAGAGGATACATTTTTACAAGATTTAGGAGTCAAACTCTCAGCTTGGGCCAGGTCATCCGGAGTATGATCTGGTGAGTAATGTCCAAAACCAAAAGGTTAACATTATATTTGGTTGGTTTTTGATGTTAATTCCCAAGTTGAGGAGGTAGTGGTCTACGAGTCTTAGTATGAGGCTTCCACACGTTTGAGGTGATGTGCATGCAATATAAAATCTAGCTCTACGTGTAGGGATTCCACAGAATGTGCTTCCTCTTGTGGATGTTCTGATTGAGAAGAAAATGTAAGTGCAAGAGTACATTGATGGAGGGGAACAAGTTTGTTTCCTAATAGAGGCTGACATGAAGGAAATTAGCATCAAAGTCGTGGTCAAGTCCAATGTGAGAATGAGAATGGCCAATGATGCCAAGGCGAGGTGTTTGGGGATGGATTAGGATGTGAAGCTAAAGGTGAGCAAAATTCAATGCCTTATTATTTTTTTTGGGATAAAAGCAGGTGAGAATGCTTACCCTATCATTTTGGGGAGGCCATGGTTGCTTGTAATTGGGGCTAAGCAAGATTGGGAAAGGGGAGTTTTAACTTTGTCAACAAAGAGAATGGTAGGCAGGTGGTGCTTAATTTGAAGACAAGAGAAAGTAATTTTTATCATGTGGTAAGAGGTGATAAAGAAGATTTGAGCACCAATCATGAGTAGGAGTCAGAGGAAACCAATGATGAAGGCTCTTCCATTACAAAGGAGGAAGAGAGTGATAAGGACCTAATGAAGCGTGACACACATTTTTTGGGGGTCACCACACAAATCCCTTGATTCCAACAAAGGTATGCAATTTCTGGTCTGCTGTGTGGATTTAGTAGAAGTAGAGAGCATGTTGGGTGAAGATTTGACCAAGCAAAAGAAGGAGGGCATATTGAAAAAAGACCTATGAGGAGCCTGTAAGGTCCCTCCCTAAACCTTAGAGCCATTTAGAACTTTTTTCAGCCTAGAAAATAATTTAGAAAAAGCAAGACCGACAAAGAAGTCATGCGGACAATGAGACTTTACTCCAGAATGAAAAGACAAGGATATTTTGGATAAGAAATTACATAATCCCTATATTTTTCCAAAAAGATTAAGGCTATTTTTATACTTCTTTGTCAAAATCCGCGTGGGAACTGATCTAGATCGGGATCTGGGAGAAAAAGGGACTAACTTGATTGAAAGATAAAGTTAAGAGATAAGAACTAAGAAAAAAATTGGGGTCCAATAGGAATTAAGAAGAGAATTGGGGTCTAATAGCATTTGAGAAGAGAATTGGGGTCCAATAGGAATTAGAATAGAATTGGGGTCCAATAGCATTTGAGAAGAGAAATGGGGTCCAATAGCAATTGAGAGGAGAATTGGGTTCCAATAGGAATTGAGAAAAGAATACCCACCATTTCCTATATAAGCACCCCCTCTCCTTTGTAATTTTACACACACGCATTTTGCTAAGCTACTTGCATACTTGCCATGCTCAAGATTATGCTTAAGTAAATCAAGGTTTCCATTAAACCTTGCTCTTGCTCTCTCCCTCTCTTGAAGGCCAAACCCTTGAGGGTTTTGTGAAGAAGCTCCTCTCTCCTTCCTCTTCATCCTAAATCCCTTTCCTAACTCCTTGAGCCTCACATCTCTTCAAGAAGGACTTCAACCCCACTTCCCTCTTGTTTAGAGGAGGTAATATTCATTTCTAGTAGGATTAATTAATCCATGTGTTTTAATACTAGGAAGGTTTATGTGCATCATTTTAGGTTTACGCTTTAATGGTAACCTTGGAATTAGGGTTAAGTATTAATGGTACTTATGCATCATTAAGTTAAGCTTCAAGGGTAGATTTGCACTCGTAAGTTAAGCTTTAATGGTAACTTTGCACTTAGATGTAAGCTTTAGTGACTACCTTGCATTTTTAGGTTTAAGCTTTAATGAAAACTTCGCAATTAGAGTTAAGTGATAAGAGTATCTATGCATCATTAAGTTAAGCTTAAAAGGTAGATTTGCACTCATAAGCTAAGCTTTAATGGTAACTTTGCAATGAGATGTAAGCTTTAGTGACTACCTTACATTTTTAGGTTTAAGCTTTAATGGAAACCTCGCATTAGGGTCAAGTGATAAGAGTATCTATGCATCATAAAGTTAAGCTTCAAAGGTAGATTTTCTCTCCTAAGCTAAGCTTTAATGGTAACTTTGCACTTAGATGTAAGCTTTAGTGACTACCTTGTATTTTAGGTTTAAGCTTTAATGGAAACATCGCAATTAGGGTTAAGTGCTAAGAGTATCTATGCATCATTAAGTTAAGTTTCAAAGGTAGATTTGCACTCTTAAGCTAAGCATTAATGGTAACTTTGCACTTAGGTGTAAGCTTTAGTGACTACCTTGTATTTTAGGTTTAAGCTTTAATGGAAGCTCGAAGACTCATAAATTATCGGACGATCTTCTAGCTTCCTAAAATGGAAAGCTAGGCACCATGAGGAAAGAGTAGTTGTCGAAAATCGATAGAAGTAGTTCAATTTTTGGTATTGAAAATTATTTCTAAAGTTGTCAATTTCAAGTTTGTTTGCAAATACGGGATGGGGGAGATAGGGGATAACTTCACAGAATTGACCTCCGTGTTGTTTTGAACCGAAAACTCTACAAGCTTCCATGGAGATGTCCCATGGATGGCAAAGGATTGCAAAAAACCTGGGAATCGACAAAATGGGGGATTGAACTTAAAAAGTTGGCATTTCCGAAGAGACATTAACCATCAAATACCTATGGCAAAAACTTGCTTGTATTTTCTAAATAAACTTGGCTGGTAGATAATTAATGAAAGTAGAAATTAAGGTTGATAAATGAATGAACCTAGAAATTACCAATTAGGAGTTAAAAAGGAATCTGAAGAGGTGATAAGGATAGCCCATCGTAAAACATATATTTAACTGGGAGTTTTGAAGATTGTCTGGAAATGACCGGAAATGAAGATGGATCTTCTTGGAGTCAATTTGATTGAAAGGCCGGCCCATTGAGAGGATACTCTTGGGGAACTTGACGGAGATTGGCCCTTTTCGGATAGGGCAGTGTAATCGGCAAGTTGTTATACCTAGGTCATTCATGCCCGAGGGATAAGAGATGAATGGGTTTGTTTTATTTTTGCCCGACCGGGTGAAGTACCCGCAGTATCTTATTGGAAATCGGCCATAATCCGGGTATGGCCTGATGCCAATAGTTGGATGAGAAGGTCATACTCAAGGAGGATGATGTGAATTTAATTAAGGAAATTTGTTCGACTTTGTTGCTTAAAAAGGAACTGGAAAGGCTAGGAATATAGGGGCTATCCTGTGCATCTACCACCAGATGGTGCTATACCTCTTGAAATAAAATACTCAGGAAGAAATGATTAAATTACTTGATGAGCCTTTCTCAAACACTTAATTCTGGGAAATATTGTGAAGGTATTGCTATTTTGATGGCTTGTAACCAATTATCTTGGCCTGAATGGGGAGGCAAGATGAATTGGTTGAAACTAAATGTGTTGCATGATTAGTTAGGAAACTAGTTACAAGCTAATTATAGCAGATAAAGGAAAGGAAATGAATTAAAAGTTTCTAAATAAAGATTTGGTGGGAACAACCATATGAATTTCCTTGAATGAGGGTATGCAACAGATTGCATGTTGCTTGTTGTTTGATGATGTCTGATAGACTGCTGTCTTCTTGATTTTGTAGTAGTTAAGTACTACCTCGGGAAGGGATTTTCATGAAATGGGGAGGCAAGAATGGGGAGGCAAGATGAATTGGTTGAAACTAAATGTGTTGCATGATTAGTTAGGAAACTAGTTACAAGCTAATTATAGCAGATAAAGGAAAGGAAATGAATTAAAAGTTTCTAAATAAAGATTTGGTGGGAACAACCATATGAATTTCCTTGAATGAGGGTATGCAGCAGATTGCATGTTGCTTGTTGTTTGATGATGTCTGATAGACTGCTGTCTTCTTGATTTTGTAGTAGTTAAGTACTACCTCGGGAAGGGATTTTCATGAAATGGTTCGGTGGGTGGGCTGATCCGGAGGGTCAGATGGCCGGATGTTGATTTAAATTTTTTATGTTAAATGCTAGGACTACGTGGGATAAAAATGGGTAATCGGGGACGAGCGAGACCAGGTAGGATTGCAAGATCCCTCTTCTTAGGGGAAAGTGATAACTGCCGTGCTTGCTTGCCAAGAAAAAGGGGTTATCACCATGAACCAAGGGGGAACAAGAAAGCAAGAGCAGATCCTCAAGTTAAAGATCAAGAGAATCAAGACTAAGGACCACAATTTTGGGTGCGAAAAGATGTCAAGGACAAATTGATTATGAGAAGCAAATAGAATCGTTGAATGAAGGGATGTACCCCCTTAGGTTGGCATTCAAGATAGACCGGAGTCCTGTCTGAGTGTCGGTCCCAAGTGGGACGGATACCTGCAGATAGATCTACGTCATTCCCTGGAACGATTTGGAGGGCTGAGGGAGGTGAGTAGGGTCGAGTTTGGGTATGGCCCTCACAAAGCCAAAGGGGTGGAGCATCATATTTTACTAAAAAAGGGGTACAAGACAAGGACATAGAACTTGTGAAGCTTGGGGGAGATTAAGAAAGAAGCTTTGTGGCAGGAAATCAACAAGCTAGTCAAAGTAGGTATAATTTATCTGGTACAAGAGTATGAGTGGGTTTCTCTTGTTGTGTCATTACACCAAAAAAGAATGGGAAATGGAGAGTGTGTGTATATTATAAAGTGGAACCATTACCCCTTGCCATTCCATGATGAAATTTTAAACTAGGTAACAAGGCATGAGAGGTATTCAATTATGGATGGCTTTTTAGGATATTTTCAAATTGGTATTGATTTGGAAGACCAATTGAAGACTACTTTCATTTTGCCATGGGGTTTTTTTGCATATTGTAGGATGCCCTTTGGATTAGTGAATGCTTATACAATTTTCTAGGATTGGATGAACAGGGTGTTCAGACCATATTTGGGTAAGTTTATCAGAGTTTTTACAGATGATATTGGGTGCTACAATTTGAGGGTAGATCATTTGTTTAAGTTGAAGCTATGCTTTCAAAGGCTAGATGTAGAGGGCAGCTAATTGAATCCTAAGAATTCCAAGCTGGCTCAATGGTGGGCTCATTTGTTGGGTCATGTGGACTCTCAAAATGGTATAGAGAATGATCCAGAGAAGGTGAAAGCTTTGGTTTTGATGGATCCTCCCACCAATGCAACATGGTTGTCTTTGTTTATGAGCAAGTTGAAGTATTTGTCTAGGTTCTTTTGGATGTTTTCCCAATAAGTATATCCTCTTCAAAAGATGAGTTAACACGTTCATGGTTTTTAATGAACTAAATATGCATAGGTAACCTTTGATAGGGTGAAAGTGATTCTTTGCCAATTGCCCAGGTTTGTCCTCCCAACAATGAGGTTGACTTCTATATTGCTATGACAATAGGAACTGTTGCTATAGGTGATGTTCTGATGCAGAAAGTGGGGAGGTGCTACAAGCCTATCTACCTTAATCGTCTAGTGATTTGCCTAGGGGAAAGGGCTTACATTGAATTTGAACAGTGGGTGATGTTGAACTGTAATAGTGTGCACTAATTCCTAGGCAAGCACTACGGTCTAAGAGAATTCAAGGGTTGCCTAGGAGGAGGCACCAAGGGGCATGGGACATTTATAAAATAAGTATTTGTGCATGTTGTAAGAGGGCATATCAATCAATGAACAAGGAAACTATTTGCCTCTCTCTCTCTCTCTCTCTCTCTCTCTCTCTCTCTCTCTCTCTCTCTCTCTCTCTCCAACCGTTGTCGAGAAATTTGCGGTCTTGCCGGGAAAGCACCGGGCTTATGGCTGTGAGAGTTTGTGAGAGAACTCAACAAAAACTATATGAAGGAGTTAAACCATAGATGCCATGAAGACTAGGGTTTGGAAAGAAGTGCAATCAAAGAAGACTCACTCTTTCTCTCTTGCATTCACACACACAAAGAAAGAACACAAAAGACAATGTCAAAACAATACGAAGATGAAAACATCAAGGCTACGATCATATCGTATCATGGGTAATATGAAAGGGTTAATAGATGAGTTAATGGCATTCAATCTTGGCTGACCAAATAGGCTACGGATTGTTCTTTGGAATTGTAGTTTTGTGCTTACCATAATATATATATTTTGTCTAGTGATTGGGATTAATTGTGTGTACAAATCCTCTTGGTTCATAGCAAGATAACTACGCTTACATCAAAAGAAAAATTATAGTCTATGAGAGGTAGTATGATGGGATCCGGTGATATAAGTATTTCATTGAGCCTTTCAGGGCCGAAGAGAAACACTATACGTTGTTGAAAGTGTATTTTACGGCTAATCCATACGTTAATTCTAATAGATCATACAGAGTGAAAGCGATAGAAATGATCATCATGTGGGTTATTCATCTAGGATAGTATGTGAGAAATGTAGATATGAGAAAAATGTAGATATGAGAGAAGTGAAGAGATGAAAAGTTTCCCTCCCAAGCCCTATTCTTGCCCGTAGGCAATAAGGATACTGCGGGGAGAGATGTACCTGTAGCAAGGAGAACCTAAAATTTGTAGAGAGGATGAATTACTAAGAGTGAGAGAGATAGGTTTGTTTAAGGAGATGAGATTAGATACATATATATATATTTTGGGATTAGAGATGAAAATGAAAACAACAAGAAATCAAGAAAACATCAATGTAGAACACATCTTACTTGAAAAACCCTTTCGGCACCATTATTGATGGAGAGAGAAGAAGAGGGGAGAATTCAACTTTGATTGATACGCCAAGTCCACGCCCTTCTTTGATTATAGTTGATCTTCCAAGGATAGAGTACAAGAATGGCTAGTCTTCCTCTAGGAGAAAGTGTAGGCTTGGGCTTATGTTAATGGGGCTAAGTACAATTAGGCATTACTACTCACTCCCTCAAGAATTCCTCTCATCAATGGATTGAATGCTTGAGTTCCTTTTCAAGGAAGAAGAGGTCCCCTTTTATAGGTGAAGGGAACCCCCAAGGGTTTACACAAGAAGAGAAGAGCCAGTGTGAATAGGAATTGGAAAAGTTGGAAATGAGCTGTCCCTGCATGATGTGGGCAGACTGGGGTCCATTATTTTGATCATATCTCCTCAACCGTGGCTCCAAATAAAAAAGTAAAAATATGGGCAGAAACTTCAGCTCATTAGCTACGATTTTCATTTTAAAATCATTTTCCAATTCGGATTGGAACCTTGTGTAAAAAAATCATCAAAATAGGGTCCATTTCTGGCAGCAAAAGTCTTCTCGTGGTCCCCTTAGCCTAGACTTTCATTTAATTCCAAAGGACACCTCATGCCATATGAAAGCATGACATTGCTCCTTGACAATTTTTTGTAATTATGCTTGCAATAATGCATTAAAATAAGTGTATCTTTGAAGTCATGCCACCTAGTGTCCCACTAGGATTTGATTCCCTCCTAGTAGCTATTTAAAAAGAAATATAAGAAAAGTATAAAAAATACATAGAATATATATATATTGGAGTTTACCCTAGATATAGGATCTAGCTAGGGTGTGAGATGATAATGAGATAGTAAAAGTAAAGAATCAATGTTTTTTTCCCCGAGTTAAAGAGGTGGAGCTATTGATGCTTTTCCCATAGTATTTTCTGATGGTAAAGTAAGAATAGGTTATCCTTGAGAAAAATAATAGGATGAGATAGAAGGCTTATTATTATACTTAAATATGCATATGTACATTATAGGAAAGATAATTATGTATCTAAAAAGTTACAAGATAGATCTTGTAGCATGCGTTCCCACTATGTATGTGTCACAGCACGACATCCACCCCCTCTAAACCTGCACATCCTCCGGTATGTGCCACATTATCAGCCCTCTTGTACATCTTCCTTGCTTTCTTCTTCACTGGATGATTCCAAATCTTCATCTTCACTTTGATCTTTACCTGTGGTTCGCTCTTCTTCCTCATCAACATCTTCTGGATCATTGTCTCCTCTTCTCTTAAACATTTTGATCCTTTTTCCTGCAATGGGAATCTTTACTTCTATACCATCTAGTTCTGACAAGCTGTTAGTAGCATTTTCATGCACATGATTTACAACATACGGTCCAAACCATCTTTTTGAAAACTTACGCATGACTGTGTGCTGGTTATCAAGGCTAATATCATACACCAAAACCCAGTCACCTTTGTCAATTGCTTTGCTCCTGAGTCGATGTCGCTTATCAAAGTATTCCTTGTTTTCAACCTTGCATTTTTGAGTCGTTCTTTTGCAACTTCAATGTCTCCAGGTCTTCTCTGTAGTTGCCTTATACACAGTGCAAGGAGATATTCCCTGCTAAGCCCCTCTTGCCAAGGTAGTACATTCCA
This sequence comes from Adiantum capillus-veneris, assembly GCF_014529385.1. Lineage (NCBI taxonomy): Eukaryota > Viridiplantae > Streptophyta > Polypodiopsida > Polypodiales > Pteridaceae > Adiantum > Adiantum capillus-veneris. Next base: position 83,924,566 of record NC_140949.1, read on the forward strand.
TGTGGGAATTGTATCTTCAATCGGCATCACTGGCTTTTGACCATACATTAGCTCCGCAGGCATGTAGCCAGTTACTGAGCTATGTGTTGTACGATCAGCCCATAAAGCATATGGTAACAGTTTTGGCCACTCACCAACTCTTCCTTCACAAGCCTTGGCCAAAGCTTTGATGATAGGAGGATGCCCTCTTTCACTCTTTCCATTGCCTTCAGGGTTGTAAGATGTAGTAAGAGAAAGCTTGATTCCTAATCTAGAAAAGAACTCCCTTGCTTCTTCGGCATCCAGTTCACCTCTATCTGTAGTGATTTTTCCCACACAACCATAACGGAAAATCACCTCATCAAGAAGGTATTTGTACACAGCTTCTGTGGTTTTAGCTCTTAATGCTCTTCCTTCAACCTGGTTAGTTAGGTCCTCTTGTGCAAGAACCAAGTATCTCATCTGCCAGAGTCCTAGAGGCATTGTGATTAGATCCACAACCCATTTATAGTGCATGGCTAGTGGATATGTAGGGTGCAATCCATCACGATGTCGAACATTTGAATACACTTGACAAGTTACACATGTCTCTACAAACTGAGATACATCTTTATACATACCCTTCCACCAATATTTTTCTTTCAACTTGGAGAAGGTTGCCCATACACCCCTGTGTCCAGCCCATAGACTCTCATGAAACTCTTGCATGAGCTTTACTTGAGTCTCTTTTTACATATAACCCTTTGTGGTGTAGCACCCTTTTGTTTAGGATGCTTCCACAAGTAACCATCCCTCAAAAAGTACCCATATGCTTTCCTGCGTATCCTCTTGAATTCTTGTTCAGACCAATCATCCTGTTTTGTTAGAGTACTCAAGTAGCTTCCAATAAGAAGCCAATCACCTTCATAAAGCTCTTTCAAGAATGATTCAAGTAGATTAGTCATGTAGACATTGTTACCTTTGACATGAGAGATAGAATAGAACTTTGTGTCTACATCATCTCCCTCGTCAATCATTTGTGACTCATCTTCATACCTTGCCCTTGATAGCATATCTGCCACTGTATTGTCTTTACTTGCAATGTGCTTAAACTCAGGATTTAAGGACTTAATGTAGGCAATCCACCGCAACATAGCAATGTCTGGAGTTGAGCAGTTTGTAATCATTCCAAGAAGTGGTAGACAATCTGTTTCTACAACCACACATGCACCAATTAGGTACTCTTTCCCACTTTTCAAGGCTATAACCATACCCCATAACTCTCTCTTTATTTGTGGATAGTTTCTTTGGCAAGCACTTAGTACCTTTGCTCCAAATCTTACCACATACCTGTGTCCTTCTTTGTCATCTTGCCCTATTGCCCATCCAATCCCTATAGGACTGGTATCTACTGTCACAATCACTGGCCTTTGACACTCATAGTCTACCTTTCTCAAAGTCGTTGCTGACTGGAGCAACTCCTTTAGCTTTTTCATGGATTTTACATGTGCTTCTGTCCATTTAAACTTCTGATTCTTTCTAAGCAGCTGATAAAGAGGATCACCTACATGTGCATAATGTGGAATCCAAATAACATAGAAGACACATGCTCCTAGAAACCTTCTAACCTCAGTGATGCTAGTGCACGTTTCTTTCATTATTTGGATGGCATCTACCTTTGTTGGACAAGGTTTCCTACCATATGGCCCGCACATGTGCCCCACAATAAGCACTTCATTGACACCAAACATAGACTTTTTCCCTGACAATGTAAGATTCACTTCTTCCAACCTAGACAAAATTTTATCACAATCATTTATGTGATTTACCACAAGCCTGCGACATCCCTTGAGATCCAAAGCTTCATCTTTGTCACTTTCTTCACATCCTTTGATAGGCAAATCATCAATGAAAGGCATTGTGATTTGAGGAATAAAGTCACGTAAGACCTTATTCATCCCATTCATCATATGTGTAACCGAGTTGGTTGCTCCCTGTGGCAAGGTACACATCCTTACCAAACCCAAAGGTGTCCTCATGGTTTTCAAGTCTCTGCTTTTGATTGCAAGCTGAAATTGATCATACCCTGAGTAGAGATCCCCCATTGAGTAGATTGCCCTCCCTGCAAATGCCTCTGCAAACTCATCCACAATTGGACCTGTACCTACATTTCTAATTGTCACCTTGTTCACTGGTTGCATATCTTGGATGAAGCGTAGAGAACCATTCTTCTTCGGAACTGTGAACCACCTGTTTGAGTATGGAGCACAAGAAGGCTCCAAGATTCCCATTTTGATTTTCTCATTCAGTAGCTCTACTAACTTTGGCAAATGAGCCTTTGGAACCGGAATAGGCCGCAGATTCCAAGGCACATGAGGTATTGTGAAAATTACCATAGGAGCTACAATAGAAGGATCAACACATCCTATCTCATGTGGCTCAAATGAAAAAGCCTTACCATGCTTTGAAAGCATTTCTTTGAAGCACTTTGTCTCCTCCTATGTTAGAAACTCCTTGCGACCAATCTGAAAGTCTTGGAAAGACTCCTTTGTGAAGGTATGCCCAATCTTTTTAGGATTCCTCAAACTTGGTTGGAAAGAAGCTTGCTCAATCTTTTCCCTGTTGTTGGGTGGTAAGGGTGAAGCTACTGGTTTCACCTTCTTTGCTACACTGTTGTATTTAGTTTCAACATGGACTTCTAAGCCAACTGTTTGGCTTTCTTTAAAGGCTTCTATTACTTGATACATTTCCATAGAGCAAACTTCCACAACTTCATTTTCAAGATGCAAATTAGACCCCATTATAGCATCAAGCTCACCCATAGTATCTACAAAAGAAACTTGTTCACACAAACCCAAAACATTTTCAGTAGGCTCTAGCAACCCACTCTTTTTCATGCCTATTTGTACATTATGCACATATTGCCTCTCACATCTCTTCAAATCTTCAAGTTTTGTAAAACATACTGATCCATTCTTTGTTACCAAGGAGCTCGTTGAAAACGCTTCACCTATTTTTGGATCAGGCGAGACCCTTTTTCTTTCTGTACCACTGCAATCCCGCTTTACAATGGTACTTGGCCAAAACCTATCATTTCTCTATGATCATGAAACTCTTTGCTCACCTTTGGTAGAGAATGTTCTCTGAGGTTGTCACGATTTCTTTCATGTTTCACACAAACTGTGAGAAATTGGACAACTCGTTTACCATCTTTGCTACGTATCCTAGCATATGCTGAATCATCATCCATTACCTTTGTTTCCATTGAAACTCCCACAATGTAGGGCTGTCCAAGGATGAGATGATATGAAGATGTATACTGTACAAAGAAGTTTTGGTCAATCTTTACATCACCTATTGTTACCTTCACACCTGGACATGCTGCATACAATTCACCGGATGAATTGTTTGCCACTTTTACCATCCAGCCATGATCTGTGTCCATCGGCCATTTGCACTTGTTGTAGAGACTCTTTGACATTATGTTTATTTCTGAACCATGGTCAGAACCATGGTCAATCAAGGCAACAAATGGCTCTTCAAGATCACCTACCTTGACCAAAGTTTCTGTAGTAGCCCTTGCCCAATGACTTCGTGAATAGTAACTCCTAGGAATATCTTCAACTTCTTCATCATCATTTGAGAAATACACTTGCTTCACTCTCCCACTAGATTGGTAGCATCCTACCACAGCTTCATCATTCTCCTTATTTTGCAGTTGCATCCCTTGTGTCTTTGAGGTTTCCCCTTCAACCTGTGGACGAGAAACTTCAGCAAGGGTTTGCCTCTTCCTCTTGATGATGTCAATGATCTCCTCATGGAATTCACGCTTTGCAATGCCAAGAACTTCTCCCAGAGTAAACTCAATCTTGCTATTCAAGATCCTTTCCTCCAAGACTTTCTTTAAATCTGTAGCAACCTCAATATCAGATTGTAGTTTATAAGTTGGGACTTTTGTCTTACCTTTTGTTGGCTCTTTCTTCTTTCCTGTTGTAGACTCCTCCATGAGTACTTCAGGTGGAGATGCTCCTTGTGTTGAGGGTGTTTGAGAAGGCATTGAGTCACTTCTTCCCCCACTTCTAGAAGCTCTTTTTGATGGTCCTTCATCAGCATTCTCACGTCTGCGCTTCTCTTCTACAATTGCCTCATTTTGTTGGCATTTTGTAATGTAGGCATGCACTGACAATGAGTCCACTGGATCATTCCATCCTGTTTCTAGAAGTATGCAATCACCTGCTTCATGTAGAATCTCTTTTGTAAGCTTTCCCTTTTTAGCTAATTGCATGACATTTGGCCAAATTTGACCATGATGGGCACTCACCTCTTCATCACAAAAATGTTCAATTTTTACTCCATAAGTAGCTGCCTCAACTGAAGAGGTGGCATGCTTAGTTGCCATATCTTCAACTAAGGTTTGCATTCCCCCCTTCCCAAAGTTAGTTCTCAAGGGTAGACCTGTCTCTCTTAAGTGGATTTTACCATCCTTAAAAAAGACAACATCTTTTGACAAAAGCATCACTAAAATCATCACAATCCCTTCTTACATGGTCTGTACTATCACACCAAATACATCTATTAACAAACCCTTCTTTGGGCTGTTGTCTTTGCCTAGGAAGTGGCCCTGATGGTTGGCCTTTTTCTTCAAGCTTTGCAAACTTCACCTTCAAGTCACGCATTCCCTTCACAAGCTCATCTAGCATGGACTCATCAAACTTAGGAGCGATAAAAGTAGGCTTTACCATTTTGTCAGAAGTTGAGGTGGAAGGACTTGTAGTGTTTACTACCATCTTGTCCCTTCTTCTTTGTCGTTTGGCAAGCAGTGAGACAGCACCTTCAACCTCATTCCAGTCGGTCTTTAGTCCTTGCTCAGCATCTTTATCTTCAAGAAGAAGCTCCAAATTTTCTTGAAACTCTTTACCTACAGCTTGTAAGAAAAGATCTGTCTTCTCTGCATCTAGTGTGGCCCTTTCTGTCCTGGTGAGTTGTGCATAGCGCCGCTAAAATTTCCTAAGTAGCTCTGTTATTGATAGTCCTTGCTTTGGCTTGACTACCCATTCTAAGAATGTCCTTTTGGTCACTCTGTCAGAGTCCTCCATGAAATATTCCTCCTTTAAAGCTACTTTGAGTTCTTCCCAATTTCTCCCATGCCCATCTTTAATTACCCTAACATGCTCTCTAATTTCTAGAGCAACAACTAGCTCAAAGCTTTGAATCATCTCACCTTCTGACACGCGATGCAGCTCCATCTCCTTCACATACTCGCGTAAGTACTTGGTTACATCTTTGCCATTGAACTGATCCATTCTATTGACGACTGCTTGTATGGCCTTCATTGCTGAAATCTCCCTTCTTTCAGTGGCATGTTGTTGTTGCATGAACATTGCAAATGCTCGAAAAATTTGCATTGTTGCTGGGTCAAAATGCATACTGTTGAGCCAGCAGAAGATCACATCCGCATTTCTGCTCACACCCATCATTTTGTAACCATTGATTGTAATAAATGTCTTTCCGACATTTAATTTTGATTTGAGCCATTCATTAAGTAACGGGACTCAATTGAGTTTCCAGCTTGTAATCCCGACGTAATTTCACCTGCTGATGTAAATAATTAGAGATGTTTTCACCTCCAAGGCTGAGGTATATAAGCCAAAGTTTTGTAACCTAAAGGAGATTCAATTATTAATCAAAGTGAGTTTTTGAGCGCCGTGACTGTGTCTGAGAGAGAGAGAGAGAGAGAGAGAGAGAGAGAGAGTCTTATCTCCTTGCTACGCGAGCTACGGGGCCGCCATTGGAGAAGCGACACCACCATTGTGTTAGCAACGGTGAGAGCTACGCACAGATACCAAGAGTGCGCGCTATCGGCTTCTATGTGTGGTAAGTTCCTACGAGCTTCGGTGTGAGTTTTCTTCCAACTCGTGTGTCGGAATAGAGCGTGCAGCATATCTATAGAACCACAACGAGTAGAGCTACACATTCGTACCATCGGGGTCAAGTTTCGGTCTCCTGTAATTTTCGGCCTGTCTTCATACGCGTTTACCGCACGGAGTGGTTATAGGTTGATTTTGCAGTTCAAGTCTTTAGGGTGTTGTTCTTACCTAGTGTATAGACTCCCCCTTGAGTTTGAGATCGATTCGATGATTCTAGATCCTGTTTCGTATAGCATTCGTTCGTAGTACGGATTTCAGTCACTTGCGTATTTTAGAACTTAGATTTGATTTCCTTGGTAGTGATTGTCATTAGAAGGTCGAGTAGGTGATTTGACACCCACCTAGTTGTTTCCATGCGCCTGCGGGTCAAGCTCCGTCCTCGTCTGACAAATTCTGTTGTTGGTTGAGTTCTCGCTATTTAGCTTCCGCTAGCGGCGTAACCGCCTTAACATTTGGCGCCGCTGCCGGGGACGAGAGCCCTAAGTAGGTGACTTTAGACTAATCCTACGAGGTGAGTCGTATAAACTACTTTGTATACTTTAGTTAGAAAAGATCTAGGAGTGGTGGACTCCGAAGGTCTCGAGAGATACTAGGAAGTGGGGTATTCCTGGGTCTTCCGTGTTGACAGTATTTTTAGTTTAGCTTAGATTAGATTGTTTTTGATGGTGTTTAAGTGGTTGTTGACATAAAAAGCATTTGCTACTCCTTGTGTGGTAGTAAATCTCTTTATATTTTCAATTGCAAAAAATCCATTTTATGATTAGAAGTAGCTTAGGTAGGGCCTGATTTGATCCCGATCTAGAGCTATCAATTGGTGTTCTATTAGCTTGATGTGTTTGATTGCATGTTAGATCACTGAAAAAGTCACTTTGGTAGTGAAATATGCAATAAACAAAGTTCAGAAAAATTTTCTGTGTAACTGATTGGTGCTGAGCACTTAAAAGAGCTATTGGAAGAGTTCTGTGCTGAAAAACTGGAAATCTGCAACTTTAGACATCATACGCGTATGATGTCTTAAGACCTAAACAGAGACTAAAATTGAAAATTTGACATTGCCAGAGTGTTTAGAAGGGGGGTTTTTACCCTAAGATCAACTTAAAACAAGAACATTAACACTCAAAGAAACCCAAAAAGACAAGTCGGAGTCCAAGAAACGCAAAGAATAGGAAATTTTGGATTCAGATCTTGTTTTTACATTCAAACCTGACAAAAACACTTGAAACTCAATTATAAACATTGGAGAAGGCTTAAAACCAAAAATAGTCAAAATCTGGGACAAAAGACATCATACGCGTATAATGTCTTTTGGCACTTCCACTGCTTATTTTTGAAATCTGACCTGACAAGATTGTTACAAACACTGTAGAAAGCATAAATATCAAGTTTGGACCCAAATTGATGAAAAAGACATCATACGCGTATGATGTCTTTGACCTAATTTTGGACATATTTTGATACTTTGCTAACACAGATCCATTGTAATAGCTGTCTAGAGGTTATATTTCAAGTTTCATCCCATTTGGATCACAATTGACCCAGAAAACAAGTCAAAAGCGGAAAATTGCCAAGAAAAGCCTGAACTAGCCATAACTTGCTCAAACAGAGTTCAAACTGAATTTTGTGAGTGAACAGAGCATAAAGGGGTCACTGAGAGTGAGCATAACCAAAATAGTCAAAATCTGTGAAAAAAAGACATCATACGCGTATAATGTCTTTTTCAGCATAACTGCAACAAAATTCTCACTTGATGAAACAGAAGTTGTCCAACTGACAAGATTAAACAGTTGACCAAGTATCAGTCAGTTTGGATCAATTCTAACCACAAAAACCTGGGAAAACAAATTGCCGAGACGGAAAAGTTAAAGTCCTTCAGGGGAATTGATGAATTTGAGATCGGGCAGGAACCTCCGGAATAATCAACCAAAACAAGGGGAACCAGCAAGTGTCATATCAACCGAGGAAAGTGTAAACCAAAGTTGGGTGCAACCATTAGAGCCGATCTTTGAAGAAAGTGTTTCTGATACTTCTTCGGAGAGATCTTACGAGATTTTCACCGAAAACTTGGAACACTTGAACCTGAACAACAAAGAAAATATGGCAGCAGGATCATCAAACCCTTCCGCCACCATGAAGCTATTGTTCATAAAATACCAGTACGACAATGAGCAAGGTGCCAAGATCTACAAAGATGGAATGGACCGCTATTGTGTAAAGATAGAAGATAGACCTAGTGAGTTCAAGGACTTAGTGCCTGTGAGCTATAGCGGAGATAGATATCTAGATGACGAGGGTACCATGTACTTGGTAGTCCTAAACCCTAACATTGTGGACAAGTGGGGATTGATGGGCACCAAAGCCAAAATAGATGAAGAACTTGAGGAGAAAGCACCAATAATGAACTTCCCTAATGCGAGGTTAAGAAGAGAGAATGAAACTACAAGGATCAACACTGATAACATCTATGTGGGGCTGTACAAATATAATAATGGGGAGCAAGATCTCTATTATAGATGTGAAGAACCCTACACCGGAGAGCTGACAGACAAAAAAAGACTCTATGTCTTTACCTATACAGAGGGATCGGAAGTGAAAATTGCCGCTTACGATAAGTATGGCAGGCAATACTCAACAATGGGCAAGAAAGAATTAGAAGGATATACATACTTTGGGGGACCTCTACATCAGTATTATGTTACTTCTAACTCACATAGACCAGCACCAACAACTGGAGTGCAAAACTCAATGACAACAGGAGGACAAAGAACTCAGGTTGCTGACTCTTTCAGTCAACCTTGGGACTCGAAGCTCGGACCAATGGGATCATTACATTCCAGAGAGTCAATGGAGACGAATTGAGGTAGTGCAGTTCCAATCCCCACCTATACCACGCCAGGTCCAAGGTTTGAAGCGGAACCGTCACATTTACCTCCCAGTAGTAGATTCAGGGCAGAGGAACCGACAAGGGTAACCCATGAAGTCCATGGTGCTAGAGAAAGCTTTAGCCGAGACACAGGAGCAATGAGATTGGTAGCAGACCATAGACGTATGAGACCATCTCAAGTAGCCAAGTGTATGCCAAAGAAGTATGGTGGTTCAGGAGATCCGTATGCACATGTGTCACTCTTTAAGCAAGTCTTAAGAGCTGAGCAGATAACAGATTTCCATACACAATACGAGGGATTTGGTCTTACTCTAGAAGGTACCGCATTGACATGGTTTCAACCAATGAACATAGGGGGATTCCATGACATTGACCATTTGCTAAGAGAGTTTGCTGAGGAATTCTCAAAACGAGGGATTAAGCACAATACGGTCTCACAAATATATGCTTTTAAACAGAGAGAACACGAAAAAGTGAAGGAAGCTTCACTTCGCTTCAAACAATACATTGAGAGATGTCCAGTACGTGAACGACCACAAGATGACAGACTATCTGTTCTCTTTATTGAGGGACTGAGGAACGACACTCTCAAGAAAGACTTGCACTTGAAAGCTTGTACAAGTTTCGAGCAAGTAACGAGAGAGGCATTGTACTTAGTGGATAACTGTACGGTTTATGGAGAGGTGTCAGCGGATACAGATTTTGCATCCAGTAGCTCCTCCTCCGTAGCGAGCGAGACTACCACTAAAAAGAATGTTCAAACAACCACCATGCCAAATGTAGAGCAAATGATAGAAGATGCTCTAAAAAGGATGGCACCATACCAAAAACCATTGCCAAAAACACTGAAATGGTGTGCTATTGAACAAAAATGGACAAATCATCCAACTGAGGAGTGTTATTACAACAAAGGGTATGTAAGGGAGCGCCAGTATGCACCTCCTGCTCAATTAGCACCACCTCAGATACATCCAGTACCTCGATACCCAACGGGAAATGTACCAGGACCTATGGGGATAGAAAGACCAACCGGTATTGGGACAACAACCACCTTTACCAGGAGCAAGACCAGTGGGCATTAGATATGCACCAACCTTAGAGAATCAAGAAGAACAAGCCTTAGTGCCTGTTCAAGCCTATTACGAAGAATCGGGTGCACACATGTCTCCGACAGTGTATTACCCACCAGAAGAACCAAAACAACCAGAACCATGGGGCATGATGGGGAATGTTGGAATACCAACAATTACAAGTGCTTCTGATGAAGAGAGATACAATTTGGACGCAAGAACCTTGATGTTCATAGCTCATGGAGGGTTAACAGGACAAAGACCATCCTATCCACAAAGGACGAATCAAGCGGGACCAAGACCAGCACTAGGACCCTGTTACAAGTGTGGAGGTGACCATCTGATGAATGTTTGCCCACATACGGAAATCATTAGAATTAACGCTTATTGCACTGAGTGTGGGGTTACTCACTTCATTGAGGATTGTTCAAAGAATCCAAACAAAGTGCAAAAGACGACATTGAATATGCTAGAAACTATTCCTACCAGCAGTGGGTCTGAAAATGAAACTCTGATACCAACGCAAGTTGTTACTAGAGCTCAAGCTAAGAAAACCACTAGAGAACCTGAGAATGGAAAGTTAGCGACTGAAGTGGTTAGTCAAGGACCGCGGAGTCAGAAAAACACATGGAAAGCTAGAAAAGCACGCATGAAGTTGAGAAAAGAACGTGAAGACGCTATTCTAGCTGAGAACTAAAGCGAACTAAAGATAGATTAGAAAAACTTGAGAGTCAAAACGGGAAACGAGAGATGAGCCCGGAAAGAACGAAACAAAAGAGTATCAAAGAAACAACGAGCTTAAGCTCAGGGGGATCAGTGCTAGTCGACAAAGTACACGAACCATTGGACGCACTGATGAGAGCTTACGAAGCTAGGTTAAAGAACAACCAAACACAAGAACAGAGGTGGATGACATACCCAAACGCGGAATTGGAAAAGCAGAGACTTGAAATGTGCCAGAGAATGATCGAGACTGCACAAGCCTTATTAGAACCACCAAAAGAAACAATGAATTGTGGAAGGAAAACCCAATTCAGCAAGAGACTATCGTTTCACGGGTAGCTGAAAAGACTCCCAGTGCACAAAAGCCTGAAAATACACAAAAGGATGACCGCATAGTATTGAACACAACCGATCAGGAGATAGAGAGTTTTCATCCAGTCATACAAAGGATTTACGGAAAAGATGATGATTACAATGAATTTTGGAAACAAGTGAGAGAGGCAAACTTTGCAAACGAGCTAAGTTGCCAAGCTAATCAGACAAATTGGGAAAAGGACATCAGAATCCTCCCATAGTGGAATTTGAGGCAGGATCTCAAGTGGACTTGGATCTGCAATCTTACTGGGGAGATGGGGGCTCTGTTAGAACAATGGAGAGCAAACCTCATTCACTGAAAACCTTACCTTCATACTTAGGAGAGTATGAAGCAAAATCCGAGATTAGAGCACTTCCCTCACGAAAAATCTCATCAGAAAAAGTCATGGACTCGCAAGGATTGATAGAGATTTTGTCAACACCAGTGACATGCACTATCACTCTAGCTGAGCTTTTGAGGCTAAGACCACATATGTGGACCACTGTAGGAAAATGCTTGGAGAAATTCGGGATAAAAGATCCAACATCGAGATTGCAAGAGAGCATAGAGGAGCTGAGCAAACCACAAAAGAACGCTAAGCCTGTACCCTTAAACAAGGTCGGAGAGTATTGCGAAGGTGAAGAGGGGAATACAACCTTACCAGTTGAATTCCAAGGAGTGAACACAATGGCAATACTAGACAGCGGAGCGGGGGTAGCCATTGCTACAAAAGAAATCTGGAAAAAATGGGGGAAACCAGCAATAAGGAAGACTAGGTTGAAACTCCAATTAGCAGATGGACACATGGAGAAACCTATGGGGTTATTAGAGAAAGTTGTAGTGACTTCTTGCGGCATTGAATACGAACATACTTTCGCTATTGTCGATTTTGCCAAGGAGAATAACTATGATATCATATTGGGAAGACCATTCATGAGACAGTTGAAAATGGTCCAAGATTGGGGCTACGATCACATATACTTGAGAAATATGGAAACCACTACACGTGTGAACCTGAAAGACCATAGCTACAAAGATGTGAACCGAACACCGGTAGAGGATTTGATTCAGCTACTTTGGCGGGATCCGAATTTCCAGCTTGGTTAGGTAAACCCAAGGAGTTATGGATGTGTGGAGCTTCGAAATGTGGAAGTCTGAAACGAGAAGAATGTGTTTTAGAAAGGGCTATCGAAGACGAAACTTATGTAAGAGAACCCTTTCCAGAGGACACGTTTGAACCATTAGAATGGACACACATTCTAGCAACCCTAGATGTTTGTGCAATTCCGGATGGTCCCACAACGAAATTTTGCGACAAGGACGGGTACGACGTGGTTCCGTATTTCATGTTGAGAACTGTGCTCGAAAAAGAAACTGAAAAGAACGATACACTGGAAAAGGAAGATGAAGAAGAGGTGTTTCACGACATTCCCGATCATCCTGAGTGGGGAAATGAAGCAGACAACGAGTCAACGGACAATTCAAGCGGAAACGAAGAAACTATAACGGATGTCCGATTTTATGATTTTCCGAACCAAACTAAACAACGCCAGAAACACTATAGAGCAAAGAGAAAAACAAAAGGGGTTAGAACCAATCCGATGCCTAGAATAAGAGGAAAAAATCAATTCCTAATGCTAGTAAAGGCTGAAGATTGTGTTAAGGATAAGATTTCTGGAAGAATGAGAGGCAGTGATCAAAAGAGCTTACGAAAAGACAAAAGAGGCTCAAGAAATCAAGTTCAAAAGAATGGAACGAAAACTGAAACAGAAAAATCAGAAAAGAACAAGCGCAACAGAGAACACACGGAGTCCAAGCTAGAACGTAGAAACAAGTACAGAGAGCTCAAGAAAACTCTGAAGGAAGTTTGGACGACAGAAATTGAGAGTGGAGAGGACGAAAACGCCAAAATCAAGGAAAACATGGATGTTCCCTCTCACTACAGGAAATTCACAATAGAGGATAGGAAGGTGGTATTAACCCAACCTATTCGAGAGAGAAAGGAGAACGAATCTTATGACGGACCGGAGGATGCAAAAAAAGTTGATTTAGCAGCTCCAGGTGAGCCACCTAGACCGGTGTACATAGCCACAGATTTGTCTCCAAGCGAGGAAGAGAGACTTTTGAGTCTTCTCAGAGAGTACAGGGATGTGTTTGCATGGTCTTATAAGGACTTAAAGGGAGTTGACCCATCGATATGCCAACACTCAATCCCACTGAAACAAGACGCAAAGCCTAGCAGACAGAGACCATACACATATAATGATACTTTTGCTAAGCGAATCAAGGAAGAGATAGATAAGCTAATGGAAGCTGAATTCATATACGAGATTGAACACACTGATTGGGTATCTCCGATTGTGGTAGTACCTAAGAAGAACGGAAAACTCCGAGTGTGTGTCAACTTAAAGAAAGTGAATGCTGCAACAATCAGGGACAATTATCCCCTGCCGATAACTGATCATGTTCTAGAGCGTGTATCAGGGAAAACAGCATACTCCTTTCTTGATGGTTTTTCAGGATATAACCAGCTAGCCATAGCATTGGAAGATCAACATAAAACAGCTTTTGCAACGGAGTGGGGAATTTATGCTTATCGGGTTATGCCTTTTGGTCTAACCAATGCTCCCGCAACCTTCCAGAGGCTGATGACGCATGCTTTCAAAGAATACTTAAGGCTGTTTCTAGAAATCTACATGGATGACTTATGTGTACATTCTCTACTGAGAGATGAGCATCTAGAACACCTAAGAAAAGTATTTGAGAAATGTAGGACATATCGCATTTGTCTCAATCCTGAGAAATGTGTGTTTATGGTCCGACAGGGCAGAATTCTGGGACATATTGTCTCACAAAACGGAATATCCACGGATTTAGAGAAGATAAAAGTTATAGTGGATATGCCTAGACCAACCAATGCGAAACAAGTACAGAGCTTTATGGGACATTGCGGATATTATAGACGATTCATTTACATGTACGCTATAATAGGCCAACCACTTTACAGGCTAATAGTGAACTTTGAATGGACAGAGGAGTGTGAGGAATCGTTCAAGAAATTGAAAGAGGCACTCATTACTGCTCCAGTCTTGAAATCACCAGATTGGGAGAAGATATTCCATGTGCATATAGATGCTTCGGCATATGCAATAGGATGCATTCTGGCTCAGCCAGAAGAAGGAAACATGGATTTTCCTATCTGTTACGCCAGTCGACAGCTCAACCATGCAGAGAAGAATTACACCACAACAGAGCGAGAGGGATTAGGAATGATATATGCTGTGAAGAAATTTCGGCATTATCTTCTAGCCAACAAGTTTGTGTTTTTTACGGATCACCAAGCCTTGCTCTACCTAGTGAATAAACCATGCAATACCGGGAGAATAGTGAGATGGTTCATTATCTTACTGGAATTCGACTTCACGGTAGTAGTAAAGAAAGGAAAAACACATCTTAGAGCTGATCATCTTTCGCGATTGACGAATGGAGAAGACCCTATAGGAGTAGATGACGACATGCCAGACGCGTACTTGTTCAACATAGAAATGATACCTAAGTGGTCTCAAAATGTCGTTGACCTATTAACCTATGGAGGAGAGTTCGATAGAAGAGAATACAACCTGAAACATATTGCTATTCAGCAATCCAAGAATCTTCAATTGATTGCAGGAAGGTTGTATCAATTGGGAAATGATCATGTTTTACGACTATGCATCAATCCTGAGGAATATAGTATATATCTGCGCGAAGCACATGTTCAGGAATGTGCATTTCATTGTTCAAGAAGGAACACATATAGGAATTTGTTACAATTGGGAGTCTATTGGCCAGGAATGAAAGAAAGCGTACATGAATATGTCACTGTATGTATTGTATGTTCATCAAAACCGCCAGCCGAGTATTCGACATTATATCAGATAATGATCGCTCCAGAATGGAGTCAGTATATTGTTGAATATCTCACAAATAGAACTTTCCCAGAAGGAACGTCAAAAGCTCGTCAGAAATCTGTAGAGACAGAAGCTAGAGATTACGCTTTAATAGGAGATCAACTCTATAAGAGAGGTAAAGACAACCAGCTTAGGATTTGCGCATCAGAGTCTGAGTATGTGATAATCCTAGCAAGCTCATGGAGGAGTAGGTGGAGGCCATTTCTCAGGTGATAAGACAGCAAAACTTGTCTTAGCCGCAGGAATATGGTGGCCAACATTACATATGGACGCTGAGGAATACGTTAAACGGTGTGATGACTGTCAGCGGACCAAAGTACCACTTAAAAGAGATGATATGCCGCTTAGACCAATGATGGGGGCAAGAGCTTTTGCAAAATGGGGGATTGATTATGTCGGACCCATTTCACCTCCTGCATATAAGACTCATGCACAATACATCATTGTGGCTACAGACTATCTAACAAAGTGGGTCGAAGCAAAGGCAACTCAAAAAGCAGATGCCAGGACCACGGCACAATTTCTATATGAATACGTCTTTGTACGATATGGATTGCCAATAGAAATTGTGAGTGATCGAGGCACACATTTCATAAATGAAGTGATAGAGATCCTTCTAGATGAATTCATGGTAATCCATAGGAAATCAGCCCCGTATCATCCACAAGCAAACGGACAAGCTGAAGCAACAAACAAAACCATATGCACGGTCCTTACGAAGATTGTATCTGAGTCGAGAACTGACTGGGACCAGAAGTTGCATTCAACATTATGGGCATATAGGGTAGCGTATAAAACATCCATAGGAACGACCCCATATAACATGGTTTTTGGGCTAAATGCTATCTTACCAATAGAATTCTTGATTTCAACCTTAAGAGTGGCTAAGGATCTAGAGTGGATAGGGCACGAGCTCTCTGATAGAATAGATGACCTGGAAAAGCTAGATGAGCTTCGCCTAAAAGCAGTAGCTTCCATCTACGCTCAAAAAAGGCGACAAAAGGAATTTTTTGATAAGCATGTGCGGACTAAAGAGTTTAAAGTTGGGGACTATGTCCTAGTTTACACTCTGAAACAGCATGCTAAGAAGCTTAAAAGCGAGGGATGAGTCCTCTGGTGATTAAAGATCTATCACCAAGTGGAGCCGTCAAGCTTGCTACATTAGACGGAGAAGAAATGCCCAATTGGATTAGTGGATGCAGAGTGAAAAAGTATCTGTTGCCGCTAACACAAGACATGCTTCTCCAAATACATCAAGAAAAGCTGCGTGTCCAGAAAAAGAAAAAGATTGAGGAGGAAGCGCAAGCCGAGGCGAAGAAAAGAATGGAGAAAAGAAGACTACTGCGTCAGAAACAGCGCAATGAAGGAGCAATACGAATAAACGCAGTTAGTATAACAGAAATGGGGAATGACAAAGAAGAACCCATCATTGAATGCAAAGTAGGAACCAACCAAATCAAAGCCAGAGCACTATTGGATTCAGGAGCTCAAGCTAACCTACTTTCACTCAGTTTGTATAGACAATTGACAAATGACACTAAATTACAAACTGCCAAGCAAGAGTTAAAAAGTTACTCTGAGAATTCAATCAAAACTGTCGGATGCACAGTTTTACATATACAGATTAACCAATATGTGTATCCTCATATGTTTTACGTGGTTGAAGACCAAGCTACACAACATCCATTATTGCTAGGACAACCATGGCAGAAGCAATACAATGCAATGATTGACTGGAGTTCTAAATCAGTGCTTATCAAATACGAAGGTGAAAGTCAATCAGTTAAGTTCACCAAAGGAGCAGAGCCAACTCCAAAGGAAGAATCCACGGACAAGGGCAAACAACAAACAGAGAAAAAGAAGAAGCAATGGCAACCAAAAGTTTCTATACAACCGGATTACTCTTCGACGAGGAATTCTCAACAGTGGATAAGGAAGACAAGCAATAATATAACAGCTCAACCTTGGAAAAAAAGGAGTCAAAGTTGGTATGGAGACCAAAAAAGGTTGTGCCAGAGAACAAAAGGTGGAAAACAGAGTCTTCAATACCAGACAACAGAGTGATCCCCGACAATCAAGGACAGTGAAACAGATTTGGATTCCAAAGAAGTTCATGACGGCACAAAGCTACAGCAAGCAAATTTGGATCCCAAAGATTTGTAAACAGGAACTCCCTTCAATACAATCAACGGAAACTCCTAGGTATTTCAAGGCGAGGAAATCAACACACAGAACAAAGCAGGTTTGGGTCGCAAAGAGTTTGTGGCAAGCACAAGCAAAGCGGAAGCAGATTTGGATTGTGAAAAAAGACAACAAGGTAATGAAGAATCCATCTACTGATTCTACTACCGAAGTGCCAAAACCAACCCAAAACCCGACCACCAATCCTTCAATCAAACAAAGAGCAGCTTTATTGGAAAGAATGTTGTATCGTCGCTCTACAATTGCATTGGGAACTTATGACCAAAACAACTACAATGCTTCACCCACAGACACTTCATAGTCGTCCGGGAGGACTCAGACTAGGAGGGGGGGAGGTATACAGGAGTTACAAAGCAGCTACAAGTGAAAAAAAACAAAGAAAAACAAAAATTATATTACAAGGGCAGTGTCTTACATGATTTTGCAATTTTTTTATGTTTGATTGCGGATATTGATAATATTTATGCCCTTATATACCTTGTTTTGCAACAAGAAGAGATCAAATGATGAATTTGGGTCTCTAGATGTGTAAATATCACTAAATAAAAGTGTTTTTGGAGCTAAAAAGTGAAAAAAAGTGGTAATCCAAGTCCAGAAATCACAAAGAAGTGTATATTCATATACACAGGGTTACCAGCTATTTATCATGTATGTTTGGAATTTTTTGGCTTCAATTTGCTATTTTCCTTTATTTTTTATGATTTTCTTAATAAAATTAAAAGAAAAATAAAAAAGCAGGTGAAATGAGATCGGAAAAAAAGAAAAGAATAGACGGTGATGATCCTAATGACAAGGGCAACCCATGGTAAAAATGGGGTACAATGCTGAAAAAGTTGCGGAAAGCCCGAAATGACAGAATTTTGGCAAAGTGGACAGATTTCTCAGAAACAGGTCAAATGGAGTCCAAATTGAGAAATTTCAAATCCTAAAGTGCATTTCACGACGAGATAGGAGCACATGTCAAATTTGGTAACAAGTGATCCGGGAAGCCCGAATTAAGTATTTTTCACTTCACTATCAAGCTCATTTCCACTATTACCTTCTTGGAGAGAGCAAAGAGCACACAGGAGCATCCGACCTTCTACCGCCTTCTACGACTGCTACGAGAGCTCAGAGGACACCAGACATGAGAGGTAGACTCGTTGCCATAAGCTTTTGATGCTTATCATTAACTTTTGTCGCGAAAACTCACCAAAACCAAGAAACAAGAGCAGACGGGAAATGGGGAAGAACGCTAGGTAGGGGCACAACCGCCTAACCAAACCTTGCAAGAACTTAGAGGTGGGTTACCCTAGTATAGGAGATGAGTTTCTAGCACTCAAAGCTCGAGAAAGAACGACTGGAAAAACCCTAGGTCAACAGAGCCTGCAAGAGGCAAACAGAAAAAAGTTGTCGGAACGACACAAAACTTCTCAGAAGCTTAACAACATCGAGGGCAATGCAACCATGGAGTATCTCCAGGTTTGGACCACCAAAAGTAGGTCGGAACAACCGATTCGGCTGTGGACACACAAAGCGTCATTTTGGCATAACGGCTAAAATTGACGACCAAATGACATGAAACTTCACAAGCAGTTTCAACTATACATGGATGACTTATGTTTGCAAGCAAAACCCAAAAGAAAGCTGATTCACTTACCGATGGTGAAAAAGACGCTTTCGGGCAACCAAATGGAGAAAGATGGAGAACGGGGAGCCAAAGTCAAGTTCAACCGAATAGGTGGCTTCACAACATATCCAATGAGCTGGAAATGCAACTCTCAAGAAGAAAAGTTGAAGAAATTCAACTCCAAGGCAAAAAGACGACTTCGGAGACTGAAATGCCTATAAGGGGGCTTTTTAGCTAAACTGATGACTTTTTAAGTTGAAAACTAGTTAGCAGGGCTTAGGGCACTAGCACAAAGCATTCTTTGCACAAAAAAACCAACATTTCAAGAAAAGACATCATACGCGTATGATGTCTCACAGCATGATTTTCACATCCATTTCAACATTTGAGTGCATAGCCTCATTCCACATGTTAATCACATCCTATGAACCAAGTATCATGAGAATTGGAGTTAGAAAACCCAAGGAAAACCAAAAAGACGCAAAGTAGGCCATAAAATTGATTTTTGGTCCTAATTTTGTCAAAATAACTCCAAACTCATTGAAACTTTGTAGGATTGTTGATTAACACATCTACAAGCTATCTGGAACCAAAAAGCACCATTTTGACACAAAAGACATCATACGCGTATAATGTCTATTTGCACTTACAGAGCCAAAAATGCTCATTTGTCATCATACATCCATTATATATATCTAATACATGCTACATATGAAGTTTGGAACCATTTGGTCAAGTGGATCACCCCATTAGCCCAATTAAGAGAAAATCCTTCATACAAAGCCTATTTTTGTCCCAAATCCAACATATTCAAGTCCAAACCAAGATTTGAGTATAAACAGTCCTTCACTAGCACATGGAGAGTCCACAGAACCAATCCCATGAAAAATTGATGAAAAAGACATCATACGCGTATGATGTCTCCAGAGCCATTTTTAGCCCAAAATCTATCCAAACTTCATAAATCCACTGAATAAGCCTATTAAAGCCAAATCCAAGCTTATAGAGAAATTTGGTCCAAAAATGCACTAAAAGACATCATACGCGTATGATGTCTCACTATGTGATTTTGGCATCTAAGGGCTTCAACCACCAAACAGAAGTGTTCTACATGCCATTTGAAAGTAATCCACCAAGTTTTACCCAATTTGGATCATAAAATCCATTTCCCTTTCAAAATTTTGCCAAGAGCCTGAACTGGACTAAACTGGCCAAAACTTGACCAAATGGGATCCAAACTCAAATCCAAGCATATGATACTCATGTATACACTATCAGCTACAAGCACAACCAATATGAAGTCATTCTGACACAAAAACATCATACGCGTATGATGTCTCAAGCATGTTTTTGAGCCCAGTTTGCATATTTTTTCACCTACATTGCATCCTTAGGCCCTGAATAGCTCATGTTTCAATTTTCAAGTCATTTGAATAGTTAAAAGCTTCATTTCGGCTTTCAGTACTAAAAAGACGCTAACTTCTGAAATTGGAGTTACAGGATCCATGGATTCCGCTAAGTCATCGGCAACTAAGAGAAAAAGACCAACCATCAAGGATGCTCTTGCAGAAGCAGAACCTTTTGATATTCCAACAGAAACCCTCAAGCCAACCAAGACTTGGATGGAGGAAGCAGTACTAGAAAAAGAGGGAATAAAGATCTACCAGGGACTTTCAGAGATCCTCAAGGGCAATCGGTCGATGTACCTATGATCCCACGAGAATTAGTGGATTATAGTAGAACAGAGAACATAAGCAGATACCTGGAAAAGGCTGACTTACACAGGTTCTTCACCTCGAGACCATCAGGTGTAGACACAAGAAGAGTGTATGAGTTGGCAACATCCATTCAGAAGGATGGGAAAGCCACGTTGACAGCCATGGATGGAGAAACAGTTGAAGTACAGATCACTCCACAGCTCATTGCAGATGCATTGAAGCTGCACAACAAAGGGAGTTCTGTCAGAGAAAGAAGGGAGGCCATAGAGGTCTATGGATCAAAGAAACAAAATACAACCTACGGAGATATGGCAGATCAACGAGCGGCAACCCTTTGCCGATTATACAACCAATTTTTCCATGTGTGTAGTAAAAGACCGCAGAAGTATACTACACCACCCCATGCCATTGCGACAACCATCACATGGGCATTGAAAAGCAACATGCCAAAAGAGGTGAATTATGCTCAATACATCCACGAGCAAGTGATCGCCATGCACAACCAGAAGCCAAAGTACATAGGAGGAGGAGAAATCCTAACAAGAATAGCTTATGAAGCTATTGGAGCTAGGGATCAAGGGCCCCAGATTCCCTCCCAGAATGAGTGGCTTAGAGAAGCCGATGAGGAGGAAGAACAGCAAGAAGTATCCAAGAGGGCGTCCACAAGAGCACACCGAAAACTAGAAATAGTTTCAGAACCTGAGGAGGCCATGGACGAGCCGCTCAAGAAGAAAGTGAAGAAGAAGGCTGATCCCAAGCAAACCAAAAGTCAAAAAGCCGCAAGAATGGAAAGGCTGGTGGAGCAGTTTAGAGCGGAAAGAGCTCTAAAGGGGGACTTCGAAGAAAGGTGGGTGCCAGACCCCAGTAAAGTTGGAACCAGCTCAGCCAGGCCACATGTTGATCAATATGATCAATATATTAGAGCTTATGAGGAGTCGGAGGCCATACTGGAGCAGCAACCTGTCGAGCCTTATACTGAAGAGGAAGTACAGCTTTTAAAAGCTGAGCTGCAAAAGGACGACAAGGGGAAGAAGAAAGTAGATGAGTCTACTGAACCTCAAAAGAAAGACGGGCAAGCAAACAAAGGGAAAGCCAAGATGACTGAGGACAATCAGCCCTCTTTTACTGTTGTACCAAGCCCGAAGAAAATGGAAATTATTGTGGAGGAGACCACAATAGAAATAGAAACAGAAGTTATGGAAAAGCCGGAGGACGGGACCAAGGAAAAGGAGATAGATCCAGTTCAGCAAAAGAAAGATGATTATGAGGATCTGGTCGCTATCGGATACAGTGAAGAAGAGGCCCTGGAGGCAGTTTATGGGATATCCCTACGGAAACAAGATGATCGGAAAGGGACGAAGGAAAAGACAAAGGGTACAATGGAGAGTAAAGAGAAAATGGACGAGCCGAAGCCATTGGAGGTGGTGGCAGAAAGAGCTGTCAAGTTGACAGATGAAGATGAAAAAGACATGCACATGGTGCATGAACTGCTCAGCAAGATTAAAGAAAGATCCAGAGCAAAGGAAGTAGCACTTGAGACAGCAAAACAAAAGGAAGCAGATTTGCAGAAGCAGTTAGAGAATGCTATGACTGAATCTGAAAGTCATAAAGCATCACTCTACGACGCAGAAAACGAGAGAGACGGCTTGATACTCCAACTAGCCGAAGCTTCAAGAGAGGTAACAAGTTCACAGGAAGCAAAGGAGCGAATAGAAGATGAGCTGGAGGCAGCCAAGGATGAGCTCATTGAGCTAAGGGAAAGAGTCGAACTTCAAGAAAGGACAATCATGAGACTCAGGACCACCCCTAGAGCTAGCAGAGCAGGAACAGAACAAGAGGGAGCCCTCGTACCAGCTCTGGAAGAGCAGGTCAGAAGTTTGCAAAGAGAGCTGAGGTTAGAGCAAGTACAAAGATTGCACATGGCGGAGGGATCATTGGCTGTAGAGGAGAGGCTCACATCAGAAAACCAAACACTAAGGACAGAAAATGAGGCCCTCCGCAAACAGCTCCAAGACCTCCAAGAGCAACAAAGAAGAGAAACAGAGACACCACAAGAAGAAGCAGGGGGAGCAGCCATAGAGCTACCAGAAACTGGAGAGGCAACCACAATTGAAGATCCAGCCCCAGTTCAAGAAGTGGCCTCAACTTCAGGAATCTCTGAAGAAGAAGAACAAAAGCTCCAGGACCAAATAGAAAAGTCAACAGAGGAAAGTGCCAAGGCGGAAATGGAATGGGAAAGGAGACTCCTCATCTCCATTAGACTTCAAGGTTTAGACACAAAAGTGCTCCATGAAGAGTGGATGCAACCAAGCCTGCCTTTCCCTCTGATGAAATTTGAAGTGATAAAGACGAAAAAGAGAATAGAGGAGGAGCAGTATGTCGCTCTTTACGAAGGCGACATCACAAAGGATGAACAATCAAAGAAGATTGTAGATTCTCAACCTAGATGGAGGAAAGGTTGGCTGAACAAATATCCAGCCTACCTCATCTACTTGGTAGAGGCTCCAAAAGAGATTCGGGAGGATGCAACCTTCTGCCCGGTGCCAAGAGTCAGAAGCTGGAAAGAGCATGGCAGGATTGCAGAAAAGAAGCCAAATTGGCTTAATTACCCAAGGATGCCAGGACCAAAGGAAGGAGAGAGAATAGGTAAAGCCTACATGGTGAAAACCCTAACGGGCACCATCAAACTCTTTACTGGCTCTCCTGACCTTTCGTGTCAGATGCTAAAGAAAATCTGCAGGACTCTCTTAGCATGCATTGAAGTGTTCGCGCCAGATAAAGCTACGACCTCGAGTCTACTATCGACGGCCGACACAGTGACAGATATGATGTATGATCTTTCTTTGCAGCCATCACCAAAGGTGTTACATCTCTTATACCAAAGAATTATGTTTTTGCCTAGCTTCCACATGCAAACATTCGAAGAAGCTTTCTACACCGGCTTTTTCACTCACGAAAGCAAAATATTCGGCCCAACCTTGACCATCGGCAACCTACGCTATGAATCACATTTGCAGATGCTCAAGACGACAGGACTCTATTGACCAAGCCTAAAAGTCATGTCAGGGACGACATGAACGCGGAGGGGGGGAGTGTTGAGCCAGCAGAGGATCACATCCGCATTTCTGCTCACACCCATAATTTTGTAACCATTGATTGTAATAAATGTCTTTCCGACATTTAATTTTGATTTGAGCCATTCATTAAGTAACGGGACTCAATTGAGTTTCCAGCTTGTAATCTCGACGTAATTTCATCTGCTGATGTAAATAATTAGAGATGTTTTCACCTCCAAGGCTGAGGTATATAAGCCAAAGTTTTGTAACCTAAAGGAGATTCAATTATTAATCAAAGTGAGTTTTTGAGCGCCGTGACTGTGTCTGAGAGAGAGAGAGAGAGAGAGTCTTATCTCCTTGCTACGCGAGCTATGGGGCCGCCATTGGAGAAGCGACACCACCATTGTGTTAGCAACGCTGAGAGCTACGCACAGATACCAAGAGTGCGCGCTATCGGCTTCTATGTGTGGTAAGTTCCTACGAGCTTCGGTGTGAGTTTTCTTCCAACTCGTGTGTCGGAATAGAGCGTGCAACATATCTATAGAACCACAACGAGTAGAGCTACACATTCGTACCATCGGGGTCAAGTTTCGGTCTCCTGTAATTTTTGGCCTGTCTTCATACGCGTTTACCGCACGGAGTGGTTATAGGTTGATTTTGCAGTTCAAGTCTTTAGGGTGTTGTTCTTACCTAGTGTATAGACTCCCCCTTGAGTTTGAGATCGATTCGATGATTCTAGATCCTGTTTCGTATAGCATTCGTTCGTAGTACGGATTTCAGTCACTTGCGTATTTTAGAACTTAGATTTGATTTCCTTGGTAGTGATTGTCATTAGAAGGTCGAGTAGGTGATTTGACACCCACCTAGTTGTTTCCATGCGCCTGCGGGTCAAGCTCCGTCCTCGTCTGACAAATTCTGTTGTTGGTTGAGTTCTCGCTATTTAGCTTCCGCTAGCGGCGTAACCGCCTTAACACATACCCTGTTGCTCAACATGATCACCCATGGTTACCCACAAAATATCACCCTGGCAGTTTCGCGTCGGGTTCACCAAAAATATGTCGAGAAATTTGCGGTCTTGCCAGGAAAGCACTGGGCTTATGGCTGTGAGAGTTTGTGAGGGAACTCAACAAAAACTATATGAAGGAGTTAAACCATAGATGCCATGAAGACTATGGTTTGGAAAGAAGTGCAATCAAAGAAGACTCACTCTTTCTCTCTTGCACTCACACACACAAAGAAAGAACACAAAAGACAATGTCAAAACAATACGAAGATGAAAACATCAAGGCTATGGTCATATCGTATCATGGGTAATATGAAAGGGTTAATAGATGAGTTAATGGCATTCAATCTTGTCTTACCAAATAGGCTATGAATTGTTCTTTGGAATTGTAGTTTTGTGCTTACCATAATATATATATTTTGTCTAGTGATTGGGATTAATTGTGTGTACAAATCCTCTTGGTTCATAGCAAGATAACTACGCTTACATCAAAAGAAAAATTATAGTCTATGAGAGGTAGTATGATGGGATCCGGTGATAGAAGTATTTCATTGAGCCTTTTAGGGCCGAAGAGAAACACTATACGTTATTGAAAGTGTATTTTACGGCTAATCCATACGTTAATTCTAATAAATCGTACAGAGTGAAAGCGATAGAAATGATCATCATGTGGGTTATTCATCTAGGATAGTATGTGAAAAATGTAGATATGAGAAAAATGCAGATATGAGAGAAGTGAAGAGATGAGAAGTTTCCCTCCCAAGCCCTATTCTTGCCCGTAGGCAATAAGGATACTGCGGGGAGAGATGTACCTGTAGCAAGGAGAACCTAAAATTTGTAGAGAGGATGAATTACTAAGAGTGAGAGAGATAGGTTTGTTTAAGGAGATGAGATTAGATACATATATATATATTTTGGGATTAGAGATGAAAATGAAAACAACAAGAAATCAAGAAAACATCAATGTAGAACACATCTTACTTGAAAAACCCTTTCGGCACCATTATTGATGGAGAGAGAAGAAGAGGGGAGAATTCAAATTTGATTGATACGCCAAGTCCACGCCCTTCTTTGATTATAGTTGATCTTCCAAGGATAGCGTACAAGAATGGCTAGTCTTCCTCTAGGAGAAAGTGTAGGCTTGGGCTTATGTTAATGGGGCTAAGTACAATTAGGCATTACTACTCACTCCCTCAAGAATTCCTCTCATCAATGGATTGAATGCTTGAGTTCCTTTTCAAGGAAGAAGAGGTCCCCTTTTATAGGTGAAGGGAACCCCCAAGGGTTTACACAAGAAGAGAAGAGCCAGTGTGAATAGGAATTGGAAAAGTTGGAAATGAGCTGTCCCTGCATGATGTGGGCAGACTGGGGTCCAGTATTTTGATCATATCTCCTCAACCGTGGCTCCAAATAAAAAAGTAAAAATATAGGCAGAAACTTCAGCTCATTAGCTACGATTTTCATTTTAAAATCATTTTCCAATTCGGATTGGAACCTTGTGTAAAAAAATCATCAAAATAGGGTCCATTTCTGGCAGCAAAAGTCTTCCCGTGGTCCCCTTAGCCTAGACTTTCATTTAATTCCAAAGGACACCTCATGCCATATGAAAGCATGACATTACTCCTTGACAAATTTTTGTAATCATGCTTGCAATAATGCATTAAAATAAGTGTATCTTTGAAATCATGCCACCTAGTGTCCCACTAGGATTTGATTCCCTCCTAGTAGCTATTTAAAAAGAAATATAAGAAAAGTATAAAAAATACATAGAATATATATATATTGGAGTTTACCCTAGATATAGGATCTAGCTAGGGTATGAGATGATAATGAGATAGTAGAAATAAAGAATCAATGCTTTTTTCTCCAAGTTAAAGAGGCGGAGCTATTGATGCTTTTCCCATAGTATTTTCTGATGGTAAAGTAAGAATAGGTTATCCTTGAGAAAAATAATAGGATGAGATAGAAGGCTTATTATTATACTTAAATATGCATATGTACATTATAGGAAAGATAATTATGTATCTAAAAAGTTACAAGATAGATCTTGTAGCATGAATCCCCACTATGTACGTGTCACATCACGACACAGTTAACTTTCTCTCTCATTCACACATGGTGATCCTATTTTGTGTGTCTGTTTAGACATGGGAACGACTTTGAAGCATCATGGGAGGAGATGGTGAGGTGGTTACACCAAAGCTTTGAGGGCTCTTTGTGGGCATGGCTTGAGTTCAACATCGAGTGATGTTTGAATTTTGCGCAAGAAAAAGAGTCGCTTCTTGAGAGAATAGATAGAGGTTAAGTGAGGGGAGTGCTTATGCCAATGATTATTTCAGCTTGTCTAGTAGGTCATTTAGGTTGAACTCAGCACTTCCAGCCTCAGGAGGTTGGTTTGTAAGTCCTTATTGCATAGGACTAGAGTGGTTTGGTAGAGGTCCATATAGCGAGGCATATCGTTGCAGCT
The DNA here is from genome assembly GCF_014529385.1 of Adiantum capillus-veneris. NCBI lineage: Eukaryota > Viridiplantae > Streptophyta > Polypodiopsida > Polypodiales > Pteridaceae > Adiantum > Adiantum capillus-veneris. Next base: position 83,951,485 of record NC_140949.1, read on the forward strand.
TTTCTTGGGCCTTCTATAACTCTATCTCAAGCTCAAGGATTCTATTGTGCAACATGTTAGGTGTCTATCCTTGGCTTGCTAATTCAATCCGCGTCTCTAATTCTTTGGGAAGTAGAACTATAGGGCGTTTGCATGTAGGCATTGGTTTATTGGCGTTGGTTGTTTCCAGTTTTTTTGCAATTCAACCATGGCCAACACTAGCATTCTTTGGGTGGTGTGACCAATCTACCCATTCGTGTAGCCAAAGTGTGTCAACCCTAGCAAAGGGCACATGTAGTGATGTGTATGCTTGTAGATGTATGGCAGAGGGCTAGAGGAGATGGGAAGAGCCGAGACAGGCAAGTGGTAGCGGAGATGTATGCCTTATGTGGTTTAATAGGCCAAAAAGGTTCCACAAAAGGCCAATTATGATAGTAGGTAAAGAATATATGAGGTGCTAGTTTTTGGCCCATATATATAGAGCTTGAAGTCTTGAAGGAGCAGGTCCAGATGGCTTGTCAAATGGAGCTATAGGGCAAAAGATATGGCTGGTCAAAGTTGGAGTGCATTGTAGATCTAAACAAACAGGCCACGTAATGCCAAGTGGTTGGAGCTAGTTTCAATGGATGCGTGTGTAGTGCTTGATTTTTGGAGTTTCTGGTCTTTTCAAATTGGCAATCAGAGCTTTGTATGTCAAGTTATTAGCAAAGTCAAAGTTTTGTCGGGGGCCAGGTTTGTACCGGGTTGGTCACCTCGATTGGTGTGCCATCTAGTGGCTTTTGGAGCTTGACATGGTTTGAGAGGGTGGTGCTTAGTATATCGGGCTAGCAGGAAGTGACTGTGCATCAATCGGGACCCCAATCAGGAAGATATTCCAAGGTGAAACTGGTGCCAGCTGCCTGTGGAGTGGCGACAAATGAACTTTGCCGGTTTTGTTGGCCTCAGTTTGCAGTCTTGAGAAAGTCAAAGTGCAAAGCATGCAGGTGAGTTTGAAGTCCAAAATGATATCTTTTGATAAAACTTGCAACTCGACCATTTGGCAAGAATCGGGAGAAGTTGGAAATCGGGGCAAAAAAAAGATGAATTTTTTGAAGTTCATGTGGATTTTTTGGGGGCCTTGAAGGCCAAGGGATGGAAGAACTCCACGTGGCACAATATTCATCCCACATACCATGTGAGGAGGTGGGCTCGCAAGATATATGAGCTGGAGGGGGCGCCCATTGTGGCCAGTGAAGTGGAGAAAGAGCTCATGAGCTCGATGGTGATGGTGTTGCCGGTTGTGGGTGCTGCTGCGCGTACGCGGGTGGTGGCCTCGGGTGGTGGCCTGGCGGCACTATGTATGGATGGAGGTAGTTGTGTCTATTGGTGCCGTCGGCGGTGTTGCTGCACCAGTAATGACATGGAAAATTAGTAAGGGGCCATGCTCGTACGTGCCATAAGGCCGCCAACTATTTTTTATAAGGGGGGCTCCCCACAGTAGAATCCAGTGTAGCTGGCTTCACCAAATGGAGGTGAAGTCCCAAGGGTGAATATCATTGGAGTAGATAAACAAGATGTTGAATTTTTGGCTAACAAAAGGGCAAGAGCTGAGAGGGAAACATATATCAAGAGGGAGATGAGAGCTTTCAAGGGTAAAGAGAAAGTGTACAAAGGCAAAGAGAAGTTGGAGGCTAGAAAAAGAAGGAGATGCCGCAAGAACAAGAACATTTTCAATTGGAACGTGGATACTTCGAGTATAAATTCCTCATCTTGTATTACCATGGCTGCAATACCCCCATGCAGAGCCTTCAATTTTGTTCGAAGATGATCCTTGTAATACTTGCATCTCCATTGGTTTCTGTTTTCTTCATCTAGGAAGGTGTGAAGTTTTCAATAGGCGCGTTGCTTCTTACCCATGGTTGTACATACCACTCATGTGAGTGTTGATGTATTATTACTAATGATTATACACAAAAGAACTTTTAGTTCAAAAGAAAACATGCTTAAGACAATTGGAAGATGGATTGCACAAAACCAGCTCACTCTTAGATTCATTTTTGTACAATATGGTAAGAATGATGAAGTTATTCTAATAATCATGTATAAAAATTATTTGAATTAAGGTATTAATCTTTAGAGTTGGCTAAGCTAAACCATTTTAAGAGAAGGTAGCATTCTCACATGCATCCATATAAACAAAACAACAAATTTGTTAGCTTTGAACGTATATTACAGATGTCAAAGAACCTATCAAAAGTTATCCTTGTCCTACATAAAGATAATTTAAATAAGCTATTATCCTAATAAGCAAAAGATTTCTTTCAAAAAGTAGGTGAATTCTTTTAGAAAATGTTATTATGACTCATCAAAAGGCAATCACCTCTTTTGATGCAAATGGTCATACTTGTTTAAAAAATGTAGTCTTATTTTCTTTTAAATGAAAAAACAAACCCAAAACATATCTTTTTATTGTAGCTAATTGCAATGTTTAAAAAGGAAACAAAAGGAAGCTTATATCTTTCCATTACCAGGCAATGCAAGATAATTAGATTGCCACAAAATTCAAAAGGTAACAACTAGCCTTAATGAGGCATTATCAAAGTAAAGCACTACTCGCACTAGTAGACTACTCTCACTATGTCCAACCACTATTTTCCATACAATAAAGCTCCACCCATATCTTGTGTGCATCTCTCCCCTTACCACTCTCTCATGTGCTCTTCTCGCTCTCGCATCATCAACAACGATCCTACAAGTGGTATCAATGCTTTGGTTTCATGGAGGGTGTCGTGCTATGGAGAGGTGAACCGTTAGCTATAGTGAGCTCACTTTGGGTGGGCAACCACCAGATCTGTGCTCATGGATTCTTGAGGAAAGTTCCTAAGCTTGAGAGGAGAGTGTATTGCAAGTATATGCCTTTTTTGCATCCATATTTCAGGAAGAATGCAAATTTGCATTTTTGTAGGTCATTTTTGGGCTCCAAAATAGTGCTTTTTGCAAACTTTTGCATACACAATGCAATTTATGCAAGTTCAAGGTGTAACTTGGGATTCTGGCACACTCCAAATGCAATAATAATGTGTATTGGGACTGATTTGTACCTCTACAATTTATGCAACAACAGTCCATGGTTTTTGTATTGCAGGAGTTCTCTTCATACCATGTTTGCTATCCGATTTTGTTTGTTGTGCATCGAGGCTTCCGCACATGATTTTCTCTTGGGTGTGAGTGTGGTATTGGTAGTTCATATTGAGTGTAGATATGATGCGCATTTATTGCTCATGTTGGAGCTTTCAGCTTGTTTGTTATTTGAGTCTGATAGCTAGTTTACTATTAGAACTCTATCAATTTTTTTGGAGAAGTCTTATGTGCATGATTTGATGCGATCCAGGTAGTGATTGCAAGTTGCAATCATGGATTTTTATATTATTGAGGAGGGAGGAATATGGGGTGGGGAGAGAGAGAGAGAGAGAGAGAGAGAGAGAGAGAGAGAGAGAGAGAGAGAGAGAGAGAGAGAGAGAGAGAGAGAGAGAGAGAGAGAGAGAGAGAGAGAGAGAGAGAGAGAAACAATCCCCCCCCCCCCCCCCCCCCCCCCCCCCCCCATTCAAGGTCGAGAGAAAGTCCCTTCTTTAGCCACCACAAAATAGATAGAGAGAGCGAGAGAGATGACCCTTCCAATCCTTCAATTTCCCTTCTTCAAGGTTGAGAGAGAGTGTGTTGAGCCAACCCCCTCTCCCTCACTCCCCGAGCCAAAAAATTGAGTGGACTTGACATGAATTTTTTGAGCACCTTTATTGACTTGAAACGCTTGATGAGACGTGATTATGAATAGTTGCCAGCATATATGCCCAAAGAAGAAACTTGAAAGAATTTGACAACTAAAATATCAAACTCAAAGAGTTTTTAGTGGACAATTATGTCCTTGTTTGGCTATTTCATCATACAAGTGTCCACCTAGTCAACCACCACATTTTTTATATATTTGTACTGGGTGTAAGCATGTTAACGTGTCACTGAAAATATTTTCTGGGGACAATGCTAGGTAGTAGTGCTTGTTAGCATATGTCAAAAAGCCAAGACAATGTCCATTTTCAAATTAAAATGTCCATAAACAATTATTATCCGTTCAAATGAGACAAGGGATATGGTAGTATCTCATGTTACTCTATAGTATAGGGGATTTGATGCTATCTTTTGATCCAAGAGTAGAGTCACAATCCTCATGATTTATGTCAAATTTTTTATATGTCTTTTGATCCATGAGGTGATTATGGTGCTTATGGTTTAGGCCAAGATGGAGGACTCCACACTGATCATGCTTTATGGAGCTTTATGGAACTATGCTTACATACTTATTGATGCACTAGTTTATTTATAGGTGCTTATGCCATTATTTCAAGCAAGCCTTTTTGTTATCCCTATGATTTAAGAGGGGTTTATGCTTTTATGAAGCCATAGATTGGGAGATTTTGTACACCATGCTCCAATAAATAGCGAGTATGTGCTTTTACAAATTTTATGTTTGCATATCTGATGCGGTTGGCACATGCTAGAGAATGCGCAAGTTCAAAGGGGGTGGATTTTGTGCCACAATGCACACACAAGTGGAAAATCAGGAATCACATAGCAGATGTGAAGGGGGTAATGGGAAATATGCCCACATTGTTGTCAATTTATAGGCAAGAACACAGATTGCACCTCAATCAACTAGTAAACACATGCCCAACTGTAAAATTCTTCCCAACCAATGCACAATCACACACAATTAAACAATCCAACACCATCAAACCTTCAACATCCCACTTTTCTCTCTCAATTTTTTGCAACCTCTCCCCTTAATGCTCACATACAACCAACATGGTGTTGTGCCGCAATGTGAGCATGGATGGAAAATTGGGAATCAAAGAGTAAATGTGTATTTTGACAAATATTGTGGAAATTGGAAATTATTGTGTTTGCCAAAGGTGGTCTCAAGGTGGCCAAGAATGTAGTGATCGTAGGATATGCCCAACATGGTAGTGGAAAGGAAGCTTTGATTGTTGTTGCCGCTCCATTGCTAGACTCACGGTACCATGTCAAAAGCTTTCTTGAAATCCACAAAGCAGCAATACAACTTTTCCTTTCAATCGAGACGCTTCCATAAGAACTCGAAGAGTGACAAGGTGATCAATAGTGCTATGATGCTTCCAAATACCTGCTTGGCGAAGCACATGTTTGGCGTTCTTTTCAGCCCATTCACTTATCTTCATCTCCATGATACATCTAAATAACTTTGCCATCAAAGAACCAACCATTATAGTGCGATAGTTGTTCACATTGTTTACATCTCCTCCTTTGTGCAAAGGTTTGATCCAATTTGCACTCCAATCATGAGGCATACCATGATGAAGTGCACGGTTAAACATATCACATATCCAATATCATGTTTTCTTGCTTGTCCATTTAATCATTTCAGCCTTGACACCTTGAAGGTCCACTGCTTTGCAAGTAGCAAGTTTCTCAAGTGCGTGGCATACATCTTCAATAGTGAAGAAGGGAGGCATACACGGAAGGGAGCTACAAAACTCCATCTTATCAACATTGGTTTGCTCATAGAGGTTCTTGAAATGCGTATACATATCCTCAAGAGTCAAGTAACCAAAGCTCTCAACACGCTTGCCTTTTAGATTTTGCCAAAACTTGCCACATGCATGTGATTTTTCTTGTGCTAAAAGAAGTTGTTTTTTGACTTCCCACCTTCTCCTCTTTTTTTGAACAAGTGCTTTGTATGTGTGTGAACGTTCCAAGTAAACTTCCTTGTCTTTGCTTGCATCCAAACGTAGCAAGTGTTTTCGGGCTACTCATTGATGAATTGGAATGCATGGTTCTTGATTTTATGCAGCAAGAAGGCATAGAAGAGGTCAAGATTGGAAATGCGGTGATCATGCTTTTGCTTTATGCCGATGATGTAGTGCTCTTGGCACATATTTTAGAAGATGCAAAAAATCTTATGAGTGTCTTGGAATGCTTTTGCGTACATAGCGGGCTGATCGTGAATGGATCCAAAACCAACGTTATGCTTGTAAAGACCCTCAATGACAAAAATCCATGCATTGTATACAACAATGAGTAACTTGAAGTGATAGATAGCTTCAAGTGTCTTGGCCTTGAGGTTCCATCCAATCATAAATGGAAGGATTGCGCAATGCGTTGTTTGGAAGTAGGAAAGAGGGCTTATTATGAATTTGAGAATATGTGCAATGCTGGAGAGATCAAGTGTTGGGCTCTCAAAAAGTATCTCTTTGACACATTGGTGACACCGGTGCTTCTTTATGGAGTGGAGGTGTGGGGTGGTAGCATCAAAAAGTCTACTTGGAAAGAGTTTGAGAATGCCCAAAAGCGTCTTTTCACCAACTTTCTCCAAGTCAAGACACAAACACCCTACATGCTCTTACTTCTTGAGTCTGGATCGCTTCCCATTGAGGTCTTGGGCATGCAAGGGGTTGTGGAGTACATGCTTAAGACACAACGTAGCCCTTTGCATCGACTTCCTAGAATCTCATATGAAGCAAGTCAAAAGGTCCAAAAGACATGCAAGAGTAAAATACTAAGTTTGGTGGATGCTTGACATCAAGAAATGGCTTGGAAGATGGGATGCATAGCAGGAACTGATGGTTGCTTGGCAGAGCCCCCATGTCTCTTGCCTATGGCCCCCATGCCTTGCTTCCCTACGTGCTTCATCAATACACTTCACTCAGTAATGTCCTTGCCGAAACTAACTACTAAAAATGAAAAAAGGGAGCTTTGGCTCACCAAGTTAAAATTTGAGTTCAAAAAATGTCCCACCACTCAACCTGACATGATTGCACCCCACTCATTTTAAATACACAATTCCATATACTCATCCTAAATATTGTCCTTATGATGACGATATGTGCTTGTTGGCACATGCTAACTAGCACAAAAAGCGTGTCATGTTAACATGCTTACACCCTACTCTATTATTTTCTAGATCTATTGTAGCTCTACTATGTGTAAATATGGATTCTAGAGTAGAAAATATGTTCTGTGAGTTGTAATTCTTTTATGATATTTGTAAAGGCCCATGTGAGCTGGCCACTCGCCATTTAGAAATCCCTAGGTATAAAAGACAATAACCTTAGTATGAAAAGGAGGCTTATCTCTTGGAGAATGAAGAAGCTCTATGTACATACGCTCAAGTGGTTGAGAAACTCCAACTTGTAATCAACTTTTCTAATGATTGGCTAATCCAATTTCAATTTTAAAACTTACATCATGTTCCTCTTTCCATGGTATTTCAATCAAGTGTAAGCATTTCAAGTTCTATTGACGTTTGTGACTATGTTTTTGCAAGCCTAATCTTCAATTTTTGAGTGCTAAAATCACTATTTTTTGAGGTTTCAAGTTCTGTTGAGGGTCGTTTTGTGACTATGCTTTTGCAAGCCTAATCTTAAATTTTGAGTGCTTAAATCACCATTTTTTGGACATTCTGACCATAAGAGAGTGTTATTAGACCTTAGAGTGACCTGTTTGGGCTGTTCTGCTTCAATTTTTGTGACATGGTACCTGAAGGATTGACTTTGGTACCTTGTTAGGTTGCAACCAAACTTTGTAGACATGTCTCCTTATACCTAATATAGCTTCCCTTAAATTTTTGTGACAATTCGAGTCCTTTTAGTCATTAAAATGACGTGATGATCGAGGCTAGTGAGAAAGGACATAGGTAGATTTTTAGAGTTTGGAGTTGGTGATTTGCTTGTTGAGTTGATGTATTTGCTTGTTAGGTTCACTTCTTGAGGATTGACAACCTCAAAGAGTCTCCATGCCCCATGAAAGTCACTTCCCTGAGTATTAACATGACTATGCTAGTGCCAGATAGCTATGCTATAGGTGTCCATCATGACCACCCACTAACATTGGTGCCATTTTCGAGGAATGGTCCATAGATGGTGAGTGACCTCATGTGTGTTTTGACTTTTGATCTCTAGAGATTAGTCTTTCCATTCCATTTACACTAGTAGCAAAGTAGCTAAATGAGGGTTTAGTACTTGATAAAGTCTAGAAGTCGAGGCCTTGCTAGATCTATTCTCGAGAGGTAAAGAGGGTTGTCAGTGAGATAGCCAAAAGCAATTCATTCTTTGATTTTCTCTTGCACCATTTTTTGTTACAAATTTTATTCGCATTGTTTTGTCAGATTTTGTTTCTTGTTTCTTTCTAGCACATAGAAGTAGGGTAAGTAGAAACTATCACTATCAAATTGGACTAAAAAGGTCAAGGCAAAAAGGGTTGAAAACCATTTTTTGGGCGAAAACAACCATAACTTTGAAATTCTAAAAATTGGATTGGTAGAGATCTAAAATCCAATCTAAAACCAAAAAGTTGGTGCTCAAGGGCCTCAATAAACTCATCAAAAGAAAACTTTCATCAGATTCTGTGGTCAAAACATGGATCACGATCCATGTACCTCAGAGGCTATTTTTGCAAGAAAGTTGTCTCAATGACAGTTTGTATCAGTATACACCCATCACTGTAGGGCTAACTTATCTTTCGATTGCACACTAAGTAATACACTCTCTATTGTGTGCCTTGCAAATCCTTCGTCTTCTTCAATCTATGTGTGTTTTCTTTCAACCCTAGTTCCTACAATTGGTATCAGAGTAGGTTGCATCCTCTCAGGGTAAGTCGCCGGTAGCTCCAACACACGCCTGCTCACTTTCTTTGATTTTTGTGAGCTTTGGTAAGCATTCACAGGTGGACATATATTTTAGGTAAGCTTGTAGAGCTTATTATGCTTAGATTTCTAATTCGAGCTCATTTTGGCCTCTATTTCCACTTTAGGCTGTACTACGTAGGCTATTTTGTCATTTTGTGTAGAAATTTAATCAGTGCCGTTTTTTGCATAACAATTCTCTTACAATCTTCTATGGTTTGTCCTATATATCACATGTTGTTCCTGCTTTCTTTCTCCTCTTTTTGGGCAATTTTCACATCAAGTGCAACATTTACCATGGCTAACAACAACACAGATGTGTTCAAGATGTTTGCTGCTAAGGACATATTGGATGGAGACAATTACCCTATGTGGGCTTATATGCAACATTTTCTTGTGTCAAAGGGAATTTGGAACATTGTGAAAGGCATTGATGTACGTCCTGGTTCTGAGAATATAGGAGATGTTGTAGGTCTTGTTGCTGCTAGAGTTGTTTTGCCTAAGGTTGAGCAAGCACGTTGGGATGTAAAAGATGCTCATTCTCATGAATTGCTTGTGTTTTCTATGAAGTGCACTATTACTCCCCACATTCATGCAAAATCTACAAAAAAAGCTTGGAATATTCTGGATGGTCTTTATGCAAGTCGCAATGATGCAAAAATTGCATTGTTGCATAAAGAGCTGGATTCAAAGATTATGCATGAGGAAGATGACATGGACACTTTCCTTGCTAGTGTCAAGGATATCAATGAGCAACTTATTTCTGTAGGTGAAGTCATTTTGATAGTTCCCTTGTGAAAACTGTTCTTGATGCTTTGCCAGATTCTTACCAGACTTTTTCTAGTACTTGGAGACTTATGACCCAAGGAAATCCTGAGTTGTCAAGTTTGATGCATTATGCACATTGTTGTGCAAGAGTCACTTTCTAGAAAAAATAGGACTAGGTAGCGTGAAGTTGAACATGCCTTTATTGTTTCTTAAGGAAAATTGTTAGGAAATAAGACGTAGCTAAATAGATAATTGAGTAGATTACTTAATGGAGAGAGACAGATTTACATACACGAGATTATAGAGTAGAGAGAGAGAGAGAGAGAGAGAGAGAGAGAGAGAGAGAGAGAGAGAGAGAGAGAGAGTACACAATATACGTGGTTCACCCAATGTGGGCTATGTCCACGGGAAAGCAGCCACTCAATGGCTTTAGTACTTCACAACAAGAAGTAGTTTACAAAGGGATTATACCCTTAATGGAGCTCCCGCCTTGCTTCACTCTCACCACCTCACACTCACCTTGTTGCATCAACTTCACACTATGAAATGTGTGTAGAAATGGCCTCCTTTTATAGGCCAAAAGGGCTGCCCTCTCTTATGAGAGACAGCCATTTGTAGCCGCCCTTGTGCGAATAAGTCCAAATCGGACCCTCCAATCCCCCCATGTGTGGCTGCCCTTGAGAAGACAAGTCCGCTTTTGAATTCGGCCACCGGCCACCGGCCATTGACTTCCGACCACCGGCCATCGGCCAACCGATTGGTTGTTTTCCAACCACTTTCCGGCCGCCGTCCGCCATAATATTCCGGCGAAAAAAAAGTATCGGGGGCCTTCGTCCCCGAGGCCTCTAAAGTTGCCCCTGATTCTTGTCCGTGAAAATTTTGGTTTCCGGTGAGTGATTTTCCTTCATGCACGATGGCTTCTCCTCATAATGGGGGCCTTACAAATGTGCGCTTTTACCACAAAAAATTACAAAGGGTAAATCAGGCTCCATACTTGACAATCTCCCACTTGGAGACTGATCTCCAAACCAAACCTGTGACTGCTTTCCATTCTGGCTTCTTATCCTTGAATGCCGATTGAAGATGAGCAAAAGCTCAACTTCTCCTTGTTGACCACCTTTGTAAACATGTCTGCAGGATTTTCACTTGTATGCACCTTTCCTAGCTTTAGCTGTCCCTCTTCCAAAAGAGTGCGTATAAAGTGATATCTCACCTCAATGTGCTTTGTCCTTGAATGAAAGGTTGAGTTCTTCGCAAGATGGATAGCGCTTTGGCTATCACTGTACAAGACACAATTGTCTTGTTTGAATCCAAGCTCTTCTAAGAATATGTGAAGCCACATAATTTCTTTGCTTGCCTCCTTCATTGCTACATACTCTGCTTCCGTGGTAGAAAGTGAAACCACTTTCTGCAGCTTTGAAGCCCAGCTTACTGCTGTGCCTCCAACCGTGAACACATAGCCAGTAGTGCTCCTTCGAGTATCTTTGTCACCTGCCATATCTGCATCAGCATACCCTTCTAGAAAAATATCAGTTCCTCCAAAATACAAAGCATTTGTTGTTGTCCCTTTTAGATACCTAAGTATCCACTTCACAGCTTGCCAATGCTCTTTACCTGGGTTGTCCATGAACCTACTCACAACTCCCATTGCATGTGCAATGTCTGGCCTTGTCCAGACCATAGCATACATTAGAGAACCTACCGCTGCAGCATATGGAACTTTAGACATATAGGCTATCTCCTCTTGTGTCTTTGGACACATATCCTTCGTTAGTTTAAAATGACCAGCCAAAGGTGTAGAAACTGGTTTTGCATTTTGCATTGCAAACCTTTCTAGGACCTTCTTGATGTAATCTTCCTGAGATAGCTTTATTGTCTTCTTCGTCCTGTCCCTTGATATTTTCATACCAAGTATCCTCTTTGCAGCACCTAAATCTTTCATTGAAAAAGATTTGGACAGCTCCTCTTTTAGGTCTTTGATGTCCTGCATGTTAGCAAATGTAGTTGTGGATTCTAAGGCTATTTTAGATGCAAAACTTTGGCATGCACGTTCTTTGCATCTGAATTTTGCCTATTTGCTACATTTGCAGAAATCTCATATGGTTGATTCTTGGCCGCCTCTTAGCACATGTCAAACATGTTTGTGAAGGTTGTATTTTGGGTAAGATGCAACATTCTAAGTTTTTGAAGGATGGTTCAATTAGGGCCACATGCAGATTGTAGCTTGTGCATAGTGATGTTTGAGGGCCCATGCAAAGTTCGTCCTTGGGCAATTACCTGTACTTCGTGACTTTATTTGATGATTACTCTAGACATGCAGAAATCTCATATGGTTGATTCTTGGCCGCCTCTTAGCACATGTCAAACATGTTTGTGACGGTTGTATTTTGGGTAAGATGCAGCATTCTAAGTTTTTGAAGGATGGTTCAATTAGGGTATATCCTCTTAAAGCTAAGTCTGAAGTTTTTTTGTGCTTCAAGAAATCTCTAACTATGGTTAAAAATTTCTCAAAATGTACTATGTGCACCCTCCATTCCGATCCGTGGGGGGGGGGGGGGGTATATGTCTCATGAGTTTAATGAATTTTTGGATAGTCATGGGATAAAACACCAATGTACAGTGCCTTATACACCTCAGTAAAATGGTGTTGTTGAGAGGAAAAATAGGTCACTTATAAAAATGGAACGATGTATGGTCAAAATTCAAGCTTTGCGGCATTTGTTTTGGCTTGAGGCCATCATGTGTGCCACTTATGTACTTAACAGGTGTCCTACAAAAGCTTTGCAGTCTATGACTCAATATGAAGCATGGCATGATAGAAAGCCTTCTATTGAGCACATGCATGTTTTTGGTTGTCTGGCATATGCTTTGGTGCCATAGATGCAGCATAGGAAATTGGATGATAAGGCTATCAAATGTACTTTTGTTGGGTATAGTGCTGAAGCAAAGGTTACAGGTGTATCATCCGCAAACAAAGTGTATCTTGGTTTCACAAGATGTTGTGTTTGTGGAAGATTTTGTTCAGCCCTTGCTGTCATGTACTAGAGACAATAATGTAAGCTCACAGGACATTTATGATACTTTGTTTCCTCTTTTCAAAGGTGAAAGTTTAAATGTAAATTCCAATGAGGCAAATGTCCTATGGGGGTTTCTGAAGATGTTACAGATCCTCCTATTACTGATGTAGTTGTACATGATGTACTTGATGAGGAAAGGACTGAGAATGAGCAGGCTAGAGGTATGCCTAGATGGATAATGCATATTTTATGTGATAATAAATTGGATGCACCTTTGTTTAATCTTACTCGTTCAGTTTCTCACCATACATCTTATGCATCAGACTGTTATGCTTTGGTAGTTTTTAGCTTACATGATGTTGAGGAACCTCTATCTTTTGATGAATCACATAATTCAAAAAATTGGATGGTTGCCATGCAAAGAGAATATGATGCACTTAAAGAAAATGACACATGGACTTTATGTGATTTGCCTCATGGAAAAAAGGCCATTGTTACATAGTGGATTTACAAGTTGAAACGCAAGCCAGATGGTGAGATTGATTGCTATAGGGCTTGACTTGTTGCAAAAGGTTATGCACAGCATGAAGGCATAGATTATGAAGATACTTTTGCTCCTACTTGTTGTATGACTACACTATGTGCATTGGCAGCTCATTTTGATTGGGATGTATATCAATTAGACATTGTTATCGCTTTCTTGAATGGTAACATATTTTACACAGCCTCGTGGTTTTGTCAAGAAAGGACAAGAGGATAAAGTGTGCAGACATAAGAAAGATTTGTATAGGTTGAAGCAATCTCCTCGTGCTTGGTATGAGAAAGTTGATACTCATTTGGTCAAACAAGGATTTAACAAAAAGCACATTGTATGTAAAGCGTGGGGTGATGTACTTCTCATTGTGGTTCTCTATGTGGATGATTTGCTGACCACTAGACCAAATGAGAGACATATTGTTGCGTTTAAGGCTGATTTGAATGCTACTTTTAAGCTGAAAGATTTGGGGTTGTTGAATCATTACTTGGGTATACAGTTTAAGAAGTGTGATGGTGGTATTGACTTGTGTTAGAAAAGTTACATAGAGACATTGATATGTAAGTTTGAACTTGAGGATTGCAAACCTATTGCCACTCCCATGGAAATAGGTTTAAAATTGAGTCTTCATGATGCTGGTGATCCTGCTGATGAAACTCTTTACCAAACTCTTGTTGGATGCCTCATTTATGTATACAACACGAGGTAGGATATTTAGTTTGCAGTCTCACAGGTCAAGAAATTTATGCAAAGCCCAAGGTCTAAGCATTGGCAATGTGTCAAGAGGATTTTTTGCTAGTTGAGTGGCACTTTATATCTTGGCTTGTTTTATTCCAATTTGGGATTATTGCCGCCAGATTTACATGCTTTTTTGGACTCAGCTTGGGTTGGTTTTTTGACACACGAGTACAAGTGGTTTTTGTTTCATGCTTGGTAGCTCATGTATCTCATGGTTGAGTAGGAAGCAACCTACTATAGCCACTTCTAGTTGTGAGGCTGAGTATAGGGAAATCTTCACAGCAGCCAAATTTACATGCTTTTTCGGACTCAGATTGGGTTGGTTGTTTTGACACATGAGCATCCACAAGTGGTTGTTGTTTCATGGTTGGCAGCTCATGAATCTCATGGTTGAGCAAGAAGCAACCTACCGTGGCCACTTCTAGTTGTGAGGCTGAGTACAAGGCACTCTTCACAGTTACAGTTGAGTGTGTATGGCTCATATGCGTTATGGCTGATTTGGGTGTTGGAAAGGACACTGCCAACACTATCTACACTTACAAATTGAGTGCATTGGCAGTTGCGAGGAACCCAATTTTTCATGCTCGCACAAATCACATTGAGGTGCATTAAAAATATTTCAAAAAGAGGCTCTTAGCAAGAGAGATCAACTTGGCTTATGTGCCAACATAGGATAACCTTGCAGATCTTTTCACAAAGGCATTGTCTCGTGATAAGTTTGAAGCTTTCCGCAAAGCTTTGGGCTTACTCCCCCTTGTGGACTGATCATGTCCTTAGGGCATGGTACTTCCCTATACTCTATGTTCCGGTTCTTGTTCACCGCATCACTCCTAGAGGGGATTTGTTACCATATACAAGTGGTAGTGATGTGTGTGAACACACTTAGGACTATCAGGGCATTTTTTCCCTCACTAGGAGGTTTTTTTCCCCCGTGCATTGTATATGCGTCCATCACCCTAGGGCTAACTTATCTTTCCATTGCACACTGAGTAATACACTCTATTGTGTGCCTTGAGCTTCCTTCATCTTCTCCAAGCTGTGTGTGTTTTCTTGCAACCCTAATTCCTACATGTGAATGTGAGCATGGATCTTGAAAAAATTAGAAAGTGACTTGTATACCCAAAGTCCTTCATTTTATTTTGATAAAATCCTTTAAATTGACTAAAATTTATAGATTAAAAATAAATCTTGTGACAACTTGTTAGAGAATGAAATGCGGGTCAAAAGAATTTGAAAATGAACAAATATGCCATCGTAATTATTAATGGGAGAAAAATTCACATCAGTTACAAGCTTTTACAATAATATATCACAAGAACACAATGTCCTCACAATCAAAGGATTTTTTTTTTTTGTTTCTAGAGTCTAGACCAAACAACCTTGTCATTGCATAGCTTGGGAAATGTATATCCCCAATTGAGATACTTGCGAAGATGGCCGAGGTGCCAATTGTCTTTAACAAAGATGTTGTGCACCGCATCATCCTGGAAACATATTTGAAGGTCAATTGTTTCTTGAGCA
This sequence comes from Adiantum capillus-veneris, assembly GCF_014529385.1. Lineage (NCBI taxonomy): Eukaryota > Viridiplantae > Streptophyta > Polypodiopsida > Polypodiales > Pteridaceae > Adiantum > Adiantum capillus-veneris. The sequence goes on from NC_140949.1 coordinate 83,966,732, forward strand.
GCAACATTAGAGTCTAGCGCCTCCCATACTTCTATCATTTTCTTCAAACTTCTGTAGGGAAAGACCATTGACAAGCTTTTCCTTGTCAGATGTTATCTCCTACGTGATTGACCACCTTGGTCTCCAATCCAACTACAACGATCTACTCATCACACCACCCCCTTTTCAAATCCACATTGTTGGTGTCCTAACATGAAGAGACATAAACCATTTTACCATTGCTTTGTGAGACCCATAGGTGAGCTTCATGGCTACATGCACTCCACCTACATTCTCTTATTGTTTGTTTCCATCGATGCGTGTCTAGAATGGGCGGTTCCAAACTCTTCAATCTTGGTGAAGGTATGAGAGATAGATAACATATCCATTTTGCTTAGGCATGAGATAAGTGGCTATAACAAAAGGTATCCCATGAGGCAAGCTTAAAGGATAGAAATGTCTCATGAGGCAAGTTCAAAGGAAAAAGATGTCCTATGGGGCAAGCTTAGAGGATAGACAACCAGGATATAGTAGTTTGCAAAGCTCCAATGGATGGCTTCAAAGGTCCCTATGAAAATTGGCAGATGAAAAATACTGCAAGAATGAAAACAGATTAAAAGTAACATATGAGGTGAAGGTAGAAAATAGAAATCCTAAAAAAATTTATACAGAAGTGGAATTACAATTTACAAGAAACCTCGGTTGAGTCAATGTTGTTCCTAACTTCAATTATGAAGCTATATACACATGTGGCATGTTGGCTAGCTACTTACCGTCTTGAATTTTCTTGAATTCCTTGATTGTTTCCTTTCACTGGTGTGCTTGAGAATCTATGTGTCGCCTTGAGACCTTGTGTGCACCTCTAGAGCTTGGTTGTATTGTCATCGGCCACATAAATTGTTTTAGTTGATAGTGAGAGGCGGAAGTGAAAAATAGACCCGGTGGCCTCTACACCAAGACTATGCACAATGGCCTCATCATGGGGGATACACAATAGGGGCACCACCTAGCAAGATATGCGGCTAGGACGCATACATATACACAATGAAGCATGCCATGGAAAACAATTCAAGATCCACGCCCAAATGTGGAATGGGGTGGTCGGAGAATAAGGTGAGAGGAGTGGTGAATGAGTGAGAATGGGCTTGCTACTCGTGCATGTTAGTAAGGAAGATAATGAGGTAGGGGAAACTTGCGAGTATGCTCACTTATCATACAAGAGGTGGCAAATCCGCACACCTCAAGATGGAAGTAGCAAGATGATAGGAATATGAGAGGGAGAGAGAGAGTGTGTGTGTATGGTGGCGAATCCGCACACCTTTACATAAGCAAGGAAAAAAAGGCAAGGAACAAGCATATACCATACTCACAATGAGATGTAACCAAAGCGACACAAAGTATGACACCAAGATGGAGTGTGTTGATTGCTTGCAAAAGATGAATACAATAGGTAGCGTATGGCAGGAAAATGAGAAGGGGACAAAATCGTAGGAGGCATAATGGAGAGATGGGAGTTGATGGCGAGGAATATCATGAGTGTGTCCACACTTCTTCTTCTTGAAATTGTGCCTTCAACCCTTAATTACAAGTGGTGTGGAGGTGTGGTGCTCATCTTTTGTGCATGGTGATGGTGATGATGATGGTGTTGTGATTATGTGATTAGGGTTCATGCTACAAGCATGTAGCACAAGAGTGTGTATGGATAGGTGTGTGTGTGTGTGTGTTCTTTTAGTGAGCTCTCATGGCCTCCTTATATAGGGAAGGAGGGGAGGATTTAGCAATATTTCTATTTGAGGTGAGTGTCCCACTTTGGTGACTAGGAAAATGGGGTGCATGTGACTGTGGCTCCCATCTTGTCTCCTCATTATTTAAAATACCAGAGTCAATAGAGAGAGAAGATGAGAGAATGTGGCTAGGATGTAGAGGATAGGAGATATTTACAATAGTCTAGCTTTGGCTAGACATAAGCTTATTAGGGATAGAAGAGAGAGGTAAGAAATTTACAAGAGAGATTGTCAAAGGTGGATAGTTGTTGATGAGGATGGATCCTCCAAAAATGGTGATAGAATCACTCTAGACTTTCCAAGACCTCATTTAAAGAGCCTTGTCTCTTGTAATCATGCTTGAAGACTTGTAGAAACATAGCCATTCTAGAGGGAAGAAAATTGGGGATGGCCTGTGTCACCATTACACTAGAAAACTGGGGTCCACTACAAAAATCATATCTCCGTGTTCATAACTCCAAAAATTCTGAAAATAATTGAGCTAAAATTTGAGATCATGAGCTACATTGTTTATGTTGAACGCTCCTTCAGATTCGGGGTTCTTCTTTACTTAAAAAATTCAGCCAAATAATGTATTATTTGTGGCTGCAAAGGTCTTTTGGTGGTCCCCTTTGAGTGGACTTCTCTCTTGCCTTCAAGTGCAAGGTCCTTCATGTGTATAAAAACATGACCTAGAGTTTTGAAAAGAGTGGCAATCATCTAGATGGAGGTATTATTGAAATTTTAAAGTGGGGTTGAGGTTTGAAAATGAAAACTAGTGAATAAAATATTTGGTAGGGTGGAATAATATACATACATGAAAAATATATTAAAAAATACTAAAATATATAATGTAATTTAGAATATATATATTTAATATTTAAGGTCAAAAGAGAGATCAACAAAGAAAGCTTACTTATTTATGCTACATCGTGATTGATTAGCATAAGTCTTATTTATTTAATAAAGGCTAAAACGTTTGTGAAAAAGGGAAGAAAAAATCAAAAGTAACTTATATAATAGGAAATATTTTTGGTAAAAGAGAAAAAAAAATATGGGGGGTTCTCATGCATGGAAAAGCTTGCCTCATTAGCCCTCCCCCTAAGGCTAGAGGTATTCATGCCTCTAGCTCTGTTGTTGAGCATGTTGAAATAGAGTAGGATTTCTCCTTGGTGGCTGGTAGATCCTTGTAGGGAATGATGGATCCCTTGGAAGCATGAGGATCCCCAAAGTTCTTTTCGGTGTCCACCTGGGTCCCACACTAAGCGTAAATCCATTGTATGCAATAATGTCCTCTTCAGAAGATCACACTTATTATGATTCTTGAGTCCACAAGTTGCATAAGAATTAACTCTTGCATAAGTGATAGAAGGTATGGAAAGAACTTGATCAGTCCTTGAAAGTATTCCAAAGCGGGACCATGCATGGCTTCCTCGTCCAGACACATAGCCAAAAGGGAGTAAGAAACCATAATCCTCATATCTTGCTTGTTTTCCTTCTTCATGCCAAATTGATAGAGACCTGTTGCCCACATGGATAGATTGCATGGTTGATGCCTGTTGCACAAGAGAGCCCACCATGTACAAAAGATAAACTGCAAACCACATTTTGAAAAATGACTCAATGTTACCACGAGTATGCAAAACCATTCTTCCTTGATTGGTGTGTCCTAGATTGATTCCACTGGTTGTTGATGTCAATCCTTCCACTCTTGTCACAACCCAACTTAAAGAGCTTCCCAAATTAATGTTACACACAATGTTCACAGTTAGAAAGGAAAACCTAAAGTGCCAGTAGACCTCAATTGCATTTCTCTGCATGAGTCTTTCACCAATCTCGTGCCATAGGGGTAGTTGAAGTGTCTTCACCACTTTCATATGTGCCATAGGGGTAGTTGAAGTGTCTTCACCACTTTCACATGTGGTTGCAAATTTGAAGGGTCCACCTTGTTGTGGTTGAATGTGAGGCCCATTACCTCAATGGAGCTATCACTTCCTTCACTCCCTGTTGACTCCTCCTCTGAAGTGGTTGAAGAGTCACCACTAGAAAACTCATCCATAGAGGTTTCTAGATCCATGTCGCATTGCCGACCTTTCTTCATGTCGTAAAGTATTGGCCTCCCTTTTGCATCCTTCATCTGGATTATGCCGATGTCCCACTCCTGCTTAGCTCTCATAGCCATAAGCCAAGGCCTCCCTAGAATGATAGGGTAGCCCTCCCCTTTGTGTGGCATGACAAAGATGTCCACATCTACCTCGGTGTTGAATGCCTTTATCCTAACTCCATTTATAACACCAACACATTGAACTTTTAAATTATTTGCCATTTTGGATCGGCATGGTGCCGGCCGACTCACCTCTAAACCCAAACGGTGCATCATTTTTTCACTCATGACGCATATTTGTGCGCCACCATCGATGTAGATATTGGAGATGTGTTGCCCTTTGATGTAAGCATCCATCACTGGTAGTATGTCATCTAGATTCCTCCCAGAGATAGCCCCAGCTATCTTTGGCTTTGGTCGTCTAGTGCTAACCATCTTTGTCCATTGTCTCCTCACCCTAGGTGCTAGGTGGAGTAACTGGGGCCATGTGATTTTTGGGCCCTGCATAGAAACATCTTGAACCAAATCATATGGTTTAGAACATTCACCCAAAGAGAAATCTACAATGTCAATTTTACGTCGTGACTTGGACGGATTTTTGCTAGATTCCCCTTTAGTCTTCATCTTTTCTTCCTTTTGGGAAGATTCACCATGCCTAGCGCGTTTTACCCCTATGGCATCTACTCCTTTAACTTTGGTCTTATCCTCCTCCACTTTCTCCTTTCCTTTACCTTCAAGACTGATGACGCTTACTGTTTGATTGCCAACTGGTGGTGGGGGTAAGGGTGGAATGAGAGGTTGTGGTGGTGGTGGTGGTTGTGGTTGAATGGGTGGTTGTAGGATTTGCATGGGTGGTGCTTGTTGTGGTGCCCTCGGTGGTGGTGGTCTTGCTCTCGGTGGTGAAACCTGGTTTTGCCTGGCTCCTCTGTTGAAATTCTGCCTCCTTGGGTGTGGACAGTAGTACATGCCATGACCATCCTCCCCACAATTGTATCAGTGGTATTCTTGGTTTTGCCTTCGTTGTCCTCTTCCTTGCTCTTGGTTGCGATTGTGTGCATGACCTTGTTGTATCAAATGGACTGAGAGATTCTCAAGTTGATTGGTGATTCGATTGAGCAGGTCTTGCTGATCTTCAGTTGGTTCTTGTGGTTGAATCCTCTGGGCGGCTGTTGTAGGTGGTGCTAGAGGTGGTCGGGTCCTAACGGCTTCCTCTTTATCGATATTCCTGGCTTGTAGGCGCAACTTCTTGTCTTTAAGGCGGGCCACTTCAACTGCTAGCTCATACGTAGCAGGAAACCTTCCCTTCACCTTCTCTTTAAGAGTTGGCCATAACCCAGCCACAAACCGATCCTTCTTTAGGAAATCAGGTGCCCCCTCATCCTCTCTTAGCGATGCAACCCATCGCCCCCATAAATCTACAAACTTTGACTCATATGATGCGTATTCCAGCATACTGCCCTGCTTCAACTCTGTCAACAATTGCCATAGCTTCTCTGATGTTGTGCCCTCTTTAAAACGCTTGACAAAGGCTGCTCTTAATAAGTCCCACTGTTCCTTGGTTGCTTGTGCCAAGGCATTGTACCATGATCTTGCCTCCACCTTCATTAGAAGTGGGAAGATGCGCAAGCGCGAAGCATCATCAACTCTCGCAGAGATGACACATGCTATTTCCAAGTTGTCTAGAAAGTCTGCAGCATCCTCACCCACCTTACCAGTAAATGTTGGAAATGCTACACTTGCCATTGTGAGAGTGAGAAAATTAACTCGACTTAGATTTTTTTTTTTTTTAAAGAGATTCAATACATGGGTGCTCGGTGGATGGAAAACATACTATACAAAGATGAAAATAACTACATCAAAAGACACTTCATGATTAATCATAGGGAGGATAAAGGGTAGAGAAGAGGTGTTTATCTCTTGCAGTCGTTCTCTACCAAACATGGTTGTAATGATCTGCTGATAAAACATCTTGCGGTCCAAGATTACTTTGATCGATTGAATTCGTTGTGGTGCATAAGTTTGGTTCCTTGCAAAAGGCTGATGCGCTGGGTCCATCACATGATAATTCGGAAAGGCTCTCTCCTTTGTGGTGGAAGGTTATAGTCGGAGGTGTAGAGCTCTTGGTAGTCGAGGTCAAATTTATAGTACCACAGGACAAGGTTGTCTTCGTCTTATAGCTCTAGGACTGTCTCTCTAGCAAGCTCTTGGAAAAGCTTGAACTCTCTCTCTCTCTCTTTGAGCAACTTCACTTTCCTGCGAGATAGAGTGCCATCTAGTGTATACACACGTGTAATGAGGTAGGTGGTGAGTCTTACCACTTGTATTAATCCAAGTTGGATGGATACATAGCAAGCTGTAAAGTCATCATCATAGCCTTGATTCACAAGCAACACCCCTTGAAGGTGGAGGGTCTTGTCTTTCCGCCAAGCAAAACCAGTGTCAAAGACCTTGTCGATGACAAGCTCCGCCACTTCACTCGGTAGACGACGTAGAATCCATGCTGCTGTTTCTAGTTCCTGGCTCATGAGATGAGAGTGAGGTATAGAAAGACTTTGGAGGATTTACCCTTTTGTTTTGGAGACGGGGTGATTGTCGGCGCTGGAAAACCCTTGAATCTTTTGGCGCAAGGGAGAGGGAGGGACCACGCGTTTGTAGTAGCTTCCTCAAGTTGTGAAGGCTTGTTGTGGGCATAGGTGGAATAGGTGGCAAAGATGGGGACGTAGATGTAGAGAAGCCTGGTGCTACTTGAAAGCCTACTGTTGTGAGAACGCCTGTGCGGATGGCGAGGGAGAAATTGATGGCCTTTTCTTCACTTTGGGTTGCACTCATGTCGAAGGTGCGGTTTTTGGCTACAATGTGAGCATGATGCAACTTGTGCCTTGATTTTATGCTTGCGGGGATGATGAGAAATGTAAACAATCTGAGTAGGGAAAGAGGGTCTTACCACTTCTTCTATGCTAACAATACAACACCCTGGCAAGAGTGTCTTGATGACTTGAGTCAAACCTTCTTGAAGCTCCTCCTCTTCAGTGGTCCAATTGGAGAATTCAAGAAGCCACTCGTCCATGAAGAGAAGTAAACATGTCAGTCTTGTAAACTGAAGGTCTTGAGTTCGATCCTCAGTGGGGACACCAAATGGGAGGCGGAAGTGAAAAATAGACCCGGTGGCCTCTACACTAAGACTATGCAAAATGGCCTCATCATGGGGGATACACAATAGGGGCACCACCTAGCAAGATATGTGGCTAGGACGCATACATATACACAATGAAGCATGCCATGGAAAACAATTTCAAGATCCACGCCCAAATGTGGAATGGGGTGGTCGGAGAATAAGGTGAGAGGAGTGGTGAATGAGTGAGAATGGGCTTGCTACTCGTGCATGTTAGTAAGGAAGATAATGAGATAGGGGAAACTTGCGAATATGCTCACTTATCATACAAGAGGTGGCGAATCCGCACACCTCAAGATGGAAGTAGCAAGATGATAGGAATATGAGAGGGAGAGAGAGTGTGTGTGTGTGTATGGTGGCGAATCCGCACACCTTTACATAAGCAAAAAAAAAAAGGCAAGGAAGAAGCATATACCATACTCACAATGAGATGTAACCAAAGCGACACAAAGTATGGCACCAAGATGGAGTGTGTTGATTGCTTGCAAAAGATGAATACAATAGGTAGCGTATGGCAGGAAAATGAGAAGGGGACAAAATCGTAGGAGGCATAATGGAGAGATGGGAGTTGATGGCGAGGAATATCATGAGTGTGTCCACACTTCTTCTTCTTGAAATTGTGCCTTCAACCCTTAATTACAAGTGGTGTGGAGGTGTGGTGCTCATCTTTTGTGCATGGTGATGGTGATGATGATGGTGTTGTGATTATGTGATTAGGGTTCATGCTACAAGCATGTAGCACAAGAGTGTGTATGGATAGGTGTGTGTGTGTGTTCTTTTAGTGAGCTCTCATGGCCTCCTTATATAGGGAAGGAGGGGAGGATTTAGCAATATTTCTATTTGAGGTGAGTGTCCCACTTTGGTGACTAGGAAAATGGGGTGCATGTGACTGTGGCTCCCATCTTGTCTCCTCATTATTTAAAATACCAGAGTCAATAGAGAGATAAGATGAGAGAATGTGGGTAGGATGTAGAGGATAGGAGATATTTACAATAGTCTAGCTTTGGCTAGACATAAGCTTATTAGGGAGAGAAGAGAGAGGTAAGAAATTTACAAGAGAGATTGTCAAAGGTGGATGGTTGTTGATGAGGATGGATCCTCCAAAAATGGTGATAGAATCACTCTAGACTTGCCAAGACCTCATTAAAAGAGCCTTGTCTCTTGTAATCATGCTTGAAGACTTGTAGAAACATAGCCATTCTAGAGGGAAGAAAATTGGGGATGGCCTGTGTCACCATTACACGAGAAAACTGGGGTCCACTACAAAAATCATATCTCCGTGTTGATAACTCCAAAAATTCTGAAAAACATTGAGCTAAAAGTTGAGATCATGAGCTACATCTTTTATGTTGAATGCTCCTTCAGTTCGGGGTTCTTCTTTACTTAAAAAATTCAGCCAAATAATGTATTATTTGTGGCTGCAAAGGTCTTTTGGTGGTCCCCTTTGAGTGGACTTCTCTCTTGCCTTCAAGTGTAAGCTCCTTCATGTGTATGAAAACATGACCTAGAGTTTTGAAAAGAGTGGCAATCATCTAGATGGAGGTATTATTGAAATTTGAAAGAGGGGTTGAGGTTTGAAAATGAAAACTAGTGAATAAAATATTTGGTAGGGTGGAATAATATACATACATGAAAAATATATTAGAAAATATTAAAATATATAATGTAATTTAGAATATATATATTTAATATTTAAGGTCAAAAGAGAGATCAACAAAGAAAGCTTACTTATTTATGCTACATCGTGATTGATTAGCATAAGTCTTATTTATTTAATAAAGGCTAAAACGTTTGTGAAAAAGGGAAGAAAAAATCAAAAGTAACTTATATAATAGGAAACATTTTTGGTAAAAGAGAAAAACAATTATGGGGGGTTCCCATGCATGGAAAAGCTTGCCCCAATAGTAACTCCACAGCCATTGTTGTCTAGCACATTGCTACAAGGAATTGAGTCAATAACACTCCTAGGTTCAAAGATTGTCATCTAAATTTGTACCCACATTTTGGTTCATAATATGCACTTGATTTGAATACACATGCTGCAAAATAGCATCCAACCCCGTAATCTTTTGCATCTCTTTTCCTTGGCTTGTCAAAATGGTTTGTTCTACTTTAGTCGATTCACATCGGATTCATAAAAAATATGTCGGAGTGTGTGGTCCTACTAGGTTGACCGGGAAAGCGCCGGGCTTCTGGCTATAGATAAATAATCAACACCAAAACAAGTGAAATGAGTGCAGATATGGGTAATCTAGGGGTAATAATAGCGTACAATGAATATTAGAGAGAAATTTGAGACTCGAGAGAGACGGAATGATTGGGAACACAATTTATGGCTAAAAAAAATCTAAGTTCTCTCTTTGATATACTGGCTCATTCAAAGTACTCAAGTGAGTAGGAGATATGGCCTACAAACTCTCTTTACCTACACATTCTCGCATTCATTTGGTTTTTCATGTAAGTCATTTAATAAATATGGCCTATGAACTTTCTTTACTTGCACATTCTCGCATCCATTTGGTTTTTCATGTAAGTTGTTTACATAGATGCTTGCATAGGGACGACAATCTAATTGTTCACCAAGTTTTGGTCGATCTCATTGAATCTCCCACCGAGCTACATGAACCCAAGCGATTTTCTTGACTATCATGATTTACATGCTCGTCTCATCATGTGCATCCTCAAGCATTAGGTAAAAGGAAAGATATATCTGAAGAACCACTTGGAAAAACATTCGTGTTCTTAAGAAGAAATATTCCACTTTTGTTTTCGAAGATGAAAATGTCTCTCCAAGACCAAGAGTAGAACCGTAGGGTGCATGGGTGGGAGGGGGGGGGGGGGGGGGGGGGGGGGGGGGGGGGGGGTGGGTACACATGCAAGCTTCAAGCATTTCCTTTTATAGACTTCTAGTCTATCTTTAGGAGATCCCAAAAACTTGCATTCGTATCCTAGGTCTGTGCCCGCTAGTACCTTAATGTGAAGAAAGGCATATCTTTAGAAGAAGTGGTAATGAATGGGTAATCAGTTTTCAAATCCAAAAGTTACATTGTGTTCCTCTCTCTTTGCTCTTTAAATTAATTGTAAGCATTGTCAGTTTTGTTGTGGTTCGTGACTACATGTCCGTGAGCTATAATTGCCGATTTGAGTGCTTAAATCATTGTTTCTAGTCGTTTTGACCATAGGAGAGTGTTCTTAGACCATAGGGCGACCTTTCTGGATAGTTCTGTTGTAGTTTTCAGGACCTTTTTCATGATGGATCGTGATTTTGGTACCTTGTCGGATTGCGACCAGACTTGCTAGGATAGTGCCCCTAGGTGTCCTAGACCTCCTCCTAAAGTTTTGTTGCATTTTGAGTCCGTTCAAGTGCCTAAATGGCGTGATGACCTAGAACTGTGAGAAAGGACATAGGCAGATTTCCCTGATCATTGAGTGTTGGTTTGCTTGTTGAGCTAGTGTGTTTGCTTGTTAAGGTTCACTTCGTGAGATTGCCGATCTCATAGAGTCTCTGTGCCCCATCTGAGTCACTTTCCCTGAGTAATGACATTATGTTAGTGCCAGAAAGCTATGTTGTAGACGTTCGTCGTTGCGACCCACTAACACGGTGCCAATGTTAGCGGGTCACCGCGACGGACGTCTGCAACATATCTTTCTGGCACTAACATAATGTCAATACTCAGGGAAAGTGACTCGGATGGGGCACAGAGACTCTATGAGATCGTCAATCTCACGAAGTGAACCTTAACAAGCAAACACACTAGCTCAACAAGCAAACCAACACTCAATGATCAAGGAAATCTGCCTATGTCCTTTCTCACAGCTCTAGGTCATCAGGCCATTTCGGCACTCGAACGGACTTGAAATGCAACGAAACTTTAGGAGGAGGTCTAGGACACCTAGGGGCACTATCCTAGCAAGTCCGGTCGCAATCCGACAAGGTACCAAAATCACGATTCATCATGAAAAAGGTCCTAAAAACTTTAATAGAACTATCCAAAAAGGTCTCCCTATGCTTTAAGAACACTCTCCTACGGTCAAAACAACTAAAAACAATGATTTAAGCACTCAAATCGGCAATTATAGCTCACAGACACGTAGTCGTGAACCACAACAAAACTAACAATGCTTACACTTAATTTAAAGAGCAAAGAGAGAGGAACACAATGCAACTTTTGGATTTGAAAACCGATTACCCATTCATTAGTTGCGTCGATTACAAAGTGGAGCAGCTCGTAGCTTGAGCGTATGTTTTTTGAGCTCCTACTTCTTCTAAAGATAAGCCTTTCTTCACATTAAGGTCATTGACCTTTATACCTAGGGATTTCTAAATGGCCAGTGGCCGGCTCACACGGACCTTTATAATTATCATGACATCATTACAACTCAGGGAATTGACCTGTTACTCTAGAATTAGGATTTACATAGAGTATCACTACACAGCTCCAAAAACTAATAGAGTACAAATATGATGTCCGACTACATGTCCGGCCAGGTGGGCGTCCGTTCGGTTTGTCCTCAAACATTCCCCCCTTCCTAAGTTGTGTCGTCCCTTGAAACGACCTTGTGCAGTCTTGTCATAGGGTTGTCTTCAGCTTGGGAAGTGCTTTGTTGTTTATGACGCTCCCCCCTTCCTTAAGTGATTCATATCTGTCATGTTGATACATGATTTGATCTTTAATTTTTGAGGCAACTTTTCTTCTTGTTGTGCATTCACCTCTTTGTTGCCAATCTTAGCCCCCGCAAAGGTGTTTGAATTTGTAGAACTAATCCTCTTTGGCACGTGGACTTTATGATGGATTTTCTTTCAAGGTCCACTGCAATTTGAGTTGTCTGCAATAGGTCACCAATGTTGAAGCACTGTTTGAGCTACTTTTGATTGTTGTGGATAGCTTGTTTGTTGAATTTTTATTGCTTGTTGTTGTAGGCCATTCTTTGTTGTCGTCCTTGAAGATAATAGATGCTCTTGATAAGCATATGCCTGCTGTGTTTGCTCCAAGTCGTTGATGATTGAATTGGGTAGCTACTTCCTTATTGTTGATGTAGAAGCAATATATACAAGAAGTTGATGATGAGGGTTTCTAGATAGGGGCCTAAAACCTGGATGACCAAAGGGGAAAAAACCCGGTGGAAAAAAAGTGCCTATGGTATACGCTCTTATTATTGCAGTTGAGCATTTGGACTTGAAGTACCTGTCATGCAAGGTGAGTGCTTGGGAGAAACAAAGGAAGAGTGCCTAATGCAAGTGCCAATTATGGGACACTCTATATGCATATGAAAATTTTTCAAACAAAAGCATGTAGTGTAAGAGATGGAGTTGATGGGTGATTCAAGGAACAAATGTAGCACATGTGACATCAAAGGATGTCTCAATAGCTTCCATGTTTCCAAGAAGGGTTTTCGATGTAGAAGCTTCTCCAATCATACCTTACTGTGTTGAGTGCGTGAGTGTCTTTTGGACTTCCTCTTTTACTTACCACTATACTACAATGGCTTCGACTCTTATGCTCACCTATACCAGCGTGAGCGACACAACGTAATTATACTCAACTGTTCTAGCTTGAGCAGTACCTAGGATAACTAAGACGCTTAGACCACAAAGAATATTACATAAAGTTTTGGGACTAACGCCTCCCTCATTTAGTAGCTTAGCTGCTCGACTCTGACTTTTTATGCCATGTATTTTTAATGGCGACTTGGACTCACCTGTTCAAGGCCAGAAACCCAATTCCATAAGTTCTTGAAATTTAGGCCTTTTCCATTGTGTTGGTCTTTGGATGCCACCATTTTGTCGAGTAGGTTGGCATATTTTAGCTCCTCTTGACTTGCTTGTTGTATGTTGATACTTCTTTGTAAAACAAGTCCGTCAGCTCTGATAGGGCTTGATGTAGCCTTTGCGTTAATTTCCATGAGAAGCGATTGTCGAGATGTGTGGGTTCTCTGTGATTGAGTTTCCACTAGCAATTTTGGAACCCATCTTGTTTTTGGTCCTTGTGTGACCGTCTTCGGCATTTTATCTTCTTCTATAATTTGATGGACACTAGGCTTTGGTATCCAAACCTAATGATTTCCGTTGTAAAAGCCTTGCTTTTGTAATTGATGACAAGGTATCCATCTCGAGATTGTAGCAACCTTCGTTGCAATTGGCTTCTGTTGGATCTTGGTTTTCATTGCTTGCCTTTGGATAGAAGCTTGTGTTGCATGCTTTCTCTTGGTTGTTCCAGATTGAGTTACACTTTTTGGTAACTATATGTGAGTGTTACCTTCATAAAATCCTTGCACTTCGAGTAGCTTGACTGGAAACATCCGTTGCCTCACCTGTTTGCATTGTGTAGCTTGGGTAGCTTGTTTGAGGTCTGACTTTGGTACCCATGCTTGTTGCATTGCTTGCTTGGAAGGTATTTTCTTCTGCATTTTGCGGGTTTTTTTTCTCCTATTTGAGTTGTTTGTCTTTCGTTAATAGATCGGCTTGTTCTTTGTAGAACTCGTTGATTGAGGTGAATAGATCCAGGCTCTTACTTTAGGCTTTTTGGCCCAAACATTAGCGTTTCCTTGGCAGTAGCCTTGAGTAGCGATTGACTCATTTGATGCTACCCACCTTGTCACCTTTTGTTATTGTGGTTGAACCCGTGCTTCATGTATCAAAATTGTGTCTTTGACTTTGATGTGCTCTTTAGATACCAACACTTGGTTGATTCTCTTTGGCTTCTTCCTAATGCTTTGATGTGATGGAAACTTTGGTTGATAAACTTTTTGTTTCGGTTTCCATTGTATTGTTGATGGTGTGTCTCTTGATGTATAAGCTTTGTTGGAAGTTTGATGTAGGCTTGTTGAAGGTAAAGTCGTCTTGTGAGGTTGATAAACTTCAGTGTTTACCTTACCTTTTTTCGTGATGGTTGGTAATTTATTCTCGACATGGATTTGAGGTTCTTTTGGGGTCTCTTATGGTATTGTTGTTGAAGCTTTTCCTTGTGGTAGAAAGAAGATGTTCCTCCAGATTTCTGTTAGAATCAGACTCTCTTTGATGTGATGGGAGTCGATTATGTGGAAAGTATCCTTAAACTCCCCGGTACTCAACTTGAGTACAACTTCTGCCACTCCGAAGCTAGGAATCGGCGGTTTTGAACTTGTGTACACGATGTCCTCTAGCTCGATGATTGGTGGCTTTCCCATCATGATCCAAGTTCCATAAGTCATTATATTCTTTGTTGGTTCTGGATCTATCACAACTGAACATGTGATTTTGAGTCCTGTTTCTCCGCATATGCTAAATTTGATCATCGTAGGAGACAAGTGATCTTCTTCCTTGTCCCTGTTCTTCTTTTGATCTTGCATATTTTGAACATTTGACATTGAATTTGGAAACTTTTTTTCCTTTATCTGCTTTCATTTGCACTTTTTCTGGAGTCGGCTTCTTTGAAACAGCTTTTGTCAATTCTTCAGTTATGTCAATGATGACATATTCTTGTGGTTGCTCTGCTTCCTTTTTTTTCACCTTGAACCATGCTCCATGATGTAGCAATCTGTATCAACTTTTCTGCTTTCACACTCACAAACTTCATTAGCTTCCTTCAACACCTTTATCATAAATAAGGGAGTTATATCATACCCATCTTCATTGCAAAATTTAGTCAGGGTCGCCTCATTCACACACACATTAAGAGTCGCTAGTATTTGATCCCATCCAAAGGGTTCAAATAACTCCTCTGGAAAAGATTTTGGTACATATGCCTCATCCTCTACTGGACGCTCTAGGATGCAATCTTGCTTTCTAAGACTTCCACTCTCAGGAGCTCCGTACATCCAAATATGCACTTTGCTTTCCAAATCAGTTGTGGAGTTTAAGTCTTCCCCCGGGGTTCGCACTACATCTCTATAACTATGATCTTTGACACTGATTTTTGTTGTGACCTCTTTGTGTCTCAAGTAGATATAGTCATAGCCCCAGTCTTGTACCATTTTGAGCTGACCCATGAATGGTCTGCCCAATATGATTTCAAAGTTGCTGCTCTTGTCAAAATTCATTATGGCAAAGGTGTGCTCATACTCTATGCCACACGAGGATACAATGATTTGTTCTAATATTCCAATCAATTTCTCCGTGTATCCATTCGCTAATTGCAGTTTCATTCGAGTTTCCTAAGAGCAGGATTTCCCCATTTTTTCCATATCTCTTTGGTTGCAATGGCAATTCCTGCCCCACTATCTAATATAGCAACCGTCTTTACTCCTTTGTACTCAAGTGGTAAGGTGGTGTTCCTTCTTCTCCTTCACAGTAGTCACCCACCTTATTTACTGGTACTGGCTTTGTCTATGGTTTCTTAGGCAAGGTGTCATCCATGTTTTCATATGCAAGTTGGTCATGTGAAGGGATTTTCAGCCCCATGTTTTCCAAGTGTTTGCCCATTTGGCCCCATAGATGCGGTCTAATTTTTAGTAGCTCTGAGAGATAAAGTGTGCATTCTATAGGAGAAGACATCAATTCATGCAAGCTCTCGGTATCCATCATTTTTGGTGTGGCTTTCCATTGAGAAGGTACCATTTTAACCTCCGATTTTGTTTCAAGTTCTCCTATGAAAGATGGCAACGTCTTTAGGGAGCGTGGTTTACTCTCTTCAGATGTGACAGACCCAACATCCCCATATAGAGATTTTATATCCCTCGGGAAAAATTTGTGATCCATGTTTATCTCAAGAATAGGTGCTGACTGTAAGGTAGCACTACCATCTTTTCGGTTTCTGATTGATTCCCACAAGGATTGTGGCCACGGTTCTTCTACCTCTGGAATAGGCATCACTGCTTGTGAGCCCACCCCATTTGTGGTATTGGCTACTTCCCTTGTATCTGAAGGTGCCTCAAATCCTAGCTCTTCCTAGTATCTGTTTACAATACCCTTACTCTCCAATTCTTGGACTTTATCACGGATTAGCACCTCCATTTTTGGAGCATCTAGAAAATGTGGTTCCATAAGAGCTTGGGCCTTCTGGATGAGATCCTTGCACATTTGCAACCTCTATTTTTCATACCCTGGATGCGGGTACGTTAGCCATCTATCCTCTTGGGTTTGGTTGGGTTTTAGCCTAGCTTCATCAAGAGCGCATCCAAAGGTTCAAACACTTTGTCAACCAAGACTGAACCTCCCGAGTTAGTCTTTGACTCTTTAGGTCCCTTTGTGTTTTTGTTCCTTTCTTACTCTTGGCTAAGCTGCTCTCGTATTTGATTCAGTTCATTTTCCAAATCCGCTTTCTCCTTGAGCCTCTTCAATTTCATTTTGTCTCATCTACCTTTCCATGATCTTCTTCCGAAGGTTCTCACCAATTTGTTCTCAAATTCTGTTTGAACAGGCAATGTGGATTTTTCAGTTGGTTTGTTTTTGGCAGCTTCTTGAGCTTGAGCTTGAGTCATCACATTTAAAGGAATGGCAGGTTCTACCTCGGATCCGCTTGAAGAAGGCATCACGCCTACAATATTCATTGTTGCTTTCCCTTTGTAGTCTGGATTTTTAGCACAGTGTTGGCATAGATGGTCTGTCCCACAATTCACAGAATACAAATAATTCAATTTGTGGACCCTTGTTTGGACAACTTCGTGCCCGATGATCACCTCCACACTCATAGCATGGACCTTCTTGTTTTACAGCTGGTGATCCAACTAATGGTTGTTCTTGCCTTGTGAGGATGTTCTTTGAACCATACTCATGTGAATGATTGGCTATGAACATGAGCGTATTCGCATCCATGGAGTACTGGTTTCTCATGTGTTGTGGCATATGCATTGATTGTGCGTAGTTGACTATCACTCTCCCATCATTCAAAAGTGGTGGTTGTTGCCCTACCACATGTTGTGGCTTTGGCTGAGTGCTACACCATGGAGTGGGGTGATCCCCTCCACAAGTATTACATATCCTCAATTGAGATTGTCGTACAATCGGGTTCTGTATGTAGCCTTGGTTTATTCTTCTAATCACTCCCTCGACCACTTGATCAATGATTGGTTCCCAAGGAGTTTGAACATCTTGCTTTGTGATTGATTCGCTCTTCAAATAAGAGGCACTACTAGTCGTATTGTCTGTATCTTCAGTCACCTCTCCATAGGCCTTGCAATTGTTAACTAGATATAGAGCTTCTCTAGTGACTTGATCAAACGTTGTGCATCCTTTTAGATGTAGGTACTTTTTGAGAGTTTCATTCCTCAAGCCCTCTATAAAGAGAACTGATAGCCTCTCATATTGAGGTAGCTCTCTCACATGACATCTGTCTATGTATGGCTTGAAGCGAAGCAAAGCTTCCTTCACTCTCTCGTTCACTTTTTGTTTGAAAGCGTAGATTTGGGACACTGTATTGTGTTTGATTCCCCTTTTCAAGAATTCCTCTACAAACTCGTGTAAGAGTTGTGCTATGTTTGGAAAATCATCTCTGTTTAGAGATTGGAACCACGTCAAAGCCGTTCCTTCCAATGTCAATCCAAATCCCTCATATTGAGTATGGAAATCCGCAATCTGTTCAGTTCTCAAAACTTGTTTGAAGAGTGAGACATGAGCATATGGATCCCTTGACCCATCGTATTTTGTCCTGACACATTGAGCCACTTGATATGGTCTTAATCGTTGTGGTTCAGCCACCAGTCTAACCAATTCGTGGTCTCTTGGAAAAATGTCTCTCACTCTCTCCTCTCGTCTTGGAGAGAATCCTGGTGGAATCCTCTCTGATGTGTACTATGGCATCCTTTTTGGCTGAAAGTAAGTAGAGATTAGAGTACCCTTGTATGTATATCTCTGGAGGTCAATGGGATCAACAAGTTTGTACTCACGTCCATACTTATCTACCATCAAAACTTGCACTCCGTGGGCATCTGTATATGTGAATGCATAGAGGTTCTTATGGGTGGTCAACTCTGTAGCATAGGGCTCTACACACTTGTAGAAGATATATGGATCCCCGTTTGTGAATCTATACAAGCCCTCATAAGTGTAATCTGTAAGCACTCTCATGGATTCATTGGCTTTGATGAATCTCACGTTTGGTTTGTCGATTAGAGGATGCCTCTCCTCTAGGTATTCTCCCTATCCCCCTGTTGTTGGCATTGCAGTGTTTTTCATGTCTCTGAGTGGAGTAGAATCCCCTGGTGGTGAATGATTTATCATGATTAAGGATCACTCAAATCTCTCAAGATAGTCCTTCACAAGCCCAACTTGGCTTAGTGCAACTTATCTCTTTTTGCCCTTGGTAAGGTCTCTCAAAAGTCAGGAATTTGTGACTCTTTTGGTCTTTGAAAACTAGTTTTGGGTACCCTAAAAGTTTGGATTTAGGAAACCTAGTAAAATTCAACTCTAGGTGTGTGCTATTGCCTACAAGCTTTCTTCCTAGCTATACCTGATTCAATTTGGAGTTGTCTATCAAAAGTTAGAGCAATTTTGGTGAACTTCACTTGAAACAACACTCAAACCAGTCTTAGGACCAGAACACAAGAACTTTGGCTTGTATCTTGGCCTCCCGAAGGTATTTCTAGCTCAAACTTGAGATTTGGGATGTCCTCAAGTATGTCTACAAGATCATCAAGTCAGATACCCCCACTATGCTAAGAGGTACATGGATCGCGATCCATGTTCCCTGTCAATTTTTTTTCTCCAAATTTTTATTGTGTGTAGACAAGGTCATAAGCAGGCTATATACCAATTTTCAACAAATTTTGAGGTGGAGGTACATGGATCGCGATCCATGTTCAACCACATCTAGACTTGTCCTCTTGGCAGCTTGTTATTGACTATGTCCACAGGCTAAATCTCAAATCTTTTGGGATTTGGACTTGATTTTATAGGTCAAATAGCCAACACGAGGTCTGCACTACATTTTTTAGTCTGTCACTTGTTTTGCTCCCTTTTGATCCAAATTTGCTCAAATGTTTCCAAAATTGGACTTGGGGATATGTTTCTTTGTGTATGCACTATTGATCTGGAAAGTTTCAACTCAAGCTGTCACTATGGGTACATGGATCACGATCCATGTTTGGAGCCCAATTTGACTTCTATTGGTACCATCAGATTCAACATGATTAGTAGGTCCTATGGTATCATTTTGTTTTTGAAAATGGACCTCTGGATTGAAAGTTAGATCAGTTTTGGCACTTTTTCAGAATGCTTGACAGTTGTGGGCTTTTGGTATCCAAATTCACTTTTGAAAAGACCATTAGACTCCTTGTGATGTCCTCTAGCTATGGTGCAAATTTGATATGAATTTGTGACAAAGGAACATGGATCGCGATCCATGTACCTATGTGTCTGATGATAATGAAACTTGGCACACAGCTTCCCCTTGGTCTTCTGATGCTAGCTATGTGGTTTTTGTATGATTTGGACTTGTTTACGTCAGGCAAAAGTCAATCCCCAGGTCTGTTTTAGGGTTTTCACCTTGAACTTCTTTTGGCTCTTTTCACTCAATTTTTAAACTTTTTTGACAAAAATTCTTTGGGACTTTTTTTCACAATGGTCTCTGCTACAGGCTTGAAAAGTTTTTTTCCAAAAATTTCTCAGAGGTACATGGATTGCGATCCATGTTCCACCACTTTTGGATCTAGATTTTTTGTGTGCTAATAGCTTGTGATGTTTGTAGCCTGCTCCACAAATCTTTTTGAATTTGAATCAGTTTTTCCCAACCAAAACTGACTTCTACAATCTATTATGGTACTTTAGAGAATGTTTTGTTTTTGGCTCTTTGGACCACTTTTCACAATTTTTTTGCATCTGGTTCTTTTGGGAAAAGTGTTTGTCTATGTCTCAGCTACCTACTAGTCAAATCTCAGCCAAAAAATTTTCAAAATTTTTTCATGAGGTACATGGATCGCGATCCATGTTTGGAAGCCAAATTGACATTTCTTGGTACCATCAGAATCAACATGTTTACTAGATGCTATGGTATCAAAAGTTTTGGATTTGGACTAGTTTTGCCATTCAAAAGCAAGTTTTTCTGTCTGTCCTGCGATTTTTCACTAGTTTCTGTATTTGGCTATTTTGACCAAATTTTTTTAATTTTTTGACGTGCTCCCTTTTGGCAAACTTCTTCCACTAGTTATCAGGAATGTACTTGTCAAATATTATCCCCAAATGCCAAAAAGGTACATGGATCGCGATCCATGTTTGGCAGCATTTTTTCATGAATTTTGTTTTGTTGGTTCTTTATGCTCTGTAGAAGCCAAATCTGACCCCTTTTTGAATTTGGATCCCAAAATCTCAAGATTTGCTCAATTTTGTGTCTGAATACTTGTTTTGGCTATTTTTTTTCCCTAAAAGTCAATTTTGATGTGATTTTTGATTTTTTCTTTCAAGCAAACTTGATCAAAGCAGTTTCCCAATGATGCTCACTGTAACTGGTCACTTTTCACCAAAAATGGTTTTTTGGGGTACATGGATTGCGATCCATGTTCCTCCACAGATTCTTGCCAAACTTTTCAGAATGCTTCTAGAGAGTATGTTGATGCCCTTGATCCAAAAATTTTTCAATTTGGATCACTTTTGAGGTCTCTACCATCAAATTTTCAGAATTTCAGAGTTATGGTCATTTTTGCCAAAATATGGTTTTCACCCTTTTTACCCTCAATCTTTTAGCCCAAATTTGATGGTGGTAGTTTCTACTTACCCTACTCTTAAGTACTAAAATGAAACATGAAACAAAAACAAATAAAATGGTACAAAATAAAGTCGAAACGAAAAACAGAACAACACTTTGAAAGCATAGAGAAAATTGAAGTATGAAATGCTTTTGGCTATCTCACTCACAACCCTCTTTACTTCTCAAGGATAGATCTAGCAAGTCCTCGACTTCTAGACTCTACCAAGCACTAAACCCCGTGTCTAGCTGCTTCACTGCTAAAGTGTAAATGGAATGGAAGGACAAATCTTTAGAAAAAGAATGCTCTAAATACGCACTAGGTCACTCACCATCTAAGGATCATATCCCCGACAACGGCGTCAATGTTAGCGGGTCACCGCGATGGACGTCTACAACATAGCTTTTTGGCACTAACATAATGTCAATACTCAAGGAAAGTGACTCGGATGGGGCATGGAGACTCTATGAGATCGTCAATCTCACGAAGTGAACCTTAACAAGCAAACACACTAGCTCAACAAGCAAACCAATACTCAATGATCAAGGAAATCTGCCTATGTCCTTTCTCACAGCTCTAGGTCATCAGGCCATTTTGGCACTCGAACGGACTTGAAATGCAACGAAACTTTAGGAGGAGGTCTAGGACACCTAGGGGCACTATCCTAGCAAGTTCGGTCGCAATCCGACAAGGTACCAAAATCACGATCCATCATGAAAAAGGTCCTAAAAACTGTAATAGAACTATCCAAAAAGGTCTCCCTATGGTTTAAGAACACTCTCCTACAGTCAAAACGACTAAAAAATATGATTTAAGCACTCAAATTGAATTATCCTAAATGATTTTCTCATGTTAAACTGATCATTTAATCTGGGGAAGTGCCAGGGGAGAAAAATCTAGAATATTGGTTAAGCTAGTAGACCGATGTCGGGGGATAAGTGTTCGAAACTTGAGCCAAGTCAGTATTGGGTTGCTGGCTGTGGAAAAATTGAGAGCGAAAAATTGTCGCACAGCACAATACATCAGCAATTAATTACTTGGTAATGCTATCGACGCACAAACTTGCTTGAAAGTTGGTAACACCGACGAAATTGATACGCAATCAAGAAGAAGTGTCGTTAACGACACCATTAAATAATGCTAATGATAGTTTAGGAGCTTAAACTCCCATTACTGATCACACCGGGTCGTTAGCGGCTCCATAATTCATCAAAAAGAGATAATTAAACTAATTTGCCTGCTGACGAGAGATTTGTCTTCTAACACTATCTTGCCTTTTCTTTACCACTAGACTTTCCAATTTCCCTTCATGGTCGGCTTGCTCCGAGCTCTCAAAAATTGTCCTACTTGCTATGCCGAAGCTTGGCCTTCTTCCCCGAAGACTGCTTACGAGCCTTGTTTTCTCTCTCCTTGCTTAAGCCGAGAGAGAGAGAGAGTATCCCCTTGGTTCCTTCCTTAGCAAAGGCCGAGAGCGAGCCTTGTGCTTTGGTTAGCGAAGGACGAGAGAAAGAGAGTGTCGTTCTTCCTTAAGCCGAGAGAGAGAGCCATGCCTTGGTTAGCGAAAGATGATAGCGAGAAAGAGAGAGAACTTCCTCCTTGAGCCCTCATTGGCTTCCTTGCCGAGACCTAGAGAGAGAGAGAGAGAGAGAGAGAGAGAGAGAGAGAGAGAGAGAGAGAGAGAGAGAAATCCCTCCTTCCTCGACGAAGCTTTCCCTCCTTCCTTTGTTTTGCAATCCCTTGCAATTCCCTTCCTGCCTGTGTCTACTCTCCCCTTGCCCTATTCTCTTTTTTCTTCTTCGAACAACTACCTCTCCTCCTCGTTGATGCCTTCCCTTATAATAGCCCTCAGTTTTTTGCCCCACCATGCAGTCAAGGCGCCGTGACTGACGTGGCGTGGGAGCAGTCTTGATGGCGTGGCAAGCAAAGGTTCGATGAGCACGGAATTTGACGGGACAAGCTCCAAAAACATGCGCCTTGGCATGCTGAAGAATTTTTCCTTCTCAGTCACGCTCAACCGAGCTCTCTATAGCCCGCTGCGATTTTGTTTTCTTTCCCCTGCTCTCGGCTCGCTGCTGAACGCCATGGCGACTCTCTTCCCCTTTTGTTTTGCACCTTATTTAAAAAAAAAGGCTCCAATTTACCTTTGCCTCAGGTGGCCTCTCTTTTTGGGCGGCCTTACGCTGGCCAAGTTAACTCCTTGGTGGGTGTTAGGCCCTTGTAGGGCACCACCTTTTTTATGCATCACCGACAGCCTTTGTTGAGCACGGCATGTTTTGCAAACATATCGACTAAGGTATTGCAAAGCAGCACGAACACCCCGTTTGGCACACATACTAACACGAGACGTAGCAATGGCAAGCATATCATTTTCTCCTCTAGGCGGCCATAGCCATTGTAAGGGCACCACCTTTGGCATACATGCTAGCCAAGGCAATGCCAAGCATATCATCTTTCCCTAGCAGCCCCCGTCGAGCAACCTCATCATGAAATCTGCTTCCCGTATCAAGAGACGACCTTAAAAAAAAGATTCCACTTAAGCATTTATTGTGCTCTTTGAAGTGCATCACATCCAGTATACATCTCAACCAAAGCAATGGTACCTCGAGCACTTATTCTACTGCGTTCAAAACCCTGGTTGCTACTCAAAATTCCAAAATGGCACTCTTTACGAGTGGATTGGACTGGTACGGAACCGGCCCCCGGTGAATCTTTATCGGCCAATATCTTGGCAACCGGGACTCCAATCACTGATCTGAAAAGACTAACGCACTCCACAAAGTGAGCACTTCAAGCCCATGCATTCATTTCATTTTTGTCCCCTCAGCTGCATCCGGTACAGGTCTGCTGCTGACTCAACTTAAAACTGTCATAACTTCTTATCTGTAGCTCTGATTGACGAGCCGTAAAGACACGCCGGTAGAGCACATCAAGCACTGCAGTTCTAGGTCACAATATCCCATCTGTTCCCACTTCAAGCATAACACTTTGTAGCATCATTAAGGCATCTGTAGGCCTTTTTAAACGCATTTGACATACATTCAACATTGAACTTGTCCTACTACCAAGCCTTACTACTGTTCATTAATCATGTAAGCTTCAAACAACTTGATGTGCATTTTTCTAGCATCTTTCTTAGCATGGGAGCGGAGCTGCACGACATCCACCCCCTTTGAACCTGCACAGCCTCCGGTCTGTGCCAACCGTACTTATAAAGCTTCATCAAGAGCATCATCAGACTCATCGTCTGATGCATACATAACATTGTCTTCAGGAGGTTGATCTGTGTTGAAGTCTCCAATATTAATCTCACCATCTTGTTGCTTACAAAACTTAACTCTTTTCCCTGCAATAGGCACCTTGAGCTCAGCGCCATCAAGCTCGCATAACTTGTAGGTCGCATTATCATAAACATGAAGTACTACATATGGTCCAAACCATCATTTAACCATTTTCCGCATAGCAGTGTACTGGTTCTCTAGGCTACTGTCATATACAAGGACCCAATCCCCATCTTTAATAGCACGAGGTCGTAGTCTGTGCTTACCATCAAACGCTACTTTTTTCTTCAACCTTGCTTCCTTAAGCATTACTTTAGCCTATTCAATATCTTCCTGATGCCTCTCAAGTTGGCGAATGCGCAATGCAAGCAAATCTTCTGTAGACATACCTTCTTCCCATGGCATTACGGTCCAAGAAATAACTGCTTCCTCTATAGGCATAATGGGTTTTTGCCCATACATTAGCTCAAATGGCATAAAACCTATAACAGAACTATGTGTAGTTCGATTAGCCCATAAAGAAAATGGTAGGAGTTTAGGCCAATCACCAATATGTCCATGGCATGCCTTTGCTAAAGCTTTAACAATATGCGGACACCCTCTTTCACTTTTACCATTACCTTCTGGATTGTATGTTGTAGTGAGAGCCAATTTAATGCCCAAGCGAGCAAAGAAATCATGCGCTTCATCTGCCAATTTAATGCCCAAGCGAGCAAAGAAATCATGCGCTTCATCTACATCTAGCTCTCCTCTATTAGCAGTTATTCTACCAACATATCCATACCTGGAAATAACATCCTCAAGCAAGAACTTGCATACGGAACTGGTAGCTTTGGTACGCAAAGCTCTGCCTTCCACCTAATTAGTAAGATCCTCTCTGGCAAGAACAATATACCGCATCTTCCAGACACCTACTGGCATGGTAATCAGGTCCACCACCCCCTTGTAGTGCATAGCCAGTGGATAGGTGGGATGCAATCCATCTCGATGTCGTACATTAGAATACTGTTGGCATATTAGGCATGTCTCCACAAACTGAGCCACATCTTTATACATACCTTTCCATCAGGAATGATCCTTAATCTTGACTTTGATAACCTACTGTTGAGTCGCTTTATCCCAAACAACCCGTTGTGGTACTCCTTTAGAGAATTTTGGCTGCTTCCATAAATGCCCATCCTTCAGAAAATAGCCGTAAGCTTTCTTCCTGATCTTTTTGTACTCTTGATCCGTCCACCCTTCATGCTTACTAAGAGTGCTAAGGTAGCGACCAATCAAAAGC
Source organism: Adiantum capillus-veneris (assembly GCF_014529385.1). NCBI lineage: Eukaryota > Viridiplantae > Streptophyta > Polypodiopsida > Polypodiales > Pteridaceae > Adiantum > Adiantum capillus-veneris. The sequence continues at coordinate 83,991,906 of NC_140949.1, forward strand.
CATTCTCCTTCATAGAACTCTTCAGAAAATACCTCAAAAGTATGAGCGATATTTCCACAATTTGCATGCAGATAAGAAGACGAATAGAACTTCAAGCCAACATAATCACTTGTGGTCATCATCTCTTCTTCATCTTCAAATCTAGCTCTTGATAACATATCTGCAACAGGATTATCTCTACCTGCAATATGAAAAAATTCAGGATTAAGAGATTTAATATAGGCTATCCATCATAGCATAGCAATATCCGAAGTAGAGCAATTTGCAATCATCCCTATCAATGGCAACCAATCTGTCTGTACCACGATTGAAGCTCCATTAAAGTATTCTTTATTAGACCTTAGAGCAGTAGCAACACCCCAAAGTTCTCTCTTAACCTGTGGGTAGCCTCTTTGGCGAGCATTGAGTACTTTTTCTCCAAATCGAACCGCATACCTGTTCCCTTCTTCATCATCTTGACCTATAGCCCATCCAATACCTGTCGGGCTAGTGTCAACTGTTAAGATTACTGGCCTTCCGCATTTGTAGTTGACTTTCCTTAAGGTCGGAGCCTCAAGGAGCATCTTCTTTAATCTCCTCATAGCTCGTGTTCTTCCCAAACAAATCTTTTACCTTTTCTCAATAGCTGATAAAGCACTTCTGCAACATGAGCAAAATGTGGCAGCCAAATAAGATAGAATACACATGCACCCAGAAACCGACGAACTTCAGTAACAGAAGAGCACGTTTCCTTCATCTTTTGAATAGCTTCAAATTTAGTCGCGGACTTGGCCTTCTACCTTTTGGACTTGTGCCCTACAATTAGAATCTCTTTGGCACCAAAAGTTGATTTTTGCCCTGAAAGTGTTAAGTTAACTTCTTCAAGCTGGATAAAATAGCATCACAGTCAGCAATATGTTGAGCAACAAATTGTTGGCACCCCCTCTGATCTTTTACCTCATCTTTTGAGCCTTCCTCACAGATCTTAATCGGTAGATCATTAATGAAAGGCATAGTAACATGTGGGATAAAGTACCTTAATACCTTATTCATACCGTTCATCATATGAGCTACAGAATTAGTAGCACCCTGTGTGAAGGAGTACGAGTAGAAGTGCGACGCGAGATAGAGTGCGAGAAGAAGAGCACGACGATATGGTGAACTCACTCTACTGTAATGTGTAGAGCATAGTGAGTTCTTATTAGGTTTTTACAAAAGAATATGTGTACATACCTGGCGGCCCGCCCACTTACTTGGGCGACCACATTGGGCTTTATACCCCAACAACCTCCCACTTAAAGTCCAATGTGGTACTTTAAGTGTGAGAGAAGCTACTATACAAGCTAATATACAAGAGATGTAGAGAAGTGATGTACTACCCTACACCTAACTGCTTGCGAAAATGCGCAAAGCTCTCTGAGGGAAGTCCTTTTGTAAGTAGATCAGCAGGATTTTCTGTGGTGTGAACTTTGACAAGCTGAAGTTGCTTATCCTCGAGCATTTCCCTGATGAAATGATACTTCACATCCACATGCTTTTTCTTTGAGTGATAAACTGGATTGCGATCCAATTGTATAGCACTTTGACTATCACAACATAACACAGGCATCTCTTCTTTGATTCCCAAATCTGTTACTAGTCGATTAAGACAAATTGATTCTTTGCATGCCTCTGATGCTGCAACATATTCAGCCTCTGTAGTAGACTGAGTAACACAATCTTGTAATCTAGAACGCCATGATACTGCTCCACCAGCCAATGTAAAGACATACCCTGACGTAGACCTTCGGTTGTCTAAGTCACCTGCATAATCTGAGTCTGTAAAACCCTTTACACTTAGCTCCTGACTCCCATAGCATATACGCATACTCTTTGTAGCTTTCAGGTATCTCAATATTCCTCTCACTGCCTCCCAATGTTTCTTGCCTGGGTTTGACATGTATCGACTTACTACTCCCACTGCAAATGCAATGTCTGGGCGAGTAGCAATCATTGCATACATCAAAATACCCACTGCAGACACATATGGAATCTTATCCATTTCAGCCTGTTCTTCCTCAGACACAGGACAATCTTGTTTGCTAAGTTTCACATATGGTGGCAGTGGAACACTCAGTGCCTTTCCCTTCTCCATATTGAAATGTTGCAAAACGTTGTCAATATACTCTGTTTGAGATAACCAAATCAACTTCTTTGATCTGTCTCTCTCAATGCGCATACCAAGTATATGACTTGCCTCACCCATATCTTTCATGTCAAACGATTTTGCCATCTTTGACTTCAAAGCTGAAATTTCTTCCAAGTGCTTGCCAGCAATCAACATGTCATCCACATACAAAATAAGGATCAGCCAACTGCCATCCTTAGCCTTCTTTGTATATAGACAGTGATCAAACTCACTACGTTTGTAGCCTTGAGAAAGCATAAACTTGTGGAATTTATGGTACCATGCCCTCGGTGATTGTTTTAAGCCATAAAGACTCTTTAACAACTGGCATACCCAATCTTCCTTGCCTTTCTCAACAAACCCTTCTGGCTGCTGCATGTAAATTTCCACATCTAAATCACCATGCAAGAACGCTGTCTTGACATCCATTTGGTGCAACACCAAATCTAATATGGCAACCAATGCAAGAAAGCATCTCAATGTAGTCATCTTGACCACCGGAGAGAAGACTTCATCAAAGTCAATGCCTTGTTCTTGCTTAAAGCCCTTGGCAACAAGCCTTGCTTTGTACTTTGGCTGACTATCATGAGCGGTGATCTTATACCTGTAAACCCATTTACAAGGTAGAGCCTTTTTGCCTTGTGGTAATTTAACTAGCTTCCATGTCTTGTTTTTATGCAGAGCTGTCATCTCTGACTGCATGGCCAATTGCCAATTCCCAGAGTCCTTCATTTGCATTGCTTCCTTGTAACATGAAGGCTCATTGCAATCAGTCAACATGACATAGTTCATAGATGGAACAAACCTATCAGGAGGAGGTCGCGTGACACGTCCAGATCTACGCACAATAGGTGGCTCAGGCTCAGCCACAACCTGTGGTTCCACTGTATCCTGTCCTTGCTCCTCTTGAGCCCTGACATTTTGTCTTGCACGTGCAGGTCCATCTTCTTGGAAGACAACTCTTCTAATCTCCTAAACCCTCTCTGGTTTAGAATGATATTTGGATTCATTAAAGTGAACATCATTGCTGCGGACAACCTTTCTGGATTCGGGATCCTAAAGTCTATACCCCATCTCACCAGAATTACCATAGCCTAGAAAGATGCACTTTCTACTCTTTGGCTCAAGTTTGTTCCTAAATTCCTTTGGAACGTGAGTATATGCCTCATAGCCAAAGACTCTGAGATGCTTGTATGAGGGCATTTTGCCTGACCATACCATCTCTGGCACTGAATCCTTCTGCAAAACCTTGCTAGGAGATCTATTTACAAGATGAACAGCTGTTGATACAGCTTCAGCCCAAAACCCATTTGGCAGCTGTGCATTAGACAACATACTTCTGACCTTCTCTTGTATGGTCCTATACATTTTCTCAGCAACACCATTTTGAGGAGGATTGTAAGGAGCAGTAAGTTCACGTTTTATACCTTTTGACTCACAAAAGTCCTGAAAGGCCTTTGAAACATACTCTCCACCATTGTCAGTGCGTAAGCATTTAAGCTTCTTGCCACTCTGATTCTCCACAAGTGTCACAAACGTTTTGAAATCACTAAATGCTTCATCCTTGTGCTTGAGAAAGTAAACCCATACTTTCCTCGAGTAATCATCTATAAATGTCATAAAGTAAGAAGCTCCCCCTAGAGATAGGTTAGGCATAGGTCCACACAAATCACTATGAACAAGTGCCAACTGTGTATCTCTTTTACTGCTTCTATGCTTATGTGGCTGCTGTGTTTGCTTACCATACAGACAATGTTCACAGAATTCAAAATCATTAAATGAAAAGCCAGGCAAATAACCAGAACGAGACAAGATTTCCATTCCCTTCTTGGACATATGTCCTAACCGGCTATGCCACAAAGAAACGTTCGGCTGCTCGGTTACATTGATTACATTTTTAGAGACATTTGATACATAAATCATGTAAAGTCCTCCAGACTTTACTCCATGTGCTACTGTCATAGAACCCTCGGATATCTTCCACATGTTCTGTCCAAAAATGGTGACGTAGCTAGCATCATCAAGTAAACCTGTGCTGATCAAGCTCTTTGTAATTGCGGGAACATGTCTCACATTCTTCAGCGTGAAAGAAGAGCCATTCTGAAACTTCAATTGAACATCTCCAACACCTAAGATCTCACATATCTGCCCATTGGCTAGCCAAACATGATCTTTAGTGGTCACATAAGAAGTAAACCACTCCTTGTTTGGAGACACATGAAGTGATGCCCCTGAGTCTATAATCCAGTCACTCAGTGCATTTCCATCAGATGCTGTAAGAAGAGCTGAGTCCATTGTATTCTTCAAGAAGTAGATGTCTCCTGACACTAGACTGTCATCCTCTGCAACAGTGTTTGTCACATTTATTTCTTGAATCTTCATTGAGGACTTGTTCTTCTCACCATGGTCTTCAACTTTCTCTTTGTCTTTTTCTGCTTTCCATTCTCTGCAGTCTCTTTTCATGTGACCCTTCTTGCCACAATGGTAGCATTCTATGTCACTCTTGACTTTAGCACTGCGGGAATTGCTACAAGACTGATTCCTCTTTCCACCTTTGTACTTTTCTTTGGTCCTTCCCCTGACAACTAAGGCTGTTCCTTTGCCTTTGTCCATTGTCTTTCTATTGGTTTCTTCAGTAAGCAGACTTCCTTCTACACCTGCTATGTTCAAACCATCTGGAGGTGCAGAATTACTCAAAGCTGTGCGAAAAGTGTCCCAACTTTCCGGCAATGTGATCAACAGGAACATAGCTCTAATAGGTTCATCAAACTTGACACCTTGAGCTGACAACTGACTGTAGATTGTGTTGAATTCATTCAGATGATTGGACATAGGTGTCCCTTCTTTCATCTTCAAGTCAACAAGCTTCTTAAGCCAGTATACCTGTGAAGCTGCACTTTGCTTCTCATAAAGATCACTCAGCTTTAACCATGCTTGATAAGCCGACATCTCGTCTTCTACATTGAAGTAAACGCTTTCTGCCAAAGTCAGCATAATGGTAGAAAGTGTCAATTCATCCATTTCGCTCCATTCATCTTCGTCCATATCTTCTGGTTTTATCCCCTTGAGCTTTATAGGTTTTATCTGTTTCTTTTGTACCAACACGTGCCAAATTTGCTTCTTCCACAATGGGAAATTGGTTCCATCCAGCTTCTTGATATTGTAAAGAGCAGTGTCCTGTGATCCAGCCATAGCTACGCTTCACAGTAGTTTACTTTTCTGGGAAAAATTCGACAGAGTTTCCCCTGTAAACTGACCTCTGAACCAATATCAACCTGTCAAATGAACCAAGAAAGCTTCAGATTCTGCAGAAATTTTGGCAGAGTCTCCTTTGTAAAATGGCTCTAGTGTACTAAAAAACAGACCAAAAAACAGCTCAAAAAACATTGTCTCTCTGACACTGTAAGCTGCGGGTAAACCTGTCCTGCACCTGTACTATCTCTGACTGTCCTGTCATTGTCCTGTAAGCATAGACTGCGACAATGCCTCAACGGCAGTAAAGCAAAGATGCAATCCCAACTGTCTAACTCACAGTCAATACATCCTAGCTTCCTATCTAAGGGTGCTCGAGGGATCGCTCCAAGACCCGTATCACCGAAAGGATCTCAACATTCGAGAATCCCCCAGCTCAATAAAACCTCATTCGACCCTCAACAAAGGCTACAGTAAATCTGACAGTACATAGACTTCCCACAAAGTCATACATCCACAAATTTCCCACTGTATGCTGTAAACGCTGCGACGGTTGTTTGCTGCGTGACTCACAGCCAACAAATCCTCAACAGACATACATCATCTCTGACAATACATCCCATGTGGAAGTACCTGCAATGTCAGGATGAAATCTGGAATATCAAGCAGCAAACACAAGCTACCTGATGAACTAGCGGATGTCGCCTACAGCCTGTGTGTAGATGCGCCCGTGTCGTATGTGACACGCCTCCAAGAACTGTGAGCCGTCCTTCAATGTGTAGACAGCCACAAACCAACACTCTGGGAGTGTCGATATCCTCAACACCTGCAGTCGTAGGCCGAAAACCCCAAATTTGCAGAGTCGGATCTGCACCCGTCGAGACCACGTAGTCGAAAATGGCCTGCACAGACCTTTGTCGAAGCCGAACGGTGGCCGTGATGACCTCAGAATGAAATTCTGACAACACCAAGTCCTTCGGGCTACGGATTGTTACCTTGTTAATAGGTTTCATATCCTGTATAAACCTTAAAGTACCATTTTTCTTTGGAACAGTGAACCATCGGTTAGAGTATGGCGCACATGATGGTTCCAAGATTCCCATTTGTATCTTCTCATTAAGCAAATTGATAAGCTTTGGCAAGTGAGCTTTAGGAACTAGAATAGGATGTAAGCTCCATGGCATGTGAGGAACAGTGAATATAACCATAGGTGCTACAACACTTGGATCCACACACCCAATCTCACTTGGCTCAAAGGAAAAAACTTTACCATGTTTTTCGAGCATACCTTGAAAACACTTGATTTCCTCTTCGTTGAGAAAACCAGGTTCTCCCACCTTCAGCTGCTGCAATGTCTCTTTAGTGAATTTGTGCCCAATGTTCTTAGGATTTCTGAGCATAGGCTATCGAGAAGCTTCTTTAATTACTTCATCACTTCCCTCTGGTAGAGGTGTAGCCACAGGTCTCACTTTCTTTGCAACTGTTTTGTACTTCATCTCTACCTGTGCTTCAACTTCTTTATCCAAGTCATCCTCAATATGCACAAGTGCCTCGTATATGTCCAGCTCTTCGTACATGTCCATTGAGTGAACTTTAACAACTTCAATTCCACTTTCTAACCTGTTTTGCTTGATATCCTCAAGATTTGACATAGTATCAACATAAGAGATCTCTTCGAAGATTCTTGAAATCACATCATCCGGTTCTAGCACATCACATCCCTGCAAGTCACTTTGAATGCTTGAAACATATTTTTTCTCCCACTTAGTTAAATCATTAAATTTCCTGTAAGATACTGAACCCTCAGATGTCAACCCCAAAAATCCTGAAGAGAAGGTTTCTCTTTGCAAGAACTTCTCCTCACTTGAACCACCATAGTCCCGCTTTATAGTGGCACCCCAAGAAAATCCTGAGAAAATCTTTGTTCTTTAAACTCCTTACGTATCTTTGGCATTGGACGATCACGTAAACTGTCTTTGTTTCTAGCATGATCAACACATACAGTTAGAAATTGAACCGCTCTCTTACCATCTTGGCTTCGAACCCTGGCATAGGCCGAGCCATCATCCAGCACCTTAGTTTCCATCCGCACAGCCGTAATGTAGGGTTGTCCTAGAATTAAGGAGGAATGCTCCTGTATAAAAAGTTTTGCTCATCAAAAACATCCCCAATAGTTACCTTAACATTTGCGCATGCACCATAAAGATCTCCAGGAAGCATGTTGGCAGCTCGAATTCACCACCCGTGATCCACATCAATAGGCCATTTCCCCTTTTGGTGCAAATTCCTTGCCATGCGATCGATTTCTGAACCATGGTCTATGAGGGCTAAGACCGGCTCCTCAATGTCGCCAAGCTTTACCACTGTTTTTGTCGTGGCTCTTGCCCAATGAGTCCTTGAAAAGTGACTCTTTGGTATAAGTTCTTCATCTTCACCATCATTAAAATGCATGTTTCTTACCTCAAGTATAATCGGGCTTGGAACCACCACAGGCTTTGGCTCTTCTTCTTCAAGATCTGCTAAATACTCTTCATAGTCTTCCAAAATTGCTCTAATGTGACGAACCACTTGGCTTTTAACTGGATTTGACTCTTGATCACTCGATACTTGCCGCTTTCTTTTTATAATGTCGATGATCTCTTCGTGGAACTTGCGCTTAGCAATTCCAAGAATATCCCCCAAGGTGAGCTCTACTTTACTATTTAGGATACGTTCTTCAAAAAATTTCTTCAAATCTGTAGCCAGTTCAATATCAGACTTGAGTTTATACGAGGGCCCTTTAGGCTTACCTTGCTTCTTGTCCTTCCAAACCTCTTCCATAACCACCTCAGGAGCAGGTTTAGGAGCAGGCCCTTCTTCTTTCTTGTTTCCGGATCTCGTTGGCCTTTTTGATGCCCCAGCCACCTCTTCATATCTTTTTCGCTTCTCTTCCACCATAGCTTCATTGGCTTGAGCTTTAGCAATATAATCATATACCGAAAGAGAATCCACTGGATCGGTCCACCCAATGGTTTCTCGAATTGAATTCCCCACCTGTCGTAACTTCCCGTATGTTACCTTACCTGCTTCTGCTGTCTCTAGAGCATATGGCCACAACTGGCCCTTTGCACCTGTACCATCATCATCTTCCTTACCACAAACTTGCAGCCCATATGTAGCTTCTTCCACAAGGGCAACATTATGTTGTATTTCCTCCACTGTCTTCTTCATTCCGCCTCTGCCAAAGTTCAAGCGGAGCATTTCCCCTGTCGCCCTAAGATGAATCTTCTTGTCTTTCTAGAAAACCACATTCTTCTTATAAGCTTCATCAAACTCATTACACTATCTCACAAACCTGTGGTCTTCACTATCGCACCACATGCATCGATCCCAATTTTTACGTGGTGCCTACCTGCTGCTTAGGTTCAGAAGTAGACGCATTTGCAACTAACCCTTCAAATTTAACAGTTTTAAAATTCAAATTTAGTTCTTGAATACCTTTAACCAGGTCGTCACGAACAGGCCCCTCCACTTTGGGTACTGTAGAGGAGTGCGGCTTCTCTTTAGTCTCTTCTTCATCATCATCTAGTACCTCGCTCACGATTTGCTTATCAACTCGCTTCTATCGTTTTACAATCATGTTCACCACTTCAGATACTATTTTCCAATCTGATGTCAATCCCAATTCTCCCGTCGGATCCTCCAATAATTGCACCAAATTCTTTTGTAGTCGCGGATCAGCAGCTTGAATAAACAATTCCACCTTTTGATCCCTCAAGGAACGTTGTTCTGCTGATGATAACTGATTAAACTTCTTCTCAAACTCTCGCAACAGTTCTCGTGCAGATAAATTTTTACCCTTCTTCTGCACCCACTTCGTAAAACTCTGTTTGGTCACCCGTTGAGAATCCTCTAGAAAATATTCCTCTTGCAGCGCCTTCTTAAAGTCCTACCAGTTCGGTCCTTGAGCCGCCTAAATTTCTTTAATTTGGGCCCTAAGTTCTGGCATTGCAATCAAATGAAATACTTCCACTGAATCCTGGTCTTCAATTCCATTATCTTCCATAGACTGCTCATATAGATTGCAAAATTTTGAAATATCTCTGCCCTCAAACCGTTGCAGCTTTTCTGTAACACTTTGCCGAGCTTTGCGAATCCGCTCTTGCAAATTATGTTGCTGCTAGTCAGCCTGTTGGCTATTGCATGTATGCTGCATCATCTACTGCATGGCTGCTTCTTGTGGTGTAGACATAAGCTTCAACAATTTTCCCACCCCGGCTCGGGTTTCACGTCGGGTTCACCAGGTGTCGGGGGATAAGTGTTCGAAACTTGAGCCAGGTCAGTGATGGGCTGCTGGCTGTGGAAAAATTGAGAGCAAAAAATTATCGCACATCACAATACAACAACAATTAATTACTTGGTAACGCTATCGACGCACAAACTTGCTTGAAAGTTGGTAACACCGACGAAAATGATATGCAATCAAGAAGAAGTGTCGTTAACGACACCATTAAATAATGCTTATGACAATTTAGGAGCTTAAAATCCCATTACAGATCACATCGGGCCGTTAATGGCTCCGCAATTCATCAAAAAGAGATAATTAAATGAATTTGCCTACGAGAAAAATATTGTTGTGTCGATTCCATCTGTTTGATTTGTCTTCTAACACTATCTTGCCTTTTCTTTAGCACTAGACTTTCCACTTTCCCTTCATGGTCGGCTTGCTCCGAGCTCTCAAAACTTTTCCTGCTTGCTATGCCGAAGCTTGGCCTTCTTCCCCAAAGACTACTTACGAGCCTTGTTTGATCTCTCCTTGCTTAAGCCGAGAGAGAGAGAGTATCCCCTTGGTTCCTTCCTTAGCAAAGGCCGAGAGCGAGCCTTGTGATTTGGTTAGCGAAGGACAAGAGAAAGAGAGTGTCGTTCTTCCTTAAGCCGAGAGAGAGAGCCGTGCCTTGGTTAGCGAAAGACGATAGCGAGAAAGAGAGAGAACTTCCTCCTTGAGCCCTCATTGGCTTCCTTGCCGAGACGTATCGAGAGAGAGAGAGAGAGAGAGAGAGAGAGAGAGAGAGAGAGAGAGAGAGAGAGAGAGAGAGAGAGAGAGAGAGAGAGAGAGAGAGAGAGAGAGAGAGAGAGAGAGAGAAAATCCCTCCTTCCTCAACGAAGCTTTCCCTCCTTCCTTTGTTTTGTAATCCCTTGCAATGCCCTTCCTGCCTCTGTCTGCTCTCCCCTTCCCCTATTCTCTTTTTTTCTTCTTCGAACAACTACCTCTCCTCCTCGTTGATGACTTCCCTTATAATAGCCCTCAGTTTCTTGCCCCACCACGCATTCAAGGCGCCGTGACTGACGTGGCGAGGGAGAAGTCTTGATGATGTGGCAAGCAAAGGTCCGATGAGCACGGAATTTGACGGGACAAGCTCCAAAACCATGCGCCTTGGCGTGCTGAAGACTTTTTCCTTCTCAGTCGTGCTCAACCGAGCTCTCTATAGCCCGTTGCGATCTTGTTTTCTTTCCCATGCTCTCGGCTCGCTGCTGAAAGCCATGGCGACTCTCTTCCCCTTTTGTTTCGCACCTTATTAAAAAAAAATGGCTCCAATTTACCTTTGCCTTAGGTGGCCTCTCTTTTTGGGCGGCCTTACGCCGGTCAAGTTAACTCCTTGGTGGGTGTTAGGCCCTTGTAGGGCACCACCTTTTTTATGCATTGCCGACAGAATTTGTTGAGCACGGCATGTTTTGCAAACATATCGACTAAGGTATTGTGAAGGAGCACAAACACCCTGTTTGGCACACATACTGACACGGGACGTAGCAATGGCAAGAATATCATTTTCTCCTCTAGGTGGCCATAGCCATTGTAAGGGCACCACCTTTGGCATACATGCCAGCCAAGGCAATGCCAAGCATATCATCTTTCCCTAGCAGCCCCCGTCGAGCAACCTCATCATGAAATCTGCTGCCCGTATCAAGAGACGACCTTTAAAAAAAGATTCCACTTAAGCATTTATTGTGCTCTTTGAAGTGCATCACATCCAGCATACATCTCAAGCAAAGCAATGGTACCTCGAGCACTTATTCCACTGCGTTCAAAACCCTGGCTGTTGCTCAAAATTCCAAAATGGCACTCTTTAGGAGCGGATTGGACTGGTACGGAACTGGTCCTCGGTGAATCTTTATCGGCCAATATCTTGGCTACCGGGACTCCGATCACTGATATGAAAAGACTAACGTGCTCCACAAATTGAGCACTTTAGGCCCGTGCATTCATTTCATTTCTGTCCCCTCGGCTGCATCCGGTACAGATCTGCTGCTGACTCAACTTAAAACTGTTATAACTTCTTATTTGTAGCTCTGATTGACGACCCGTAAAGACACGCCGGTAGAGCACATCAAGCACTGTAGTTCTAGGTCACAATATCCCATCCATGCCCACTTCAAGCATAACACTTTTTAGAAACATTAAGGCATCTGTAGGCCTTTTTAACCGCATTTGACATACATTCAGCATTGAAGTTGTCTTGTTACCAGGCCTTAACTACTATTCATTAATCATGTAAGCTTCAAACAACTTGATGTGCATTTTCTAGCATCTTTCTTAGCATGGGAGCGGAGCTTCACGACACTGGCCACATTAGGATCCAAAGGAGGGGAAATAGGGATCCAAAGGGGGGGGGGGGGGGGCATCTGCAAAAGATCAATGTGGAACAATGGGCTTAAAAGACCCTAAGGTTCAACCCCAACTGCAAATTCTCCCACTGCAGCTGCGATATCCGGTCTCAAGATCAGCATCTCATACATGAGACCACCGAATGCCGATGCAATGCTAGCGGGCCCTGCTAGCTCTACGGAGCATGCATCAACATATATATCCCTGGAAATAGGCATATCTGACTGACAAGGCGTGTCAGCCACATGCATCTCCTGACTGTCCACAAAAGATGCATGAACCTGTCGTGCAACCTCAGAGCAAACTAGCTGCTCTAGGTGTTTGCTGGAAGACATATCCTGCACAACTATATCCCCATGCTCACTGTCGAGCATAGAAAGGAATAACTGCATAATCGCTGACATCTCAGTCTCCTCTGCAATCATCCACTGCAAACATGACCACTCAATCTGCTGTGACTCACTAGAGCTCTCACGCTCTAACTCCGTATGCATAGACTCTTGCACAATGTCCTCCTGTCGTGACTCACTAGAGCAAGACCGCTCTACCTGTCTATCCTGCATAGAAGTATCTCGCACAATTGACTCTCTGCTTTGCTCAGTCACTAGCAAAGCATGCATGTCTGACTCTGTCACCTCTTTGTGTGACTGCTCAAGTCGTGCCCCAACTGTGTGCACAACGAGCTCACTACTCTGCACTCCATGCAAAGTACCCTGCTCTCTCGCTGTCTACCTGGCTGCGTGATCACAGAGACAACACCGTCTCTCCCGTGATCCACATGCAATGGGTAACCTGTACCACTCATGGCACCTCTCGCAAACACTAGCGAACCCAAATGCATCACAAAATCTCGCTCTCATAGCGAAATCTGACATCCACTATCCCGTAACTATCTCACTGAGATCAAATCCCGTCTCAGATTTGGCACATAACGCACATGACGCAGGGTAAATCTCATACCACTGGGCAAGGACAAACATACGTCTCCTGCACCCTCAATGTCATACAAAAAACCATCAGCCATGTGCACACAATCAAGTCTCCCACTAGAAAACATGCTAAACCACTCACGATGCGACGTGACATGGAAAGTAGCATTTGAATCTAGTAACCAATGTGAAGACAATGTGCAATCCGATATGCAATCCATAGACATAAGATCGTCTGAAGACAAGCTAGATGTAAATGTGACATCACCATCACAAGCATACTCAGTAACCACCGGACTGATCTCACTAGCATCTGTCATGCCCAAATCTACATCACACATCTGTCGCCTCCGTTGTCTCAAACGCCTGAAACATCGACGCCTAATGTGCCCTCTATGTCCACAATGCCAACATGTCAAGTCTCTATGCCGTCGAGACTTGCGTGTGGGATCAATCTCTCCCATGGACATAGAAGTGGGACTAGACTTCCCTGTAGACATAGATGTTGCGTACATAGCATGTAAACTCTTCCATAAAGCATGAGTTGTAGTCTCCCTCGAGACCTGCCAGTAAACAGACTCAACCAGATGTAAACAAATTGTAGACATGGCTAACTCATCAAGATCCTGCCAATCATCATCACGCATAGACTTGGGCTTCGTCGATAAACCATGCAAGGGTTTATCCTGCCCCAAATCCGCCAATGCAACAAGCATATGCTCCTTCCAAGCAACAAAATCTGCACCATCAAACTGTGTCAGACCATAATGCTGGAAGTCAAATGCAAAATCAGCCATAATGCTCTCAAAAGAGCAACCAACAATGAGTAGCAAATGTCAACCAAATCAGCCCTAAACTGGCTCGAATCGCATCAACAAAAGTCTGCAAAATATGGCTCAAAACCTGATGCAAAGTTGCACCAATAACCGTGCAAAACCTTGCACAAAATCACAACTCAATATGACTCAATCGCGCGTAAATATCTGACAAAATTTTGGCAGAGTCTCCTTTGTAACTGGAGCAAAATCTCAACAGTAAAACTCAAAGAGACAATAATATATGCCACAATGGCCAATCCGGGAATAAACTCGACCGGAATCACCTCACAAAGTCATACATATGAGCATACCAGCTCTTGCCGGAGTACCACTCAAATAATCTCAGCCATAAACAAATACACAAATCCATATATGGCATACATAAACCGCCAAGACCATGGCAACATAGCTCACTCCCGCATGAGTGGCTCTCTGGACAAATGCATATCCAAAAAACTGTGTACATCTATGAATTTGCTGGTTGCTGCAGAAAATACTCCATGTGTGTGAGATATACCAAAAACAGTATTTTTGGGATTCGAAAGTGCACAAATAAACCTGCTGCTGTACCTGCTATAATTCAAAGCATAATTTCAGCAAGTAGACATCACCATCGCGTCCGGAGCGTGCCAAAACCCTGACCTAGACTCCTGGATCATGTAGATCTGACTCTGTATGATGGAGCTACTCAAAAAACTGCGTTTTAGAGCCCGAAAATGGCAAAAACGAGCTGCACACAGTCTTGAACCTACTCCTACTCCACTCTGCGTGATGCAATGTCCTCTCAATGCAAGCTCCAATGCAAGAGCTCTGCCACAACAGCATCCAAGCACTCGAATGTCAAGCTCTCCTCCGCCGAGCACTTCTCTAACGAGCTCCACTGAGCTCAAAAGCTGCTCTCACCAAGGAAGCCGCAACCGCCTCCTTGACCAAGCTTGACCACACCAAGCTCCTAAGCTCCAAAGACAATGCTCCTCAAGCTAAAATCGCTCTCCGTGAAACTCTGCGATCGAACTCCACCGTCGAGAGCGAGCGAGCTATCGCCTCGAAGCTCTCAAAGCCGTCGTGCTCTCCGCGGTCACCATAGCTTTGATACCAATTGAAGGGGATCGGGGAGCACCACAGACGGAGAGTGAGAGAGAGAAGGAGACACACGACACACAGATATGGGTGGGGAGACTCAAAGAGTGATTAGCCCCCTATACACTTATGCTATGTATAAGGTATACAAGTCAGTGGGCGCCCAGACTCTGGGCGGCCGAGCAAGGCACATGCGCCTATACCCCAACAGAAGTGCCAAAGTACACCTAAAAAATTTACACCTAAAAGTTGTTAGAATGGCTGACAATAGTAAAGAGAGTGAAATTAATGTTGATAACTTTGATTTTGCTAATGAGCAGGCTACTAATGATGCCCATATGCTTGTTAACTACCTTGTTTCTAGGCTTCAACAAGCCATGGGCAATCCATCCCTCCAAAGTGAAGTGCAACGGTAGCTTCGTGCTCATGGGATTCTCCAGGCTCCCCACCATGACGAGAGAGCACCTAGGAAGCCTCCTTGAGAGACTCCAAAAGAGGCCTCTCTCCGATTCGGGAAGAAGAAGAGGATCCATACAAAGGGCTCAAAAATTTGCTTCCCGATGACGCATCTCCTTCTCAAAGGAGAACTCAAGAGCCCCCACCGAAGGAACAAGAAAGAAGTGAGTCTCTTGCCACCTCGGTGGAGATGGCTCCACGAAGACGACGGGCTAAACGCTCTCCATCACCTCCAAAACGGAGAAGACCATCACACACTTCTCCACACCATAATTCAAAGAGGGATGAAAAAAGGCAAGAGAAGAAAAAGGAGAGAAAGAGTACACCCTCTTCTCCATCTTCTTTATCCTCTTCCTCTTATAAAAGTGATGGTAAAGACAAATAAGATCAAGGCAAGAAAAAGGAGAGAAAGAGGACACCCTCTTCTCCATCTTCTTCATCCTCTTCCTCTTATGAAAGTGATGGTAAAGACAAAGAAGATCAAGGCAAGAAAAAGGCAAGAAAGAGGTCACCCTAGTCTCCATCTTCCTCAAATTTGTCATCTTTTGAAGAAAGTGATGGTGCAACCTTTGAACCATAAAAAAAAAGAGGCCATAGGAAATCCTATGCCGTGTGGAAGAGGTCGTCTATAAGAAACTAGGCAACTAGGCTCTAGTAGATCCTCCTCCCAACCTCCCTTTATAGGGTAGGCTCCTAGCCCCTTGCCCTAGACGGATCGCTTGTCCACATTGCCTAGCCCGGCCCGTGCCGTAGTCCTTGCCTAGCTTAGTTCTTAGGGTACAAGACCCGTGTCCTGACATTACTCCCCCCTTAAAGAAGAGTTTTCGTCCTCGAAAACAAAAGTGGGAAACTTCTTCTTAAGAACACTAATGTTTTCCCAAGTGGCACCTTCTTCAAGTCGGTCTTTCCACTTGATTAAAGCTTGTTGTCGTACATGATGGTGCGTACGCAACTCATGGAAATCCATAACATGTTCAGGTTCATGATGTAACGTAGGAGGTTCAATGTAATCGACCAAAACTTGTTGGTCGATGACGTTGTCGTCCCCATGTAACCGCTTTCGTAAACGGCTAACATGAAATACCAGATGAATACGAGAGTGTGATGGGAGTAGTAGCTTATAGGCGCGATCACCAACTCGCTTGAGTATTTTGAAAGGCCCACAATACCGGGGAGATAATTTAGGTGTCGGTCCAGTTTTCAGACTTTCTGAATGTTCTAGCACACATAAAAATACTTCCTCCCCTTCTTCGAAGGTAACTTGCCGACGCTTCTCATCAACATATTTCTTATACCAATCCTGTGCTTGTCGGACATTCTGACGAGCAAGTTTCAGCATATCCATGTGGTCTTGGAGAAAATCCTTAACATGTTGAAGTTTTTCGGTTGCCAACCCCACCGTAACTGGTGACCTAGGTTGAAACCTGTACATGAGCATGAAAGGACTGAAGCCCGTTGTGACATGCTTAGAATTGTTGTATGCAAACTCGAGAATAGGTAAGTATTCTTCCCAGTCTGTCTGTTTTTTGCTAACGTATGCTCGAAGCATATCCTCTAGCACCTGGTTAACCCGTTCCGTTTGACCATCAGTTTTCGGATGGTCGGCTGTATTGAGGTTTAGTTGTGTACCCAACCGTTGTGAGCGGGATGAAAACACACACAGCGCCTCTATAACGACCCGACACACACTCTTGGGAAGATACACACACACAATAGGGGGCACCACTCGGCTTACACAACACACCTGGCCGAGACAGGAAACACACCTATGGAGTGAGAGGAGAGAGATTATCCACTTGCCCACTCCACACAGAGACACACACACACACCCAAAAACACTCAGCTCAAAAGAGGAGAATTTTTTATGTTTAGATACAATTGAGCTTGGGCCAACACCAATGGGGCAAATAGCTCACACAATATAGGTAAAATAAGCCAAATACAATCACAAACTAGAGCAGAAACTTCGCTCATAGGAGAAACTTACACAGAAAAACAGCAGGAAAAGAGTGAGGAATTTGGCAAAATGGACAGCGCCATCGCGTGCGGAACGGCCCAAAACCCCAGTCTACAATGTCAAAGTGCTCAAATCCGACCTCAGCTGAGCAGTTTACGACCAAAACAGGCTCCAAAATGAGCAAAAACACACCTGCGGCTGTTCCTCCTCTCTTCTCCACGTTTTTTTTTGTCTTCTCTCTGTTTTTCAGTTCCCACACTTAGCTTTTTTAGTTGGGCACCCTTGGCCTTTTAGATGACCTCAAACCGACCCCGAACAGGCCAAAAACTGACCTCGCAGTGCATAGTTGTCACCTTTTTGCATCCATACGCACACCTGTCACTCAGCTTTTTCCAATAATGCGTCCCTCCACCACGTGAAGTGGCCCCAAAAAGTGATCCTAATGATGACCTTTCTGCATAAGTATCACAAGAAAACACCCACGTCGTGTCCGTACTTCTCCACGTGCAAGTACTGACCCCATTCGACGTCCTAACGCCACTAGATGCCATCTGACGCACCTGCTTACCTCATGTCGTCAGCCCGCAGATAGCTTCCTCGAGAAGTTTTATGTGCTATCAAATCCTCCTTATTGTAGAAAAAACACACTGGTACTAGTAATAGTGAAAATCGTTGTACTATGTACACCCTGTCCGACCTGTACACACGTGGGCCCTACGTAACCACCTGGCTATGGAAATTGGGAAATCCTTTATTCGATGCACCATGCATGTGTATGTACATATGCGCAATCCCTTGCTCAAAAAAACTCCTGACATAATTTGCCCATCCCCTAGCCTGCTAGATCATTCATGATCAGCAGCAGCAAAGAGAGATATGAGACTCGCCGCATCACAGGTCTCCTCATCCTTCACCAACATTGCTTGCTCCACAGACAGCTCATCTTGCTCCACCATCATCAATCTAGCATGATACAATTTAAGACGCAATCCATTTACCCTTGACTTATGTAGAACACCATCCAGGTTAGCCAGCTGATATGTGCCATTTGGAAAACACTCCACTACCTTGAAAGGGCCTTCCTATTTAATTTGAAACTTCTTTTGGAAGGTGTTGTCCAGCTTACTGTTGTAGCGCAAAACCAAGTCATGTTTCTTGATACCCTTACTTTTGACCTTTTCATTTATCTTTGCCAAAGCCTTATCCTGCATCTGCCCATAATGCTCCAATGCGCTCATCCTATCCAATTGGACCTCTTGTAACTGCAAGAGCCTCTCTTTGAATGCATCACTAGGCGGCCCAAGCAACTTCTCTAACATCTTGACCGCAGGCAACTCTACCTCCACAGGCAATAGTGCTTCCTTTCCATACACCAAATGAAATGGAGTAAACCCTGTACCTGTCTTCACCGAAGTCCGGTAAGCCCATAATGCACTAGGCAATTCCAAATCCCAATTCTTTCCTTGGTGCTCTGTCACTTTAGAAAGAATTTGTACCAACTCACCATTGAATCTTTCATTTAAGCCATTACACTGTGGGTAATAAGGAGTGGTATGCTGGTGCTTAATCTTCATCTTTGCACATAAAAAATCTAGCAGTTTAGCTCGAAATCCTGGCCCCTTAGCTAAAAGTAGCTCTAATGGCACCCCAAACTTGCAACATATTTCATTATACACAAATTTTGCCACATCCTTTGCAGTGATCTGTTTTACTGCTATAGCCTCTGCCCATCTAGAAAGATAGTCCACTGCTGTCAAAATATAGCTTTTGCCCCTGCTTGTGATAGGTAACGGGCCTATTGCATCAATCCCCCACTTTTCAAACACATCAAACGCCATAATGGTTTTTCGTAGCTCTGGCTTCAACACTATCTTCCCAAATGCTTGACACCTATTGCAAGACCTACACCAATGGTGAACATCCTTGTGCAAACTAGGCCATACATACCCCTCTTGCAAAATCTTATGCAAGGTGATCTTTAGAGCAAAATGGCCACCACATGCGCCTTCATGATTCTCTTCCAACACTCTGTAAGGCTCCTCCCGCCAAGGTACACGTCTCAACACGAGATCAGCCCCTTTCATGTATAAGACATCACCAATCAATTTGTACCTGTATGCTCTACGCACAAAGCCATACTTCTTAGACTTCTGAATCTCCTTTGGAATGATTCCTGTTAGCAAAAACTCCTCTTCTTGAGCCAAACTTTCCCGGCCATGGTAAAGAGGTAAATTGGTCCTCAACACGAATAGCTCCCCAATCACGCCTTGAGCTGCTTCATGTGCCTCTCCATTTAGAACACGTTCAATGTGTCTGATGCTCCATGCTTCAAACTTTTTTATCAGGCCTTTAATTCTAAAGCACATTTCCTTCAATGAGGTGTTCTTGCTCTTCCACACACCCAGCACTTGCTTCACCACTAACAAGGCATCACCTTTTATGATCAACCTTCGAACCCCATGCTTCAAACAAATGTGTAATCCGGCTTCCAATGTAGCATATTCAGCCTCATTGTTACTATGCGCATCCAATTTGAACCCTCTCTTGCATACTAGCTTCCCCTCTGGATCATAAAGTGCTATACCCCCTGAAGCTGCATCATGGCTCTTTCTGTATGAACCATCAAAGAACAACACATGTGCATTGCTGATCTGTGGCACTTCTTCAACTACCTTTCTCACCACCTCTTCCTTAACAATAAGGGGATTCTCCTTGTAGGTCAACAAATCAGCTAGGGTAGCCCTTGTACTATCTTCCACTAGAAAAGAGAACTTAAACTCTTGCAGCTCAATTACCCATTTCTTCACCACATTTGACATGTTAATACCATTAATTAACTGTGGCAAAAAGGCATAACTCGTCAAGAAAACAAAAGGCCGTGGTAGCAAGTAATGACGAAATCGTCGACAAGCAAATATTACACTGGCCATCACTAGCTCTACTTCCGATAACTTTCTCTCCGCTACCAACTTCACTCGGCTTGCACAATACACTGGCCTCATATAATGGCTGCCCTTCCCCTTTTGCAATAGCATGGCTCCAATGGCATCATCCCCTACTGATGGATTTACATAAAAAACTTTCTCCCAATCAGGAGCCTGCATGGCTGACAACCCCCCTTACACCTCTTTCACCTCTTGAAACACTTCTTCACACTTGTCATCCAATTGCAATGGATCATGCTTTGCCACTTGCTGTAATGGATAAAGAAGCTGCGAAGACAATGGAATAAACTGTGCCATGTACTTCACTTTGTGTATAAAGGTTGCCAATTGCTTCGTACTCATAGGTGATGGAAGAAGAATAATAGACTTCACCTTATCTGGATCAGCCTCAATGCCATTTTCTGACACCATATGGCCCAATAACTTCACCCTTGGCTGTGCTAGATGACATTTCTTTGAATTTAGTTGTCCTCCACATTCATCATATCGACCCAATACCATCTGCAGCTTCTCATGGTGATCAGCCCTACTGCTATAGACACAGAAGTCATCCATAAAAGCTTTAACACAACTACCAATGAATGGTTCCAACACCCAATTTGCTCTCTCTTGATAGAAGGAAGGTCTATTTGACAACCCAAATGGCAATACTGTGTAGCAATAGCAACCCCATGGCGTAATAAAAGTGGTCTTTGTGCGGTCTTTAAGAGCAATCTTCAATTGAAAATAGCCTGAAAAACCATCACACACACTGTACCTCTCATAACCTGCCACTGAATCCAAGATCTGATCAATGAATGGAAGAGGATATGGGTTCTTCTTAGTGGCTGCATTTAAGGGTTTAAAATCTACACAAATCCTCCACTTCCCATCCTTCTTTGGACTGACTACTACTGGACTCACCCATTTTGTGGTCTCCACAGGGACTATGAACCCTACCTTCAATAACTTGTCCACCTCTTCCCGCAAGGCTTCCATTTGCTCTTGACCTTGCTCTTGACCCATCCTTCTTAGCCTTTGCCGCACTGGCTTAGCACCTTCTTTCAGCTCTATATGCATCTCTTCGCCCTTGAACCCTCTGATCTCTTCATATGAAGTAATGAACAAATCAGGAAAACTAGCCAGCATATGCAAAAATATATCCTTCTCCATAGCTGAGAGGTCTCCACTAATCATTTGCATCATTAATTTCTGCTTCTTTGACAACTCAACCTTGGTTTGCATCAGCCCTTCAATCACTTCATAAGGCCCTTCACTTTCATCTACAACCTCATTCGCAAATGCAACTAAACCAATCTCCTGGAATTCTTTGTCCATCAAAAGAAATGCAACATCAGCATCCTCATCACTGCTGGTAGTGCTATCACTGTCCTCCTCTGTCACTGTGGAAGAGTCTTCATCACTAGACTCATCCTCATCTTCATAAAGCTCCTCTAATCGTTTCCTTGTGTCCATATTATAAAGCTTCTTGGTACCTGTCTTTCCATAGAGGCTAATCGTACCATGTCGCCAATCTTGAACAGCTCCCACTGCACGTAACCATGGTCTGCCCAGTATAATAGGATATGCTCCCAACCTTGTTGGCATCACATGAAAATCAACCACTGTCTTTGCATCATATGCCTCCACTTCTAAGCTCTTTACAACACCCAAGCATTTTACTTTTTGATGGTTTGCCAATCTGATCCGAAAACCTGACACCCCAGCCACTATGAGACCCATCTTCTCAACGCATGAGTGTGTTATGACGTATATTTGGGCTCCGCCATCCACATAACCTTGTCCCAAATTTTTCCTTTTATGCCACACATCTACTATTGGACAAATGTCTGTTAGCTCATCCATTGCCAACACCTTTACTGAACCTCTCCTTGGCTCTTTCTCCATTGGGTTAACCATCCTCTTCCACTATCGCTTTAGCTTAGGCACCATCTCTATAAGCTGCCCAAAAGTAACATCTGCCTTCCTGCTCGTCAGATCCTCCCTCAAGTCATAGCTTAATTGCCCATCCCCTAGTGGAAAATCTGAAACATGAAACTTTCGACGAGCTCTCCTTTTCCTCTTGGCCTTGACATCCTCGCCTTCATGGCTCTTTCCCTTCTTCTTGCTAGGACCTGGGACACTTCTTCCTTCCTTTTCCTCTGTCGTCCTCTTCCCAATAGGCATCACTAATGTATCCTCTAGCTTTGATGCCTTCTCCAAGGTGACTACACTTAGCACTTTTGTCTTTCCCTTTTCCTCCTGGGTCAGTCCACTGGTTCCTTCGTCTCCCTTAATTTCGATGCCATAATCATTTGACCTAGTTAGCACCTGTCTTGGCAATGGATACATGTCTCCCCCCATCCTTGGTGGCTTATCACATTGCGGGCTGATGTGACCCAACTCTCCACAATTATAACATGTGGGCGTCTGCCTCCAAAACCTACCATTGCTTTGTCCAACACCATTCCTAGGCCTTTCTTCACCTCCTGGCTGATTTGCAAACCTCCGTCGACTATGCGTTGCTGGAAAAAAATCTTCCTTGACACATGAACATTTATCTGGATTCTCTGAGTTAAATGAAATGGAGTGAATTGAGGTCCATTTTGATTATCCATTAAAGCCAACCATGAAGCTCCCAAGAAAGCACACCTATCTTATCCTCTGATTTTGCCAAAATTTCAGCAGTATAACAACATAAAATGGCTCAAAAGACCAAAAGACCAGCCATCATAACTTGGAAAAATTTTGACAGAGTTTCCCCAGAAGTAGAGCAATGAGAACCCAAAATATATACTGTATCTGTATGCATAAACTGCCAACAATAGAACCCGAGCATCAAATAGGACTCACTAGTACATAGCCTATGGCGAGGTCATGAAAAAGGTGCTCCAGCTACCTGTGTCACCGAAAGGATCTCCACATTTGAGAATCCCCCAGCTCAATAAAACCTCACGCTATCGACCCTCACACGAAGGCTAATGCAAATCGCGTATAGTCAAGTCTCAAAAATGACTATCTTCCAGACCAAGTCTCAGAAATGGCTGGGACTACCAAATAAAACCATATATGGCTCCACAAAGGCATACCATGATAGTTTCCACAAGTAACGTACAATCCAACAGACAATGCGCTCAAACAGGCGCCAAGTGATGCATACCCACAACAACTGCAAGTGACACCAAAGCTAGTATATCACTGTACTCCAGCTACCTGTACCTGTGTGAATCACCTGTACCTATACCTGTACCTTTCCTTGTAACCTGTAACCTATAATCTGCAACCTGCAACTTGTAATCCCGAATCTCGAAGCTCGAAGCAGAAGGTACTCGAAGAAGATCCTCCGTGGGGGCGCCAAAAGAATGTGAGCGGGATGAAAACACACACAGCGCCTCTATAACGACCCGACACACACTCTTGGGAAGATACACACACACACACACACACTAGGGGGCACCACTCGGCTTACACAACACACCTGGCCGAGACAGGAAACACACCTATGGAGTGAGAGGAGAGAGATTATCCACTTGCCCACTCCACACAGAGACACACACACACACACACACACACACCCAAAAAAACTCAGCTCAAAAGAGGAGAATTTTTTATGTTTAGATACAATTGAGCTTGGGCCAACACCAATGGGGCAAATAGCTCACACAATATAGGTAAAATAAGCCAGATACAATCACAAACTAGAGCAGAAACTTCGCTCATAGGAGAAACTTACACAGAAAAACAGCAGGAAAAGAGTGAGGAATTTGGCAAAATGGACAGCACCATCGCGTGCGGAACGACCCAAAACCCCAGTCTACAATGTCAAAGTGCTCAAATCCGACCTCGGATGAGCAGTTTACGGCCAAAACAGGCTCCAAAATGAGCAAAAACACACCTGCGGCTGTTCCTCCTCTCTTCTCCACGTTTTTTCTGGTCTTCTCTCTTTTTTTCAGTTCCCACACTTAGCCTTTTTAGTTGGGCACCCTTGGCCTTTTAGATAACCTCAAACCGACCCCGAACAGGCCAAAAACTGACCTCGCACTGCATAGTTGTCACCTTTTTGCATCCATACGCACATCTGTCACTCAGCTTTTTCCAATAATGCGTCCCTCCACCACGTGAAGTGGCCCCAAAAAGTGGTCCTAATGATGATCTTTCTGCATAAGTATCACAAGAAAACACCCACGTCGTGTCCGTACTTCTCCACGTGCAAGTACTGACCCCATTCGACGTCCTAACGCCACTAGATGCCATCTGACGCACCTGCTTACCTCATGTCGTCAGCCCGCAGATAGCTTCCTCGAGAAGTTTTATGCGCTATCAAATCCTCCTTATTGTAGAAAAAACACACTGGTACTGGTAATAGTGAAAATCGCTGCACTATGTACACCCTGTCCGACCTGTACACACGTGGGCCCCACGTAACCACCTGGGTATGGAAATTGGGCAATCCTTTATTCGATGCACCATGCATGTGTATGTACATATGCGCAATCCCTTGCTCAAAAAAACTCCTGACACCGTTTAAATACAGCTCTCCAGAAGTGACTGTTAAACTTTGGGTCACGGTCACTAACAATATTACTTGGCAACCCATATAATTTGTACAGATTGTCCACAAATAATTTTTCTAGTTCTGGTGTCTTAACCGTTGATTTGGTTGGAATAAACTTACATAGTTTAGTCAACCGGTCTTCGACCACCCATACTGAGTCATGACCTCGTATAGTGGTTGGTAAACCTACTATGAAACTTTGCCATTTTCCATTGGGAATTTCCAAGGGATGTAAGAGTCCTCCTGCTTTCAGGCACTCTGCTCTGTTAGCTTGACATTTTTGGCAATGCAAGACATAAGCTTGAACAAAACCACGGAGACCTGGCTAGTAAAACTGTCGTCGTACGAGAGAGTAAGTTTTTCGAATCCCCGGGTGCCCTGCACTTGGACTACCATGACATTCATAAAGAATTTGGCACCGAATGTCTGTGTCCGTCAGTACACAAACTCTCCCCTTGTGAAGTAGGTACCCATTGTCGATGGTAAAATGGTTCCATCGCTGTAGTTCATCACTTGATAAAGGAGAACTAGGTGTGGAGGTTAACTGTGCACTACCTGCATTGGAGTGAGAAGGATCCCTCTTTTGAACATGGCTCCACACTTTGGAATATGTTTCATCTTGCTCATATTTACCTTTGAGAGATTCGAAAAATTCACTACGGATTTCCGTGAACAATAGCGAATTAATCTCTGGCATTCGACTGAGAGCATCTACCACTATATTGTACCGGCCTTTGCGATACCTTAATTTGGCGTCATATTCCTGAAGGATCTCGGACCACCTGGCTTTTCGACCCTTTAAATCTGTTTGTTGTGTAAACCATTTGATGCTTTCATGGTCAAACACAATCTCAAACTGAGCACCATACAAATAGTGACGCCATGTCTTTAAGGCAGACACTATTGCATAAAGTTCACGTTCGTAAGCAGAATAATTCTGTTGAGTTGCATCCAGCTTCTTACTTTCGAATGCAATTGGCCGTCCGTCTTGTAACAAGACTGCTCCAATAGCATGGTCACTAGCATCCGTTTCCAAAACGAATGGTTTCAAAGGATCGACAATAGCCAGTATAGGAGCTGTAGCTAATGCCTCCTTGAGTTTTTCAAAACTCTGCTGTTGAGCGGTACCCCACTGGAAAGACTTACCTTTGCCTTTTAGTTGGTCTGTCATAGGTACAACAAGGTGAGCATAGTTTTTAACAAACCTTCGGTAAAAACCTGCAAAGCCTTAAAAAATCTGTAATTCTTCCAGATTTTTAGGAGGTGGCCAGTGCCGGATGGTATCCACTTTGAATTGATCCATGTACAGGCCATCGGCTGAAACAACATGCCCTAAATAGTGAATTTCTTCCTTAAGAGAATCACATTTAGATTGCTTGGCATATAACTGGTTGGCACATAACAACTCAAACACCTGTCTGAGATGTTGCAAGTGCTCTTCTTCAGAAGCACTATAAACCAGTATGTCATCGAGGAACACAATGACAAATTTGCCCAGATATGGTTTCAAGACATTGTCCATAAGTGTCATGAGAGTCGCGGGCGCATTGGTTAACGCAAGGGACATCACCAAAAACTCATAATGTCCAAACCGTGTTCGGAATGCAGTCTTACGGATATCAGCAAGCCGAATACGGACTTGGTGATATCCTGACCTTAAGTCAATTTTTGAAAATATTCGTTTATGCGTTAACTTGTCAAATAATTCATCGACCCTTGGAAATGGATATTTGTTCTTAATTGTCACCGCATTTAAACCTCGGTAGTCTACGCACATGCGCATACTACCGTCCTTTTTCTTCACCAAAAGTATGGGCGAAGCCCATGGTGAAGAACTGGGTTGTATAAACCCTCTGCTAAGGTAGTCAGCAAGCTGACGTTCCACTTCAGCAGCCTCTGAGTAACTCATACGGTATGGTGGTTTACTAACAGGCTTACAGCCTGCAGCCACGTCAATGCCATGTTGCACTGAACGTGTCGGCGGTAAACCTGATGGCAAATCATTAGGAAAAAAATCTTGAAATTTCATTAGCAATTTTTGTAACTGATTAGCAACGTTTGCTTGTGTAGAATTAGAAATTGGTGGAATAGAGGAGAGAGAAGCATGCGGCATTGAGGAATGTTCAATAGACTCAAGATTAGAAAGAAAATGAGACAGTGAGTAACACAAGAAAACCTGCTCTATTTCATTATCAGAAACGAGCTGCATCAGCTCAGCAGTACAAATCAGTGGTGAGGATGGTATATCCTTTTCTCCTAACAACAACACATGTGCGCCATGGGAATCAAACATCAAACTGTTGTGCTCGTAGCTACGCTGCAGTGATGGACCTAGGCTATGCAACCACTCCCTACCAAGAACCACATCAGCCCTTTCCATGTTCATAACTTGAAAATCCAAACAAGTAGAGTATCCTTGTACTTCCAATGGAACAACTCTGCATTGAGTATCCCATACTTCACTGTCATGTCCATTCATCATTGCTACCTTGTAGCGGTGAGTACTCGGAGTTCGAGGCAGTTTGAGTTTTTTCACCAATCCATAATTGATGAAATTGTGTGTAGCACCGTCATCTACCAAGATGCGCACCTTGTGCCCTTGCAGATATCCGTGCATACGTACTAACTCATGTGGTCCAAAGGTCTGTTGCCACATGGAAGCTGTGAGACAGCATTCATGCACCACCTCAGTGTGTATTACTTCCACTGTAGAAAACTTGGAGGAAGACTCGAGAGGCAGTAGTTGCACTGTGTGAATTGCTTTCTCCTTCCCTTGGGCAGCAGATTTCCCCTTGGGACAATCCTTTTTGCCATGGCCTCTTCCTAAGCATTGAAAACATAGCTTCTGTTTCTTTGCCTTATCAAAGTCCTCAGGAGAGAGAGGACCCCTGGACCCCTTGGGTTTTTTAGATGCATCTGAATTAGCAACTATAAATTTTCGTTTATTGTTCCCGTACTGAGTTCGTGTATTATTATGTGTACTAGCAGGCATGTGACTAATATGTGTTTTCTTATCATCAGGGTCATCATGAATATGTGCTTTCACGATGGCTTCCTCAAGTGTTTTAGGGTCCTGAGATTTGACGTACTTCTTAAGTTCTGGAGTCAGACCTCGTATGAACCCTCGTACTTGCTGAAAGGTATCCAAGCCTTCCAACTTGAGGATGACGTCCCGATAGTGAGAGATATATTCAAGGAGTGATGGATATTGGCGCATGGAACATGTGTCCCAATCGGTCCAATTCTGATCAGCCTCATTTGTAGGCAAAAACTCCTTGCTGAACATTGTTTCAAAGGCTGCCCAACTCTACGGTATGATGCTCTTTTCCTTGAGAGACATCCACCATTTGTAGGCCTTGCCTTCCACAGTTAAACTCGTTTGCAGAGCTCTTACTGCATTCGGAGTGCGCCGTAAGGCGTTGTGAGCGGGATGAAAACACACACAGCGCCTCTATAACGACTCGACACACACTCTTGGAATGATACACACACACACACTATGGGGCACCACTCGGCTTACACAACACACCTGGCCGAGACAGGGAACACACCTCTGGAGTGAGAGGAGAGAGACTATCCACTTGCCCACTCCACACAGACACACACACACACACACACACACACACACACACACACCCAAAAAACTCAGCTCAAAAGAGGAGAATTTCTGATGTTTAGATACAATTGAGCTTTGGCCAACACCAATGGGGCAAATCACTCACACAATATTGAAGAAATACACCAGATACAACCACAAAGTTAAGCAGAGGCTTCACTCACCGGAGAAGATTACACAGAAAAACATCAGAAAAAGAGTGAGGAATTTGGCAAAATGGACAGCGCCATCGCGTCCGAAACGGCCCAAAGCCCCAGTCTACAAGGTCAAAGAGCTCAAATCCGACATCGGATGAGCAGTTTACGGCCAAAACAGGCTCCAAAAACCCCAAAAACACACCTCCGGCTATTCCTCCTCTCTCCTCCATGTTTTTTCTGGTCATCTCTCTGTTTTTTCAGTTCCCACACTTAGCTTTATCACTTGGGCACCCTTGGCCTTTTAGATGACCTCAAACGGACCCCGAACAGCGGACCCCGAACAGGCCAAAAACTGACCTCGCAGTGCATAGTTGTCACCTTTTTGCATCATCCGCACACCTGGCACTCAGCTTTTTTCAATTATGCATCCCACCACCACGTGAAGTGGCCCCAAAAAGTGGTCCTCATGATGACCTTTCTGCATAAGTATCACAAGAAAACACCCACGTCGTGTCCATACTTCTCCGCGTGCAAGTATTGACCCCGTTCGGCCTCCTGACGCCACTCGATGCCATCTGGCGCACTTGCTTACCTCATGTCGTCGGCCCGCGGATAGCTTCCTCGAGAAGTTTTACGCGCTACCAACTCCTCCTTATTATAGGAAAAACACACTAGTACTGATAATAGTGTAAATCACTGCACTATGTACACCCTGTCCTACCTGTACACATGTGGGCCCCACGTAACCACCTGGCTCTGGAAAATGGGCAATTATTTATTTGATGCACCATGCATGTGTATGTACATATGCGCAATCCCTTGCTCCAAAAAACTCCTGACATAATTTGCCCATCCCCTAGCCTGCTAGATCATTCATGATCAGCAGCAGCAAAGAGAGATATGAGACTTTCCTCATCACAGGTCTCCTCATCCCTCACCAACACTGCTTGATCCACAGACAGCTCATCTTGCTCCACCATCATCAATCTAGCATGATACAATTTAAGACGCAATCCATTTACCCTTGACTTATGTAGAACACCATCCAGGTTAGCCAGCTGATATGTGCCATTTGGAAAACACTCCACTACCTTGAAAGGGCCTTCCCACTTAATTTGAAACTTCTTTTGGAAGGTGTTGTCCAGCTTACTGTTGTAGCGCAAAACCAAGTCATGTTTCTTGATACCCTTACTTTTGACCTTTTCATTTATCTTTGCCAAAGCCTTATCTTGCATCTGCCCATAATGCTCCAATGCGCTCATCCTATCCAATTGGACCTCTTGTAACTGCAAGAGCCTCTCTTTGAATGCATCACTAGGTGGCCCAAGCAACTTCTCTAACATCTTGACCGCAGGCAACTCTACCTCCACATGCAATAGTGCTACCTTTCCATACACCAAATGAAATGGAGTAAACCTTGTACCTGTCTTCACCGAAGTACGGTAAGCCCATAATGCACTAGGCAATTCCAAATCCCAATTCTTTCCTTGGTGCTCTGTCACTTTAGAAAGAATTTGTACCAACTCACCATTCAATCTTTCATTTAAACCATTACACTGCAGGTAATAAGGAGTGGTATGCTGGTGCCTAATCTTCATCTTTGTGCATAAGAAGTCTAGCAGTTTAGCTCTAAATCCTGGCCCCTTATCTAAAAGTAGCTCTAATGGCACCCCAAACTTGCAACATATTTCATCATACACAAATTTTGCCACATCCTTTGCAGTGATCTGTTTTACTGCTATAGCCTCTGCCCATCTAGAGAGATAGTCCACTGCCGTCAAGATATAGCTTTTGCCCCTGCTTGTGATAGGTAACGGGCCTATTGCATCAATCCCCCACTTTTCAAACACATCAAACGCCATAATGGTTTTTCGTAGCTCTGGCTTCAACACTCTCTTCCCAAATGCTTGACACCTATTGCAAGACCTACACCAATGGTGAACATCCTTGTGCAAACTAGGCCATACATACCCCTCTTGCAAAATCTTATGCAAGGTGATCTTTAGAGCAAAATGGCCACCACATGCGCCTTCATGATTCTCTTCCAACACTCTGTAAAGCTCCTCCCGCCAAGGTACGCGTCTCAACACGAGATCAGCCCCTTTCATTTATAAGACATCACCAATCAATTTGTACTTGTATGCTCTACGCACAAAGCCATACTTCTTAGACTTCTGAATCTCCTTTGGAATGATTCCTGTTAGCAAAAACTCCTCTTCTTGAGCCAAACTTTCCCGGCCATGATAAAGAGGTAAGGTGGTCCTCAACACAAATAGCTCCCCAATCATGGCTTGAGCTGCTTCATGTGCCTCTCCATTTAGAGCACCTACCCCCCTAGCACCTCTTTCACCTCTTGAAACGCTTCTTCATACTTGTCATCCCATTGCAATGGATCATGCTTTGCCACTTGCTGTAATGGATAAAGAAGCTACAAAGACAATGGAATAAACCGTGCCATGTACTTCACTTTGTGTATAAAAGTTGCCAATTGCTTCGTACTCGTAGGTGATGGAAGAATAATAATAGACTTAACCTTATCTGGATCAGCCTCAATGCCATTTTCTGACACCATATGGCCCAATAACTTCACTCTTGGCTGTGCTAGATGACATTTTTTTGGATTTAGTTGTCCTCCACATTCATCATATCGAGCCAATACCATCTACAGCTTCTCATGGTGTTCAGCCCTACTGCTGTAAACACAGAAGTCATCCATAAAAGCTTTAACACAACTACCAATGAATGGTTCCAACACCCAATTTGCTCTCTCTTGATAGAAGGAAGGTCCATTTGACAACCCAAATGGCAATACTGTGTAGCAATAGCAGCCCCATGGCGTAATAAAAGTGGTCTTTGTGCGGTCTTTAAGAGCAATCTTCAATTGAAAATAGCCTAAAAAACCATCACACACACTGTACCTCTCATAACCTGCCACTGAATCCAAGATCTAATCGATGAATGGAAGAGGATATGGGTTCTTCTTAGTGGCTGCGTTTAAGGGTTTAAAATCTACACAAATTCTCCACTTTCCATCCTTCTTTGGACTGACTACAACTGGACTCACCCATTCTGTGGTCTCCACAGGGACTATGAACCCTACCTTCAACAACTTGTCCACCTCTTCTCGCAAGGCTTCGATTTGCTCTTGACCCATCCTTCTTAGCCTTTGCCGCACTGGCTTAGCACCTCTTTCAGCTCTATATGCATCTCTTCGCCCTTGAACCCTCTGATCTCTTCATATGAAGTAATGAACAAATCAGGAAAACTAGCCAGCATGTGCAAATATATATTATTCTCCATAGCTGAGAGGTCTCCACTGATCATTTGTGTCATCAATTCCTGCTTCTTTGATAACTCAACCTTGGTTTGCATCAGCCCTTCAATCACTTCATAAGGCCCTTCACTTTCATCTTCAACCTCATTCGCAAATGCAACTAAACCAAAGTCTTGGATTTCTTTGTCCATCAAAAGAAATGCAACATCAGCATCTTCATCACTGCTGGTAGTGCTATCACTGTCCTCATCTGTCACTGTGGAAGAGTCTTCATCACTAGACTCATCCTCATCTTCATAAAGCTCCTCTAATCGTTTCCTTGTGTCCATATTATAAAGCTTCTTGGTACCTGTCTTTCCATAGAGGCTAATCGTACCATGTCGCCAATCTTGAACATCTCCCACTGCATGTAACCATGGTCTGCGTAGTATAATAGGATATGCTCCCAACCCTGCTGGCATCACATGAAAATCAACCACTGCCTTTGCATCATATGCCTCCACTTCTAAGCTCTTTACAACACCCAAGCATTTTACTTTTTGATGGTTTGCCAATCTGATACGGAAACTTGACACCACAGCCACTGTGAGACCCATCTTCTCAACGCATGAGTGTGTTATGACGCATATTTGGGCTCCGCCATCCACATAACCTTGTCCCAAATTTTTCCTTTTATGCCACACATCTACTATTGGACAAATGTCTGGTAGCTCATCCATTGCCAACACCTTTACTGAACCTCTCTCTGGCTCTTTCTCCATTGGGTTAACCATCCTCTTCCACTGTCGCTTTAGCTTAGGCACCATCTCTATAAGCTGCCCAAAAGTAACATTTGCCTTCCTACTCGTCAGATCCTCCTTCAAGTCATAGCTTAATTTCCCATCCCCTAGTGGAAAATTTGAAACATGAAACTTTCGACGAGCTCTCCTTTTCCTCTTGGCCTTGACATCCTCGCCTTCATGGCTCTTTCCTTTCTTCTTACTAGGACCTGGGGCACTTCTTCCTTCCTTATCCTCTGTGGTCCTCTTCCAAATAGGCATCACTAATGTATCCTCTAGCTTTGATGCCTTCTCCAAGGTGACTACACTTAGCACTTTTGTCTTTCCCTTTTTCTCTTGGGTTAATCCACTGGTTCCTTCATCTCCCTTAATTTCGATGCCATAATCATTTGACCTAGTTAACACCTGTCTTGGCAATGGATACATGTCTCCCCCCATCCTTGGTGGCTTATCACATTGCGGGCTGATGTGACCCAACTCTCCACAATTATAACATGTGGGCGTCTGCCTCCAAAACCTACCATTGCTTTGTCCAACACCATTCCTAGGCCTTTCTTCACCTCCTGGCTGATTTGCAAACCTCCCTCGACCTCGATTATTTCCCACTTGACCTAGCATGTTTAGGCTTAGATTCTTCATCAAATCTACCACTTGCCTCATGTCTTGCCTTAGCCCATCATCTTGCACTGCTGTAGTGACCACTGCTGGCATAACCTGAGTAGTAACAGGAACCACTCGTTCATGATGAACCGCTGGCATGCGACCTTGTAAAGAGTCCATAGGCTGAAATTCAGACCTCATGGGCAAAGACTCCACCCCTAACTGGCTCATTTTCCTCAGCTTCCACTCTCTGTTCCTTGCTACCTCTAGTGCATCTTCATATGTCCTAGGCTTCCTTAGCTCCACTCTCCAACGTATATTCTCCCAAAGACCAGCCAAGAACCTGTCCTTCTTCATCATGTCAGGCGGGGGTACATGTGGTGCTAAGGCCTTGCACATTCTCTCCCATGCCAATGAAAACTTACATATGTACGCATCTACTGGCTCACCTTCCTTTTGCACCAAAGCCTGTACTTCTTGCCACACTTTGTCACGATCTTCTATCTTCACAAACTCCACTTCCAACCCATGTCGTAGATTGTCCCAACTCAACCTTACAGGTGGATCAGCCACACGCAACTCCTCTTCAAATGCTTTAGACCAAACTCGTGCATCACTCTTCAAACAAATTTGGAGAAGACGTAACATCTGTGCAGGGTCATGAATCTGGTTGCTAATGCAGGCAACCTCCATCTTTTCCAAAAAATCTTCCACATCTTCATCACTTCTTCCATGAAACTCCGGATAAGAGAAAGCCATGGCTACCCAAGTTACAATGCTTTGAGAACCCGTTTGAACACACGTGCAAGAACCCAAAACTTTTGACTACCCAATCCCCAGAAACTTCAATGGAACTCAACTTTAGATAAGGACAAACACATGCACATCAAATGAGTTTTCATAGTTGATCATCGGAATTACAACAGTCAAAGGAAATTCCAAGATCTCTCGTAATCTTCTTGGCCCGAATATAAAGACTATGCGCTGCTGGAAAAAAATCTTCCTGGACACATGAACATTTATCTGGATTCTTTGGTTAAATGAAATGGAGTGAATTGAGGGCCATTTTGATCATCCATTAAAGCCAACCATGAAGCTCCCAAGAAGGCACACCTGACTTAACCTCTGATTTTGCCAAAATTTCAGCAGCATAATAGCATAAATGGCTCAAAAGACCAAAAAACCAACCATCATAACTTGAAAAAATTTTGGCAGAGTTTCCCCAGAAATAGAGCAGTAGGAACCCAAAATATAGACTGTATATGTATGCATAAACTGTCAACAATAGAACCCGAGCATCAAGTAGGACTCACTAGTACATAGCCTATGGCGAGGTCACAAAAAGGGTGCTCCAGCTACCTGTATCACCGAAAGGATCTCTACATTTGAAAATCCCCCAACTCAATAAAAACCTCACGCTATCGACCCTCACACGAAGGCTAATGCAAATCGCGTATAGTCAAGTCTCAGAAATGACTATCTTCCAGACCAAGTCTCAGAAATGGCTGGGACTGCCAAATACAACCAAGTATGGCTCCACAAATGCGTACAATCGCAGTTTCCACAAGTAACGTACAATCCAGTAGACAATGCGCTCAAATAGGGGCCAAGTGATGCATACCCACAACAACTGCAAGTGACATCACTGCTAGTATATCATTGTACTCCAGCTACCTTTACCTGTGTGAATCACTTGTACCTATACCTGTCCCTGTAACCTGTAACCTGTAACTTGTAACCTATAACCTGTAACCTGTAATCCCGAATCTCGAAGCTCGAAGCTCGAAGTAGAAGGTACTCGAAGAAGATCCTCAGTGGGGGCGCCAAAATAATGTGAGCGGGATGAAAGCACACACAGCGCCTATATAACGACCCGACACACACTCTTGGAATGATACACACACACACACACACTATGGGGCACCACTTGGCTTACACAACACACCTGGCCGAGACAGGGAACACACCTCTGGAGTGAGAGGAGAGAGACTATCCACTTGCCCACTCCACACAGACACACACACACACACACCCAAAAAACTCAGCTCAAAAGAGGATAATTGCTGATGTTTAGATACAATTGAGCTTTGGCCAACACCAATGGGGCAAATCGCTCACACAATATTGAAGCAATACACCAGATACAACCACAAACTTAAGCAGAGGCTTCACTCACCGGAGAAGATTACACAGAAAAACAACAGAAAAAGAGTGAGGAATTTGGCAAAATGGACAGTGTCATCGCGTCTGGAACGGCCCAAAACCCCAGTCTACAATGTCAAAGAGCTCAAATCCGACATCGGATGAGCAGTTTACGGCCAAAACAGGCTCCAAAAACCCCAAAAACACACCTACGGCTGTTCCTCCTCTCTCCTCCACGTTTTTTCTGGTCTTCTCTCTCTGTTATTTCAGTTCCCACACTTAGCTTTTTCACTTGGGCACCCTTGGCCTTTTAGATGACCTCAAACTGACCCCGAACAGGCCAAAAAGTGACCTCGCAGTGCATAGTTGTCACCTATTTGCATCCATACGCACATCTGGCACTCAGCTTTTTTCAATTATGCATCCCACCACCACGTGAAGTGGCCCCAAAAAGTGGTCCTCATGATGACCTTTCTGCATAAGTATCACAAGAAAACACCCACATCGTGTCCATACTTCTCCACGTGCAAGTATTGACCCCGTTCGGCCTCCTGACGCCACTCGATGCCATCTGACGCACCTGCTTACCTCATGTCGTCGGCCCGCCGATAGCTTCCTCGAGAAGTTTTATGCACTACCAACTTCTCCTTATTGTAGGAAAAACACACTAGTACTGATAATAGTGTAAATCGTTGCAGTATGTACACCCTGTCCTACCTGTACACATGTGGGCCCCACGTAACCACCTGGCTCTGGAAAATGGGCAATTCTTTATTTGATGCACCATGCATGTATATGTACATATGTGCAATCCCTTGCTCCAAAAAACTCCTGACAACGACATCCCTTGTGAGATACCTTCTAAACGAGGCAATGATGACCATGCAATTGAACTTCTTCCAGGAAGTTCACCGCCTAATAAACCTCCTTATAGAGTTTCTCAAGCTCAACAAGAAGAGATTATGCGGCAAGTGCATGAGTTAGTTGAGAAGGGCATGGTTAGGCCTAGCTCATCTCCATTTTGCTCACCTGTGCTATTAGTGCAAAAGAAAGACGGCACGTATCGTATATGTGTGGACTATAGAGCACTAAATAGGATCACTATCAAGAATAGGTTTCCCGTTCCACGGGTAGAAGACCTATTTGATAAGCTACAAGGATCCACCTACTTCAGTAGGATTGACCCAAAAAGTGGCTATCATCAAATAAGGATAGTTGATCAAGACATTGTAAAGACCACATTTTGCACTACGTTTGGTCTTTACGAATATATAGTCATGCTTTTTGGTTTGACCAATGCACCAGCCACATTCAACCGCTTGATGGAGAAGCTATTCAGGCCTCACCAAAGCTTTACTAGAGTGTTCTTTGATGATATTATCATCTACTCTAATTCATTAGATGAACACAAGCAACACCTCCAGGTAATATTTCAAGTTCTAAGAGAAAATAAACTTTAGGTTAATCAAAAGAAAAGTGAATTTTTCTTGCAAGAGATTCAGCATTTAGGTCACATTATCTCTCAAGATGGAATCCAAATGGATCCATCAAAGCTAGAGGTAATAAAAGGATGGCCTAAACCAAGGAATCTTCATGAACTGAGAAGTTTATATGTATGTGTGCATACTATAGATGCTTCATAGAAACGTTCTCACAAAGTGCAGGACCATTACATGACCTAACAAAGAAAAATGTTAGGTATACATGGTCTGCCAAGGAGAACAATGCTTTTGAAAAGCTTAAAGAAAAGCTAATTTCTCAACCTGTGCTTACACTACCGGATTTCTCAAAGCCATTTGAGGTCCAATGTGATGCTTGTGGTGATTGCCTTGGAGCTGTTTTTCTCCAAGAAGGGCACGCATAGCCTATGAAAGTCGAAGGCTCGACTTTGTTGAGCAAGCTCTATGCATATATAAAAAAGAACTCCTCGCAGTTCTACATGCCTTAGACTCATGGAAGCACTATTTATTGGGGACCCCTTTCATTCTGCGAACGGATCACCAAATTCTTAAGTACTTCATGACATAGACCAAGCTCTCCGACAAACAAATGAGGTGGGAAAATTTCCTTTTGCAATTTCATTTTCATATTTCACACAATGCTGGCAAGCATAATCAAGTAGCCGATGCACTCTCAAGACGGCCGAGAGTGAAGACGGTTTCTATAGAAACTCAGAATGATCTATCTTCTATGATAGATGAGTATGCTATTGATCCCGATTTTAGAGATGTGATTTCGGCCCTTGCACTAGGGAAGAAAGAGGAACCATTTACTTTACAAGATGGTTATCTTCTCTATGAAAATAGACTATGCGTACTAACTCACTCCTTGAGAAAGTAATGTATGAATCTCATGCTCCTCCTTATGCAAGGCAAAGAGGGATTAGACTACCTTAAAGGGGATCAAAACATATTTCTATTGGCCTACCATAAAAGCAAACATAGAAGAGTATGTTTCTAAATGTGTGGTATGCCAAAATACGAAGTTTGATAGAGGGAAGAAACGTGGATTGCTTCAACCTTTGTCAATCCCTAATTCACCATGGGAGAGCATATCCATGGATTTTATCTTTGGATTGCCTAAGTTGATCCATGAGAATACGGAAATATGGACGATAGTAGACAGGTCCAATAAACAGGCTCATTTTATACCTATCAAAAAGACTATCAAAGCCCATCAAATGGCAACCCTCTTCATTTCACAAATCTTCAAGTACCATGGCTTGCCAATGTCCATAGTGTTGGATAGAGATCTTAGAATGACGAGTAATTTCTAGAACGGTCTCTTTAAGAATTTAGGAACAAGGCTAAACTTCTCTTTGGCCTATCACCTGTAAACAGATGGCCAAAGTAAAATAGCTAACCTAACACTTCTCGATCTACTAAAAGCCTATGTAACTGAAGTAGATCAAAGATCCCAATGAGAGAAGTACTTACCCTTAGTGGAGTATGCTTACAAAAACATTGTACATACTTCCACGTGAGGGAAGAGCAAAAAGTCCCTTGCTACTTAAGGTACACATGAGTATAGCCGCGACCTACAAGAATCTTTCCAAAAGATTAAGGATGCTATCTCTATCTCACGGCAAAGGCAAAAGGTTGCTGCTAACAAGCATTGAAGAGCCAAGCCTTTAAAGAAAATGATTGGGTCTTGCTAAAATTTCCCAAGTCTCGATTAGGGCACACGACGGGCAAGAATCCTACGGGACACCAAAAGTACTATGCTAAGTTAGCAAAAAGGTACTATGGTCCCTTCCAGATTCTTAGGCCAATCAATGAGATGGCCTATCAACTCAAGTTGCCCAGCCATTGGCTCATACACAATGCTTTTCATGTGAGCCTACTAAAGCCTTAAAAAGGAGAGCCACCTCAAGAACCAACTATTGAAGACCCACTGAAGATCGAGGACCAAGAAGAGGTACTGCAACCCAAGTCCATTCTCCGACATGAAGACAAGGTACTAAGAGGTGGTAAGACTATCCAAAGATATCTTATTAAGTTTTAGAATTATCCTTTTGAAGATACTAGATGGATGCAAGGCATACAACTAAAGGATAACCTAAACCTTGTCAATGCTTACAATGCTTCCCAAGAGTAAGCAAATGTACAAATGTTAAAAATGAACAAAGTTTTTGTCTTATAAGACTCTCTATTTCTTTATTGTGCACAACAATGAAGTAGTATGCATGCTTAGATCAAGTTTGCGCAAACGACTTCTCCCGAACACCAAGTAGAGCTTGTCACTCTACTATGGAAGATTGATAGGACTAATGTGCATACATGCTTGCAGCAGCTTAGGCTCTCAAGCACCAAATGGACTAGTCATGCATTCTGGAACGATGTCGTAGGGTAACATAGGGATCGTCTACCCGCTAGAAAAAGGAGTAATGAATATGCTTTATCTTCTCTACCCCATAGTCAAGGACGACTATGATTTCAAGAGAGAGGTACTGTCATAATAACTAATATCTAATTCTCCTAAATGATTTTCTCATGTTAGACTGATCATCTAATATGGGGAAGTGCCAGGGGATAAAAAGCTAGAATATTGGTTAAGCTGGCAGATAAGCCACAGTAGGGATCCAAACGAGGGAAAATAGGGATCCAAAGGGGGGGCCATCTGCAAAAGAGCAATGTGAAACAATGGACTTAAAAGACCCTAAGGTTCAACCCATTAAAACTTCCAAAATGCTAAGGTTCCAGAATTCAAAGGTTGTGTCCAAAGGCACACTCAAGGGAAATTGGATGCTTTGTGTGTGGCCCAAAAAGTCTTCTCAAGTCCTACGTAGGAGGGGGCGAGCTAAAGAAGTAGGGGATGAGAGAGAAACTCACACACACACACACACACACACACACAAGCTATCTTTACACAAAGGGAATGAGGAACACTTGTCAGTTCCCTAGCCCAGATGCCAACAAGGTGTACTCAAATCCTATTGGATGGCCTTGGAGGTGGACCAATGAGAATTAGGCTAGAGTAAATCTAGTTTAATTAATTTAAAACACTTAATAAAAGAACCAATAAGAATTAATCTCTCTAGAACACTATTGGACAGTCTCTCATTGGGTCCAATGAGCATTCAACAGCCCAATGGCTTGCCTGATTCCTATTGGCCAGGAGACAAAGGGTCAAATGAGAGTTTAGTCGCATTATTTAATTACCTAAAGCTCTCACAAAAGGGGAAAGGGGGACACATGTCAGAAGGCTATCACTTATGCTCTTGAAATTCCATTGGCTAGGCCTGGGGAGGTCCAATAGGGTTACAGCATGAGCAAATAGAAAGAGGGGTCGATCAAGAGAGAGAGGGGTCTGATTTTCTCAAGGGATTATTGCATACACAGTCACACTAGTCCATTTGTGGACTAAGAATACTCTCTCTCTCTCTCTCTCTCTCTCTCTCTCTCTCTCTCTCTCTCTCTCTCTCTCTCTCTCTCTCTCTCTCTCTCTCTTCTCAAGCTTGAATGGAAAGCTTATCAGCTACTCCAAGCTTGTGAGAAGGGAGGCCTACACCAACAATTCTTGGATTTGTGATGCAAATCCAACCAGGAGCCAAGATTCAATGCATGATCATCTCCTCTACCATGCTAATAACTAAACTAATCTATGCTAATATGAGTGATTATGTGAGGAGATGTACATCTTTCTCGTAAGACTACTCCTTCTTCCTCTCAATCTACTCTCATACCCCGCTAGTTCTCACCATCTGCGAAGGTGTGTGACGTCTTGGGTCTGAGACCGTGAGGGAATTGATGTTGCATTTCATAAGCGTTTTGCTTAGTGCTTGAAGTTTCCATCTTCATTGCACTAGCTAGTATTGAAGGAACACAAAGAATTGTATTGTAAAATGTCTCTCTTGATGGGAGAAACCATAATACAAATCCTTTTGGAGGGGGGACCGGCTCCATGCAAATCCGGTCCTCAACTATTGTCAATAGCTTAATTTCTCTCTCTTTTGAAGTATTGTTCATGCTGTCTAACTAGGTGTTATGCTTTTTGTTGCTCTCTCCACCCAAGCACTCTTGTTATTCTCATTAGGAATCTACTCTAATGAAATGCTCACTATGTTCATGCTATTTTCCGCTACACACAAGTTACTAGGCCATTAAATGTTACACAGGTAATAAAAGGATGGCCTAAACCAAGGAATCTTCATGAACTAAGAAGCTTTATAGGTATGTGTGCATACTATAGACGCTTCATAGAAAAGTTCTCACTAACAGTAGGACCAGTACATGACCTAACAAAGAAAAACGTTAGGTATACATGTTCTGCCAAGGAGAACAATGCTTTTGAAAAGCTTATCTCTCAACCTGTGCTTACCCTGCCGGATCTCTCACTAACAGCAGGACCATTACATGACCTAACAAAGAAAAACGTTAGGTATACATGTTCTGCCAAGGAGAACAATGCTTTTGAAAAGCTTAAAGAAAAGCTTATCTCTCAACCTGTGCTTACCCTGCCGGATCTCTCAAAGCCATTTGAGGTCCAATGTGATGCTTGTGGTGATTGCCTTGGAGCTGTTTTTCTCCAAGAAGGGTGCACCATAGCCTATGAAATCAAAGCCTCAACCCTATTGAGCAAGATCTAGGCATATACAAAAAGGAACTCTTCGCTATTCTACATGCCTTAGACTCATGGAAGCACTATTTATTGGGGACTCCTTTCATTCTGCGAACGGATCACCAGAGCCTTGAGTACTTCATGACGCAGACCAAGCTCTCCGACAAACAAATGAGGTGGGAAAATTTCCTTTCGCAATTTCATTTTCATATTGCTCACATTGCTGGCACGCATAATCAAATAGCCGATGCGGCCGATAGTGAATGTGGTTTTCAAAGCAACTCACAATGATCTATCTTCTATGATAGATGAGTACACTATTGATCCCAATTTTAGAGATGTGATTTCAGTCCTTGTATTAGGGAAGAAAGAGGAACCATTTTGTTAGTGTGTATGCCGCGACGAACGATGGAGCACAGCGAGAACACAGATCAACAAACTGTCAATCCGAGGACGTAGCTGACCCGACTAGGGCATGGAGGCAATCTCTGGGTTGTCAACCCTGAGCTAGACACTAAAAACACTCTAGAGTTACTAATCCTACTATAACACTACCATAAAGCAAAGAAACAGACAACGCATCCTACGAAACACTACAAGATCGAAACAGTCTTAAATCATATCGGAATGACTCGAAATCGGAGGGCAAGACTCACAAGGACATATCCTATATGGCCAAACACCTAAACCCTGAAAACCATAACTGTAAGACCTCTAAACGCTGTCGCAATAGGCTCAAACAGTAATTTCCAAAGTGTCCGGAACTGATCTACAAAGACATCGACACGAAGAGCTTCTCGCCCTGATTCTAACGACTACTTGATCATTCAGAACGGATGTCGTTTGAGGTACTTACGACCAAATATAGTTCATAGCAGGCGGGCTCGCGAAGTGGTCCTCGGCTTGCATTGCTTGCGTCGACGCGGAGAGCTCCTCGATGCTAACACGCTCCTACTCTCATATCTACAATGTGATTAGTGTGCGCAACAGTGTGTGTGCGTGAAGCTCACTACCGTGTGCTGCAGAACCCACGACTGTATATATTAATTGAGATAACGTAATGTGTCTTTTACAAAGCTTTAGATTTCAGCTTATATACCAAGCCTTCAAACCTAATGTCCGGCCAAATGACCTGAATTCTCCCTAGGCTTCTACTGAGATTAATTACAAGAAACTGAGTTGGCTTTACTCATTATACAAGCATCTCCGGCCAAAATACAAGTGCTGATTTAAAATATGAGGTTCCCGTACACATTACAAAAGTGGCCGTAATGGCTCAAAATAATAATAACGGGATATTCGATGACGTCCATGAACTCGTATCTTCATGTTGCAGCATCCATCTTCATCTTCATTACTTCATCACCATCTTCATGTGGAATCTTTGAGAAATCTTGATGGAATCTTTATGGAAACGTTGTTTAAAGGGCGTCCTTTCAACACTCTCCCCCTCTGAATTCTGGTCGTCCTCGACAAGACCCTATGTCCTTGCTGGCCTTGATGAGTTCTTGATGTCTTGGTGTTGGTTGAAGTTGTTGTGGCAGCCTCTTCTGCAGTTGGTTGCTTTGCGTGATGTTAAAGCTGCCTTGATGTTGTGGTTGTAGTGTATCTGAAGCTTGGAATTCTCCCCCTCCTATTGGTTGTTGTATCTTGAATTGCATGAGGTTGTATCAACTTGTTGGTGCAGTAGGTCGTTGTCATTGTAGCTCTAGTATGCTTTTCCTGTGGTTGTTATCTGGAAGTCATAACTGTAAGTTGACTTGAAGCTTTGTCAAGCTTTTTTTTTTTTGGCCTCTCCTTTTTGACTTGTCAGTAGATTTGCAATTAGTACTGTGGTGATATCGTGGTTCTTCTTGTTTTTGTTGTTATAAAAAATAAAATAGTAAAAGTAAAATATAGCGTATATACAAAATGAAGGTCTTGGATACCTGGATAAGACTAAAGGAAAAAAAGCCAGTGGGAAAAAATATCTTTAGTCATAATTAAATGCGAGACTATATGTACTTAGGTTCTGATGTTATAGAGTTATGCTGAGTTAAAGTACATATGGCCATATGGCTACTAGTATGGGCTTGATATACATGGATAAGTGTTAGTAGCTTGAAGTCAGAGTCATTGTTGTTGAGCAAAGGCTCATAAAACTTGTTTCCGCTTGGTCATCGTCATTTGTTTGTGTAAGTGCATGGGTGGAATAAAAAAGAGTGCCTAATGCATATGTCCAATGATGGGACATCTATATGCGTGCACAGAGTTATGCATGTTAAACAAGATGCGGTGCGAGAGAAGAGTATTGATGGGTTCTTCATGGAGTTAGTGTAGTGAGCAAAACATATAGCATGAGTGCTTCAAAAGCTTTCACTACTCACAAGAAGGGTTTTTGCTATCGAGGTTTCTCCAC
Organism: Adiantum capillus-veneris; assembly: GCF_014529385.1. Lineage (NCBI taxonomy): Eukaryota > Viridiplantae > Streptophyta > Polypodiopsida > Polypodiales > Pteridaceae > Adiantum > Adiantum capillus-veneris. Next base: position 84,035,612 of record NC_140949.1, read on the forward strand.
TCTTCCTCACTGTGTCAAGTGCGTGAGTGTTTTTGTTTTGACTACTCCACCTTATATATTATATGGACTTTGACTCTTATGCTCACCTCTTCCAACATGAGCAACATGACTTTATGTATGCTCAACTCTCCAGCTTGAGCTTATACCTATTAGCTAGACTCATAGACCACAGAAAAATATTAACTTGAAGCTTGGGTCTGACACTTTGCTCATTTAGTGGCTTAGCTGCCCGACTCTAGACTCTTATGCCATGTAAGTTTAATGGCGACTTGGACTTACCTGATCGCGGCTTGAAATCCAATTCCATATGCTTTTGATGTTTAGGCCTTTCTCGTTAGTTTCTGTTTGAGATGCCATGTTGTCCAATACATTGGCATATATTTGCTCTTCATTCCTTGGTAGAAAATTGTGGTCACTTGATGAGACAGGTAATGATGTTGAAGCAATGGTTGATGAAGTCTTCTTCTTCCAGATAGTGTTCTTCAAAACTGTGACCTCCGCATTTACCGTTGCTTTCTTTTTGTTGTTAAGAGGCTGTAAAGGAGTTGTGTATCTTTCTTGTTGTTGAGCCTCAATCGCGATTTTGGAACCCACATTGTTCTTCGGCTTGGTGTGATGTCCTTTGCCACTTGCCTTATTTCTTCTTTGACTTGATGGTACCTTGTCTTTAATTTACAAATATGGCTGTTACTTTTGTAAAAGCCTTGCTCTTGTAGTAATTGACGAGGGATCCATCTATAGGTTGTAGTACTCTTGGGTGTAGCGGGTGGCTGCTCTTCATTTCTTGATGTTTCTTGCTTTTCCTGGGTGATTCCTTGATAAGCTACTACCTTAGGTAACCGGATTTGAAAGTTACCCTCATAGAATCCTTGTGCTTCGAGTAACTCGATTGGAATGAATCTTTGGACTTGCTTGGAGGTGATCTTCACTTGACTTTGTTGGGTAGTCTGGTAGAATTCTGATTTCATTACCCAGACTTGTCGTATGGTTTGTCGAGTGGAAGACCTTCTCTTTTGCTTTTTGTACCTGTCCTTTCTCTTGGTTGAGTTATGTGATTGACGTTGACGGCTTTGTTGATTCTTGACTGAGTGGTTGTCATGGGATGGATATCGCCAGGCTGTTATCTTGGGCTTGTTGACCCAAACATCTGAATTTCTTTTCTTGTAGCCTTGTGCAATAATTGGCTCGCTTGATGTGATCCATTCTGTTACCTTTGCTTGTTGAGGTTGTTCATGTGATTGTATCCAAATTGGATCATTAACTTTAATCTGTGCCTTGGATACTAGCACTTGGTTGACGTGTTTTGAATTCCTTTCGAGACTTCCGGGCGATGGAAACTTCGATTGATAGACTTTTTGCTTGGGTTTCCATTGTTTTGTTGATGGTTTGGTTTTTGATGTAGAGGCTTTGTCTTGCACTTGCATTGGCTTGGGCTAGAGACTGTGGGCTTACTTTAGCTTTGCCTTTCTCAATAGCCAAGAATTTTTGAACTGTTGTAGGCTTGACCTCTGTTGCCACTTGATAGCTTGTCATGATGACCATTGTTGAAGATTTAGGCTCGTTTTCAAAGACTTGTGCCCATGGCTTGGACAAAATCAAGTGTGTTCCCATTTGTCGAGAATCTACCACCAAGAATTTTGCTTTGACATTCTGTGAGTGTAGTTGGAGAGTAGCTTCTGCAATCCCCATACTTATAACATCCACTTCAGGTGAGAGATTTACCTTTATCTGAATATCATAAAGCTTTGGCTTACCTAGAAGTAACCACATGCCATATGAAATGTGGAATTTGTATCAATTTCTGCCATAAAATTCATCTTGACTCCGTCTTGTGTACTTAGCAAAAAGTTGATCTTCTTTGGTACTAGATTGCCTGTGTTCTCTTGAGTGACTTGAACAATCTTTGGCCTGGAATCCTTGTCGTCTTCTTCTTCATTGTTCACACTTGTGAGTTCATTTGTGTGTTCTAGCTCCTGCTTGACCACCATTTCCTCTGATATGTCTTTTCGAGAGACAAAATCAGCATTTGGTTCCTGTAGAGTCATAGGCTCTTCTTCCTCGACTTCAGCTGTTGAAATGTCACCAATAGTGTCTGAACTTCCTGTCACTTGCTGCACCTCTTCTTTGATTGATTCCAAGTCTTCATATTGCTCGTTTGTAGGCATTGGACCTAAAGCATCTTCTTTGGATCTTAGCCCTTCTTCCTGCAACTTTGCTTCGTTTACTTGTGGCTCCTCCTTTGTACTATGCATTCGAGTTGAACAGTTTTTAATCAAGTGTGTTATCGCACACTGATCGCAAAGAGTACCTATTTCTATATGACCAGTGTTGGACGGATATGCCGCGACGGACGTCAGCACAGCGAGAACTCACTTAACATGTAATGTCAGCTAAGGACGAAGCTCGACCCATAGGCGCGTGGAAGCAAGCATAAGGTGTCATCCTACACTCGACCAACTCCTAACTAATTCCTACAAAGGTCTCTACCAATTGTCTAAGTCACAGCCTTCAAGAGTGCATAAGAGGAAACTTCCTACAACACTTTCTAGAGCCGAACACCCATCAAACAATCTCGAAACACCATAGAACATGAAGGAGACCCTACTAATACAATAGGTAGCTCTCCCTAAGATCCATGAACCAAAATCCCGACCCAAAACACCTGGTGAAGAAACACGTAGGATGTCTGGCCGAAATCTGCAGGTCTTCGTTTTCGAAATCTAAAGTGCCTAATGTGTAGTTCTACTCAATTTGAACTCGTGGATATGCTGCAATACAAAATCGGACAACGTATGCTCACCCAAACACCCGATGAAGCTCGTAGAAGGAGCTCGCAAAACCGGACCGTACGCTTGCAATGTAGGTATCGGCGCGTAGCTCTCGTCGGGGGCAACACGCTGCACTTCTTTGCACTTGATTCCGACCACCACCGGAGCACACGTAATGTCAAGATGAAGCTCACTCTCTCTCTCTCTCTCTCTCTCTCTCTCTCTCTCTCTCTCTCTCTCTCTCTCTCTCTCTCTCTCTCACGTACACAGTACGCTCACTCACAGACTTCAAACTTGTTTTTTAAAATGAAAAAAGGGGTTTTTTTATTACGGTCAAAATGTGGTATATATACCTTACAATTTCTCAAACCCTAAAGTTCCAAAATCAACCATCTACTCAATCTAACTATCAAAACTGGGATACAATCTGGAAACTTCTGTAAGTCCTAATAATTACAAAGTGAAAAATCAGGTTTTTCTCAATGAATGAATAAGTACAAAAATAATAATCCTCCGAGTAGTTACTGCGGTGGGGTGTGTCCAGCTTCTAACACTCCCCCCCTCCTTGCTCATGTCGTCCCCGACATGGCCTTGATCTGCTGCTTCATCTTATCGTTTCTCGCATCTTTAGCAGTGATTCGTACCTTGCATGTAAGTTCAACATTTTTGGGCCAAAAATGTATGTGTTTATTGTGAAGAACCCTGTATAGAATGCTTCTTCAAAATCCTGGAGGTGATAGGATGGTAGAAACATGATCCTTTGATACAACGCATGTATCACCTCCTTGGAAGGCTGACCTAACAGATCATAAGTGCATCTGTATGTATCTTGGAAGAAGAATATGTTGTCGGTCACCTGGCCTGGCTTGAAGGTCTCAAACACTGCTAAGATGGTTCTGCAGATTTTCCTCATCATAATGCATGTAAGGTCACGTGAGCCAGTGAACAACTTTATGGAGCCCGTTAGGGTTTTCACCATGTATTGGACACTTATTCTCTCACCTGCCTTCAAGCCTGGCAGCTTTGGGTAGTTCAGCCAAGTGGGTTGGCTTCTTTGCATAATTTCTTGTGCCTTCCACATCCTAATCCTTGGTAGAGGACAAAAGCTGAGGTTGTCTCTGATATCTTTAGGTGCCTCTACCAGGTGGATTAGGTATTGTGGGTACTTTGTAAGCCAGGCCTTCCTCCACTTTGGCTGAGAATCCACAATAAGCTTAACTCCTTCTGGCTTTGAGGTGTCTGCATTGTAGAGAGGTACATCTGGCTCTTCTCTGATGTGCTTGTTTATTGTAGCTGCCTCATATTTCAACAATGGATATGGGAGAGAGGGTTGAAGCCACTCGCGCCTAAGGTTGCTGGCGTCGATCTTCTGAATTTTCATAGATTTGAAGACCCTCTGCTCCCACTCCAAGGCTTCTTTCGTGGTTTCTTTGAGCTCTACCTCTATTGCTTTACGCAATTTGTCTTCCTCTTCTTGTGTTAGATCCTGTGGCTCTTGAGAGGATCCTGCTATGATTTCCTCTTGCATAGGCGTGTCCACAGGATCTGCCACATTTTCGAGGTCAATGCCCTCATTGGCGGCTGGCCCTGAGCTTTCTGCCTCTCCTCCTTGCAGGCCTTTCAACTCCTCAATTTGCCTGAGGAGTTTTTGCTTTTTCGCTTCAGCTTCTCCGCCCATATTCACGAGGAGGTCATTAAGTTCGGCGTTTACTCTTTCCGCGTCCTCGAGCTTTATCTTCATGTTTTCCACTTCTTCTTGCAGGGCTTTTTGGCCCTCTTCCATTCTAGTTTGCATAACTATAGAACCTTCAGCCATCATCAATCTCTGCTTTTTCTCAAGAGTCAGCTCTTTCTAAAGTTCCTGCATTTGCTCTTCATAGAGTTGGCTCTCAGACATGATTTGAGTCAAGCTCATAGTTGTGGATGGTTTGATCTTTGACTTTTCGTTGGTCCTTGAGCTCAAGGACTTCATCCAGGCTTGCTTCTTATTCTATCTCTGCTCTTTCCTTGGCATTCATCATGGCCTCTACTTCTTTCGATTCTTCTGATAGCTGTAGTGTCAGATTATCTCTTTCTTTTTCGGCATTTCGCAATGACTTGCTGAGCTGCTGACACTCTTCTTCAGCTGCTTGTATTCTTTTTACTACCTCCTGATTTGCTTCTTCCATTGCTTGGCAGTTTTGTAGAGCCCTGGCCAAGCTGGCGTGTGGCCTGTAGATCAGCTTCTCTCTCCTTGTGCCTTTGGCTTTGTGCCTACAGAGAATCTACTTCCATTTGATCTTTTCTTCAGTGGCTTTGAGAGTTGTTATCTCTTTCTCTGAAACCATGGATTGTGCCCTCAATCCGGCTAGCTTTGTTATAACCACGTCCTAGTCATTGGAGGGCGGGTGCAGGGCTACTGTGTCTGTAGAAATTTCTTTCAACTCCACTAGCCTGATGCGTTGCATCTGTTCTTTAGGCCCTGTCCTCGCCAAGTCGAATGCGACTGTGGCGGCTTCTTCCTTCGTATAGCCTACAGCTAGCAGGTCCAAAAAGGCATAGTAAGCATCATCTAGTTCTTTTTGCTCAGTTTGAGACTTGGCCTCTTCTTTTGGCTCAGGTTCTTGTCTTTGCTCTTGCTCATCTGCCTGCCTTTCTCCTTGTTTGTCCTCAGCCTCCTTATCTTCTTGCTAGGAGGTGGTGAGGGATCTGGTGATGGATGTGGGCTAGGTTTAGGGCTGGCTGGTAAAGTTGCAGCTTTGCCATTTAAATCCCTTTCTGCTTTTGTTTTTCTTTCTCTTTCTTGGCTCTCTTGTTCATCTAGCAGTTTCTACCTTGTCTGTTGTACTTCCTCCTCTGTGAAATGGACATGAGGAATGTTTTCTGCTGCAGCATCAAGAATCTCAAAATTCTTGATATAATCTTCAAATCGGTCCCTTTGCACTCTTCTGCACGATCCTGACATAGACTCTAGAGATGGCTTCTAGAGTTCGTTTAAATCACCCTTGAGGGCTCTCTCCGCTCGAAAACTCTCCATCAGCCTCTCTAGTCTTGCCGCTTTTTGTGACCTTGTTTCTTTGGCTGACACTTGAGCAAACTCCTTCTTCCCTTTCTTCTGCTTGGGTTGCTCCTCTTCAACTGGCTCTAGCCGTATTTTCAATCTTGTAGCCACTCGTGGTGCCCTTTGCAGCTCATCTTCCTTGTCTTCTTTTACTCTCAGCCAATCATTCTGAGATGGGGGGTTAGGCCACCTTCCTTTAGCGTGTAGTGCCCCATAAACCACCTTGGTGATCAGTTCTCCTGGCACTATATAGGGTGGCTTTTTGTTGCCCATCTTTACTAAGCTATCATGTATATATGCCGCATAGTTGATTATCTTTGGGGTGCCTTTTGTCATTTCCCAAGTGAACATTGTGGCAATTGCACCTGGCGGCATCCTGTACTTCTGTGACCTCTTCGTGCACATGTGGAAGTACTGGTTGTATAACTGGCTCATGATTGCCACTTTTGGGTTGGAAATGTCTTCAAAGGTGTAATTTTCCTTTTTCTCTTTGTACACCTTGACCTCATCCCTTCTTTTTGTTACACTGTCCCCCTCATTGGAGAGGTCTAGTGCATGGGCTACAACCCGCTCAGTGATTATTATCTCTGTTTCTGGTCTGCCTTGTAAATCTGTTACCTTGGCCACTCCGTCCTCTTTGATGCTTGTTACAAACTCCCATACTCTTTTGATGTCCAACCCTGCCGGTATTGCCTCGAAGTAGTTGTGGAGATCAATCTTCTCCAAGTAGCCGGCCATCTTGCTTCGTACAAACTCATTGAGTTCTCTCGGCAGCATTGGTAGCTCTATAACATTGCCTTCAGTGTCTTTGAACACTCCCTGGTAGATCTTTAGGTCGCTGGACTCTAACAGATCCTCTTGTATCCAGGTGCTGGTGGGCTTTAGTGTTCCTTCTGGAATGACAAAGGGTTCCACTTCGTCCAGATAATCCTTGATGGTCATTCTTTTCCTCTTTGCCGGTGACTTCGAGGTTGCCATAGATCCTGTTGCACTCAGTAGTCCGAAGTTAGCGTTTTTCCAATATTAGCTGCAAAACTGAGTTTTACTTATTTAAATGACTTGAAAATCGAAAATAAAGCTTAAAAGGAACTTGTTAAGTTGTGCATGTGCTCACAGTGCAAATCTGGCCAAAAATTTCCATCTAGACATCCTACGCGTAGGATGTCTTTTTCATCAAAATTGGTTCATATTTGACATGCAGGTAGTGTAAGGCTCATGGAACATGGCTATATGCTTGGATTTGAATTTGGATATCAAAAAGTGGATTTTTGGGCTGATTCAGGCTTTAGGTCACAATTTGGGTAGAATGTCCATCATAGGTAGCAATTGATGTCCAAATGGGTTGAAAATTGGTATATGGGCTCATTGCACCATGGTATTGGCTCCCATGATGTCATTCTTTGCACCGAAGGCTAACTTTATGCTAGAGACATCCTACGCGTAGGATGTCTTTTTCATCAAAATGACATGAAACTTGTTCTGTGGGTTGTCCTTGGCCTATGGAACATGGCCATGTTCTTGGATTTGAATTTGGACAAGATTTGATGCTTGTAAGGCTCTGTGTGGTGTTTTTGGGCTCAAAAAGTGTATCTTGAAGGTGTTGAGGGTCAAAAGTGATTAGAATGGCTTCAAACTTGATATATGGGCTCCTGATGATGAGGTGATTGGATCTGGAATGATAAAACATCCCTTGCATGTCAAAAAGTCAAATAGACATCCTACGTGTAGGATGTCTATTTCATCATTTTTTCTCTCTGACCACACAGATTGTTTGTTGATGTGTTGGTGAATGTGCTGTGCAAGTTTCATGGGATTTGGACAAGATTTGGTAGGTCCATGGCCCATTATTGCCTCTATGCCCTAACTTTGCATTTTTCCATGCATATGAGGTCAAATTTGGTCCAAATGTGATGAAACTTGGTGTATAGCTTGTAAATGTCATTCAGAACATGTGCATGATGAAAAATGTTGGAGTTTGTGCCAAAAAGTTCCCTTGAGACATCCTACGTGTAGGATGTCTCCTGGTGATTTTTTTAGTGCTGGTGCTCCCAATGCTTGCCCTTGGCCCCCCTAAGTCCCTTTTGAGCCTAATTTCAACCAAAAAGTCAAATGGATAGATAATAACTCCCTGTGTGGACTTCAGAGCCTCCGAGCCGTTTTCTGACTTTTGGAGTGCTTTTTGGCGATGAAATTTCTTGATGTTGGTCTCCATAGCTTCCCGGTCCCTTGGGGATCCTTGCCGTATGGTTTTTGTCAACTTTTGCTTCACCGGAGCTCTATTTGGCAATTTGTCACTCTAGAAGCACCCGTGGTTGCGTTACATACCTTTGATGGTTTGTGGTGGTCTACCACCATAGGACTTGGTTGTTGATGGTCTAGGAAAGCCGCTCGTGAAGTTTGGTGGCAAACGAACTTGCGGTTTGGCCGCAAGTGCAATTTGATGCTTTGTGTGTCTGATGCCGTTTCTGAAGTTTAGTGCCACTTCAGGTCACTTTTTGGTCATGCGGGTCAAATAGACTTGTCGAGCATGTCGAGATGCTCCTACCCATGAATTTTGGTAGCATTTGGTCGCCGTTTTTCCGATTTCCCATTTGGTGGCCTGTTGCGGGTTTCTGGGAATTAGGATTTTTCTCGATGGTTTCCTACTGCCTTTGGCTATCCAGGACTGGTCTCCTAGACTAGGGTAAGCTGCCGATGAAGTCTTGTTGCTTTCGGGTTAGCTGTTAGGCCACCGTCTCTACTTGTAGGTCTCTACCGCTCGCTTTGTGTGTGACCCCTACACTAGTTTTCGCGACATAATGACAAACATGCGCGAAAAGCTCAAGGTGGTGAGCCTACCTCTCATGTCTGGAGCTCGTCTGGTAGTCGTGCGCGTCGTAGAAGCTGCTGGAAGGTCGATCTGCTCCAGGTGGCAGAAGCTCTCTCCACAAAGTCAATAGTGAGAATGAGCTAAAAATGGGGTGAAATTTCTTATAATGGAGGTCCCCGAACCACTTTTCATGAAATTTTACATGTGCTCCTATCTTCTTGCGAGATGCGGTTTAGGCTCAAAAATTTCTTGATTTGGCCAAAACACGCTTTCCGCTCCAGTCTCATAATTGCACCCCCACTGTACCATAGGTTGTCCGATAGTCACTGATCATCCCCATATATTTTGTTTTTCATTACAACTGTTTTTCACCTGCTTTTTGTATTTTTGAAGTTTTTCTACCGAAAATTAGAAAAATTAAAAGGAAAATAGCAAATCAAACCCAGAAAATCCCCAAAAATCATAATAAACCACAAACATCACCGCAACACAGTATATACACTCACATGCAATTTTTATGGCCGGATTTCTCCATTTTACCAATATTTTACCTAAAAAATGGCTATTTCTACTTATATACACACACCTAGGGGCTTGATTTGGCGTTTGGCCCCATATACCTGTAGCTTCATGCTGTATAAGGGCATATGTAATTGGGTTACTCCAGAAAATTTCGCAATCAAACAACAACCCTTAAAATAGTCAAAAATCATGCCCTTTTTTGTTGTTTCTGTTATTGGTTCCGCATTTTGAGAGTGCCTCTAGAATGCCTCTCCCTCTCCTAGCCGGAGTCCTCCCGGACGACAAGGTATCACCTCAGAGTATGTGCCGTGCATAGGTTGAAAAAGTTGTGCTAATGCCTGGCCGATTAATGTGGCCCTACTTTATGCATACTCGATCAATGCATGGAAAAATTAATGCTCTGCAAGAGAAGGGAATAAGCAAGATTCTTATTGGCATTTGTTGTTGAGGTTTCTTGCTTCCTTTGCAAGTAACAGCTGTAACTCTACTGCTCTCTGTTTAATTGTCTTTTGTGCAAACGGCAATTGCTTTGGTATCCAAATGTGAGTGACATTTGGGTTATGGCTAAGCATTTTCTTTGGGATCCATATCTTTTTGATTCCCTTGGTTTGTGGTTGAACCATTTTCTTTGTTGGAATTTTGTTGTTGCATTGTTGTTTGTCCACCATGTCATTTCTATCCTTCCGCATCCATACTTGTTTTCCTTGTGTTGGTAACCTAGATCTTTGCATTGCTGCCGGTGACTTCATATGTCTTTAATTAGCATGTTTGGCTTTTACCTGATTGTTGGTCTCGGGTATCATGTTGTTCTTTAATGGAATTTGTGCTTTTGTCTTTGTTTCCAGTGATTGCATGGCTTACAGTTGATCATGCTGGTATTGCGGAGCAAAAGCTATCACCTGTTGTTCATGTTCATGCTGAATTTTGACTGCCTTTGCTTTCCAATCTATCTGCACATTGTACTCTTTTTGCCAAGGTTGCCCCAGCATCATTGGGTGTTGTGTGCTTTCCTCTGTCACCACATAGAATTTGTGTGGGTAAATATATTGATGTATCTGTACATGCAATATAGTCCATCCCAATGTTTTCAACGGGTGTGATGTGCTACTTTCCATCACTTGAGGAGTAGGATGAAGTTTACCTGTGACTTTGAGCTGTTGGTGTAATCCGTAAGAGATCAAATTTGCTTGAGCACCTGAATCAAGCAAGGCTATTGATTCAACTTGATTGCTACCCACTTTGATCGCAATTATTGGCTCCACTGTTTCCTCCTCTAACTTTGTCAGTCGAATGGCATTGATTCGCAATGGTGGTCCACTTTGTTGTTGTTGTCGCAGAAGCCGTCTTTTTGCAATGTGTTCTTGTGCTTCGGCTTGAGCTTCTTCCCGTACTCTCTGTTTTTCCTTCATTCTTTGTTTTCCTTGATGAATTTGTTGGAGCATCTCCTGTGTGAGTGGTAGATGATACCTCCTCAGTCGACATCCACTAATCCAGTTTGGCATTTCTTCACCTGCTAATGTAGCAAGCTTGACAGCTTCACTTTGTGATAGATCACTAATCACAAATGGTCCCATCCCTCGCTTTTTAAGTTTCTTGGCATGTTGCGTCAAGGTATAAACAAGTACGTAATCACCTGTTTTGAACTCTTTGGTACGCACATGTTTGTCAAAAAATTCCTTTTGTCTTCTCTTTTTAGCATAGATTGAAGCGATAGCTCGTAAGCGGAGTTCATCTAGCTTTTCAAGATCATCAATTCTTGAAGAGAGCTCATGCCCTGTCCATTCTAAGCTTTTTGCTACTCGTAGAGTTGGAATTAAAAACTCTATGGGTAGTATAGCATTTAGGCCAAACACCATGTCGTATGGTGTTGTTCCGATTGATGTTTTGTAAGCTACCTTGTATGCCCATAGTGTTGAGTGTAGCTGTTGATCCCAATCTGTTAGTGATTCTGACACTATTTTAGTGAGAACCGTGCATAGTGTTTTATTAGTGGCCTCAGCTTGCCCATTGGCCTGTGGATGGTATGGTGCGGATTTCCTATGTATGACCATGAATTCCTCTAGCAGATATTCAATGACTTCATTGAGAAAATGTGTTCCACGGTCACTGACAATTTCTATTGGTAACCCGTAACATACAAAAACATTCTCATACAAAAATTGTGTCGTGGTGCATGCATCAGCTTTTTGTGTTGCTTTGGCTTCGACCCATTTTGTGAGATAGTCCATAGCCACAATAATATATTGGGTATGGGTGCGATATGCAGGGGGTGATATAGATCCGACAAAATCAATGCCCCATTTTGCAAATGCTCTTGCTCCCATCATTGGCCGTAATGGCATCTCATCTCTTTGTATTGGCACCTTGGTGGGTTGACATGCGTCACAACGCTTTAAAAACTCTTCAGCATCCATGTGCAATGTAGGCCCCCAAATTCCTACGGTTAAGACAATTTTTGCCGTCTTATAGCCCGAAAAATGGCCTCCACTTATTGCGCTATGTGCATGTTCTAGAATCAGCAGGTATTCGCTTTCACTTGCACGAATTCTAAGTTGATTGTCCTTACCTCGTTTATAGAGTTGGTTCCCAATTAACTGAAAGTCACGAGCTTCCAGCTCTATAGCTTTTTTCCGTGCTCTTGTGATGTTCTCAGGGAACGTCCTGGTGGTCACGAAGTCAATGATATATTGACTCCATGCGGGTGCTATGTTTACCTGAAACAAAGTTGCGTGATCCACTGGTCGTTTGGCACTACATATAGTACAATTGGTAACATAAGAATGCATGTCCGCATACATGGTTGGCCAATAAACCCCTAACTGTTTCAGTCTCTGGTGTGTCTTCGCTGTTGAACAATGAAATGCACAACCCTGGACATGTGCCTCTTCAAGGTAGCACTCGAATTCTTCCGGATTTATACATAATCGCAGGATTAGGTCCGATCCAAAATGATACAGCCGTCCTGCTACCAACTGGAAGTTTTTTGTTTGTTGAATTGTTTGATGTTTGGATCTGCATTCCGTATTATCAAACCCACTTCCAAAGGAAAGAACGCTAACAATTTCCTGAGACCATTTGGGTACCATTTCAATGTTGAAAAGATAAGCATCTCGTATGTCATCATCGACTCCTCCAGGAGCTTCCCCGTTGTGTATCCTTGAAAGATGATCCGCTCGTAGATGGGTTTTACCCTTTTTGACCACCACTATGAAGTCAAATTCTAGCAATATAATAAACCAGCGTACGATTCTCCCTGTATTGCAAGGTTTATTTACCAGGTACAAAAGAGCTTGATGATCTATGAAGAACACAAATTTGTTTGCAAGAAAATAATGCCAAAATTTCTTTATAGCATAAATCATTCCTAACCCTTCCCGCTCGGTGGTTGTGTAGTTCTTTTTCGCACTGTTTAACTGTCGGCTCACATAGCAAATCGGAAAATCCATTGTTCCGTCTCCAGGTTGAGCTAGAATACTTCCAATGGTATATGTTGAAGCATCAATGTGCACATGGAATATCTTTTCCCAATCTGGTGCGTTTAGTACAGGTGCTGATATAAGGTTTTCCTTCAGCTTTTGGAATGAAGTTTCACACTCCTCGGTCCACTCGAAATTGACTAGCAAACGATACAGAGGTTGTGCGATAACCGCATACATGTATATGAATCTTCGATAATATCCGCAGTGTCCCATGAAGGATTGCACTTGTTTCGCATTAGTAGGCCTGGGTAGGTCTACAATGACTTTGACTTTGTCTAGGTCTGTGGTTATGCCATTTCTTGAGACAATGTGTCCTAAAATTCGGCCTTGCTTAACCATAAATACACACTTTTCCGGGTTAAGACGTATTCGATATGTCCTGCACTTTTCAAAGACCTTTTGAAAATGGTCAATATGTTCCTCTCGTAGAAGAGAGTGTACACACAGGTCATCCACGTAAATTTCTAAGAATATTCTTAGGTATTCCTTGAACGCGTGAGTCATTAACCTTTGGAAAGTGGCTGGTGCATTAGTTAAACTAAATGGCATAACTCGATACGCATAAATCTCCCATTCTGTGGAAAATGTTGTTTTGTGTTGATCCTCCTGCTATTGCCAGTTGGTTGTATCCTGAAAACCCATCCAGAAAGGAATAAGCCCGTTTCCCGGCCACTTGCTCAAGTACATGTTCTGTGATTGGCAAGGGGTAATTATCCCTTATGGTTGCTGCATTCACCTTCTTGAGATTTACACACACTCGCAGTTTTCCATTCTTTTTGGGAACTACCACAATGGGTGACACCCAATCTGTATGTTCGATTTCATAGATGAACTCAGCTTCCATCAGTTTATCAATCTCTTCTTTGATTCATTTCGCAAATGTGTCATTATATGTATAAGGATGTTGTTTGCTAGGTTTTGCATCCGATTTCAAAGGAATTGTATGTTGGCATATCAATGGATCAACTCCTTTGAGGTCTTTATAGGACCAAGTGAACACATCTTTATACTTCTTGAGAAGTTGTCTTAGTTGTTCTTCCTCCTCAGGCTCTAAATCGTTAGCTATATAGACCGGCTGAGGCTTTTCACCTGGTTCTGCGAGGTCTATCTTTTTTGCATTTTCAGGCCCATCGTAAGATTCTTGGCTGGTTCTTTCCCTGACTGGTGGTGTCATGATGATTTTTCTGTCCTAGATAGTAAATTTCCGATAGTGTGATGGTATGTTCATGTTCCCCTTTTCTGACTCCCCTTTACCATCACTATCTTCTTCAGTAGTCCATATCTCTCTCAAAGACCGTTTCAGTTCTTGGTATTTCTGTTTACGCTCCAGTTTGGTCCACTCTTGGTCTTTTGTTGTTTCTTTTTTTTATTTTTGAGATTTTTGTGATTTTGTTTCATTTTTAGCTTTTCGTACCTATTTTATTTCCTCTCGCGTTCTTTCTATTCGATTTTTTGAGAATCTTCCTGATATTTGATCTTTTACACAATCCTCTGCTTTTACAAGCATCAAATAGTGGGTTTTACCTTTCATCCTCGGCATCAGGTTCTCTCTAGCTTTGTTTCCTGCTCGTTTCCTCCTATAGCGTTCTTGGAGTCTAGGGTGTTGATTAGCAAAATCATAAAACTTGATATTCTCGGTTTCATTTCCACGCTCACTTGAGGTGTCTGAACACTCATTATCTACATCATCATTTACTTCCAAATGTTCAGAGGAGTTGTAAAACTCTTCTTGTTCTGGTGGTTCTACCGTCTCCTTTTCTGGTATAACGCTTACCATGTAATAGGGTAACACATCATAGCCATTCTTATCACAAAATCTTGTTGTTGGACTGTCAGTAATGGTACATACATTGAATGTTGCTAGTATGTGTTCCCATTCTAGAGGTTCCAAGGCATCTTCATGGAAAGGTTTTGGAATATACTCCTTGTCCTCAATTGCTCTTTCTAAGAAGCATTCCTCTCTTCTTAAGCTTCCACAATGTGAAGCTCCGCACATCCATAGCTCTTTTGGTTTCCCTAACCATGCTGGTAGTTCTGATCCTGCTATTGTAGCCGAATCAAACTCTTCCACAGGTGTTTGGTTCACATCTTTGTAACTATGGTCTTTCAGGTGTATTTTAGTTGTTGTCTCGCCATGTCTGAGGTATATGTGGTCATAACCCCAATCTTGGACCATCTTCAATTGTCGCATGAATGGTCGTCCCAAGATGATCTCATAATTGTTCTTTTTGTCGAAATCGACTATTGCAAATGTATGCTCATACTCGATTCCGCACGAAGTGACAATCACTTTTTCTAAGAGTCCTAGAGGCTTCTCCATGAACCCATCTGCCAATTGCAGTTTCATTCTGGTAGCCCTCAAAGCTGGTTTTCCCCATTTTTTCCAGATTTCCTTGGTGGCGATAGCAACTCCCGCTCCACTGTCAAGAATAGCTTTGGAAATTACTCCTTGGAATTCTACTGGTAGCGTGGTGTTTCCATCTTCTCCCTCACAATATTCTCCAACCTTATTCAATGGTACTGGCCTAGTGTTTAGTTGAGGCCTGTCCAACTCTTTGATCCCTTCTTGTAGCTTCAAGGTGGGTTCTTTCACTCCAAATTTTTCTAGGCATTTTCCTACTGTGGTCCACATGTTTGGCCTTAACCTTAGGAGTTCTGCTAACGTGATTGTGCATGCCACTGGAGTGGATAACAACTCAATCAATCCTTGCAAATCCATCACCTTGTGAGAAGAAATTCTTTGAGATGGGATTGCTCTCACCTCCGACTTAGCTTCATACTCTCCTAGGTAAGAGGGTAAAGTTCTCAACGAGTCTGGTTGGCTGTGCCCCAAACTAATTGATCCTTGGTCTCCCCCTTGTGAATGTATCTCAAAGTTCATTTGTGACCTTGCCTCAAATTCTTCAATAGGAGGTAAGATCACATTCTTTTCTTTTCTCATGCTATTCACGTGGTTACTCATCCTATTAGCCTCGTTGGCCTTACGGATTTGCTTCCACAGATCGTTTAGATCGTTACAGTCCTTACCCATTTCTACCATTATTTTGGGCTGGAACCCGTCACTTGTCCCATCGGTGGTATTTGGCACTATGAGAGACTCTCCTCTGGACTCATAGGCATTAGTGAGTCTTTCCTTTGTTTCCATATGTTTTTCTAAAATTGGTTGGATAGGGGTTGGAGTTGGTGCCAATTTGCAGGTTTACCCAGCGGGTCTTCCATCAATGATTGAGCCGTCTCGATCATCTTTTTACACATATCAAACCTCTGTTTTTCTATTTTTGCATATGGATAAGTCATCCACCTTTTCTCTTGGGTTTGGTTCTTTTTAAGTCGAGCTTCATAAGCTTTTAGAAGCGCATCCAAATGCTCATTTACCTTGTCTGCCAGTACAGATCCTCTTGATCCTGCACTTTTGGGCTCCGCTATTTCCTCGGGTGCTATGGTTGCTGTGGTGTGTGAGCTTAAGCTAGCTAGATCCTCTAACTGCTCCAACCTGTCCTTTGTATGTTTCAACTCCTCAGATAGGGCTGTTTGCTCTCGTTCTTTCCTGACTTTCATACGCGCCGTTGTAGCTTTCCAAGTGCTTCTCTGATTCTTCGTTTCTGAACTTTGGGCATCGGTTTTTGGTTCTTCAACTATGGGTTCATTTGTCCTTCTCTGAGCTTGGGCTCGTGTTACCGCATGAATAGGTATGATTGTTTCATTTTCCGATCCTCCATTGGACGGTACTGTTTCTAACATGTTCAAGGTGGTTTTTGCTCCTTTGCTCAGGTTTTTAGGGCAATCGGGAATCAAATGAATAATTCCACATTCTGGGCAATACGCATTGACTCTAATGATTTCATCATGAGGACAGTCTCTCAGCCAATGGTCTCCACCACACTTGTAACAGGGTCCCTTGGGTTGTTGAGGTGCTCCTTGAGCTCCTCTTTGTTGGTAAGCATGTCTCTGTCCGCCCATGCCTCCATTGGCTATGAACAACAATGTTCGTTCATCTAAGCTATATCCTTCTTCTCCTGCTGCCTGTGCAGTAGTTGGTGGTCCTATATTTCCTATCATGCTCCATGGTTCTAGTGTCGAGTGTTCTTCCGGTGGATAATAGACAGGGCTTACCGCATATCCATTGGGATCTTCATAATATGCATGCATAGGCACCAAAGTCTTATCCTCTGATTTAGTTACTGTTGGTTTGTATCTTATACCAACTGGTCGTAATCCTGGTAGGGGTGGTTGTTGCCCCAACACCGGTTGTGGTCTTTCTACACCTACAGGTCCTGGTAAGTTGCCTGCTTGATATCTACGCATCGGTGGAACTTGAGGTGAAGCTACTGGAGCTTGGGGAACGTAAGGTCTCTCTCACACATATCCCTTGTTATAATAACATTCCTCAATCCCATGGTTTGTCCATTTTTGTTCAATAGCACACCACTTGCGCTGTTTAGCCTGGGGTTTGGCGTACAAGTTGATCTTTTTGAGCACTTCATCACGAGCTGCTCCTGGTTTACAGCTACTTCTCCTTTCGGTAATGTCTTAGAAGACTTGCTTCCACTTTGCTGTGAAGACGAATCGTCGTGAAGGTCCTTGAACTCCGCTTCTTTGTAGACCGTGCTCCTTGGTCAACTCATTCAACGTCGTGCTCCTCTTCATATGTAAGTCTTTTTCGAACTCGTTCTAAGGGTGGTCCTCTAGGCTCTGTTGACCCTTGAGTCTTTGGCTTACTCTCCGCTTGATACCTTGAATAGAGTGGTGGTTCTTGCAAATCCCTGAGCCCTCGTGCGGCTTGATAACCATCTCGGTTTTGGTCTGGTTAAATTGTTGCATCTTGCCGAAGCCATGCCTACAATGATGGCTGGTTTGCTGGTTGGTCTTGGTTGTTGAATGCTTGCGGTCGGGTGGAATGTGAGGTTGCGTCATACTCATCTGAAAAAGGATTTGTTGACTTGCTTGGGGTGTAGGTGGCTCTGAGCACTTCCTCAGGGGCATATGTTGATGCTCTTGGACGTGTTGCCCTCTCTACCTCCTCTGGGAGAATACGTTGGTATTCTCGCCCGTATTTATCAACAAAAACTATGCCCTTCCCTGTATAGCAGTTTCATAAGAGAATAAGTAAAGAACCTTGTCTTTGCTTAATTCGTTTATGTATGGTTCTTTGCTGCGAAAGTAAGAGACTATACCCTCACTCGCATGTTTGTAGATTCCCACGTTCTCATTATAAGTTGGAACCCTGGTTGTTTTCTTATCATACATAAAAATAGCTCCGGGCCGATCAATGTTTGGTGGCGGTTCTTGAGCTTCTGAAACCATTTTCCCTTTCACCACGTTATCTCCATATCTGTTGTAATCTTCAGGGTTACTAACTATTAAATAGTGGTTCCCCTTTTCATCTCGGAATCTATCTCCATCATCATACACTCGGATTATCTCCAATCTTTGAGCTGGCCTCTCTTCGATACAAATGCACTTGCGGCCTCCATAGTCAGAATAGACTAGGGCTCCTCTCGAGTTTGCTCCCTCTAAGAAGATCACCATGAGCTTGGAATCATTCAAAAGATTTTGGGTGGTGCTTCCTCCTCGCATAGGTCCATCATAGGTGAAACCTCCTGGCTGTTGACTACCCATCATGAAGAAAGATTTTTCTAACGAAGTGTCAGTATCACTACCCTCCTCAATAATCGGTGCTAGCGGATCTAGCCTTGCCTGAGTCACACTCTCTTCGGTGGACACTAAGCTACCTTGGTCACCTGCCACCTTCTGGTCTCTAGTAATGTATCTTCTTGATCTTAAATTCATCAAACTTATCAATGCAATTTATCAAAAATCCAACCACCCACCTGGCAAAGGGCCAGGTTCTTCACAACTTCTTGCTTTGTTGTTGAATGTACCTGTACACAAGGGTTTTAATTTCGGCAATCGAATCACAGCATTTATCTGCTAGAAGTTATCTTAGTAATGATTGGTATAATTGGAGAGTTAATCTCAACCACTACTGTATTTTATACACTGTTGATGTTCTGGATTAGGTATGCTAATCTGAAACAGTACTGCCCTCAGATGCTGGTCAATTTACGCGAAAAAGTCTGAATTCAGTCTTTGCTTCCTCAAATGGGCAATCAAGGTCCAATTTCACTTCTGAAAGAAGTTCTAGCACCCTTAAGCCAAATGGAATCTCATTGTCTATGCCTGGTCAAATTTCTTTTGCTGTATGCCCCAATAGACATCCTACGCGTAGGATGTCTCCTGCTATGTTTTGCCTAGATTCTTGCATTTTAGTTTCCCCTTGTTGTGCTGAGCTTACAGCTGCTTTTACTTTTTGATTTGGACACCTATTAGCTAGTCAATGAGTCAGAAATCTGTTCCGACAGCCTGTTGCTGATATTGATCAGTCTAATCAACTCCAAATTGGACCAAAATTGACTAGGAGGCTTGCCTTAAGCTATACAACACCTTACTATGCTCAAAGTCAAAGTATGGCTTCAATTTCTTGCATTAGACATCCTACGTGTAGGATGTCTTTTTCATCAGAATGGCTTCAAACTCAAAGCCCAGGCTCCCCTTGAGTTGTGTTAAGTATGGAGTCTGATTTACCCTTGTAATTTTCTGTGGTAAAAGCGCACATTTGTAAGGCCCCCATTATGAGGAGAGCCATCGTGCGTGAAGGAAAATCACTCACCAAAAACCAAAATTTTCACGGACAAGAATCAAGGGCAACATTATGGCCGGACGCCGGAATATTATGGCCGGACGGCGGCCGGAAAGTGGTCGAAAAACAACCGGTCGGTTGGCCGATGGCCGGTAGTCAATGGCCGATGGCCGGTGGTCGGAAGTCAATGGCCAGTGGCCGGTGGTCGGAAGTCAATGGCCGATGGCCGAATTCAATGGCCAATGGCCGAGGCCAATGGCCGAATTCAAAAGAGGACTTGTCTTCTCAAGGGCGGCCACACATGGGCGGATTGGAGGGTCCGATTTGGAGTTATTCGCACAAGGGCGGCTACACATGGCTGTCTCTCATAAGAGAGGGCAGCCCTTTTGGCCTATAAAAGGAGGCCATTTCTACACACATTTTAGAGTGTGAAGTTGATGCAACAAGGCGAGTGTGAGGTGGTGAGAGTGAAGCAAGGCGGGAGCTCTATCAAGGGTTTAATCCCTTTGTAAACTACTTCTTCTTTTGAAGTGCTAAAGCCATTAAGTGGCTGCTTTCGTGTGGACGTAGCCCACATTGGGTGAACCACGTATATCGTGTGTACTCTCCCTCTCTCTCTCTACTCTATAATCTCTTGTGTGTGAAATATATCTCTCTCTGTTAAGTCATCTACTCAAAAATCTATTTAGCTACGTCTTATTTCCTAACAACTGGTATCAGAGCAAGGTTTGCTCATAGCTAATTGCTCATAGCTAAATTATCTCAAGGAAAGGATTCCTTGAATTGAGAGGGAGTTATGGCGGAGGAAGGGAAGATCAAGATTGAGAAGTTCAACGGCAAAAACTACCAACATTGGAAGATGCAGATTGAAGACTATCTCTACCAGAAGGACCTCTATTTGCCACTAGGCGGTCTTGCGAAGAAGCCCGCAACAATGGCAGATGAAGCATGGATTGTCCTTGATCGAAAGGCACTGGGAACAATCTGGTTAAGCTTGGCTTCAACGATGGCCTTCAATGTTTCAGAGATGAAGACCATGGAGGACTTGATGAAGTCACTTGACGACTTCTACAAGAAACCATCGGCATCCAAGAAGGTATTTCTTATGAAGCGCTTATTCAATCTAAAGATGGCAGAGAATGATTCAGTTGCAGAACACCTAAATGACTTTAACACAAATATAAGTCAACTTCGATCGATGAAAATCAATTTCGATGATGAAGTGCGAGCTCTCCTTATACTATCATCTCTACCGGATAGTTGGGACAGCCTTGTGATGGCTGTAAGTAATTCTATCTCTAGCACAAATACTCTTAAGTTTGATGATGTTGTGGGTGTTCTCCTAAGCGAGGAAATTCGAAGGAGAAGCACAGGAGAATCATCAAGTGTTGCACTATCAGTGGAAACAAGAGGAAGGCCTAAGGAGAGGTTCAAAAACCAAAAGGGTCGTGATCGCTCAGGGCGGAGCAAGTCACACACAAAGTCAGTTCTTGAATGTTGGAACTGCAGCAAGAAGGGCCACGTCAAGAAGGATTGTTGGTCCAAGAAGAAGAAGGAGACAGAGTCTCAAGACAACAAGCCAACATCAGAGGCCAATGTGGCAGGTAAAGTAGAGCAAGATGCTCTAATTCTCTCATTAGACAATGTGTCTAATTCCTGGATAGTAGATTCCGGGGCTTCATTCCATGCGACACCACACAAGCAACATTTCCAAGACTACACCAAAGGTAATTTTGGGTATGTATACTTGGGATATGATGAAGCTTGTGAGATTGTCGGCAAAGGTACAGTTTCTGTCAAAACTGCTAACGGAAATGAATGGAAGCTTAAAGATGTTAGGCATGTTCCTTCTCTTCGCAAAAAATTAATCTCTACAGGAAAATTGGACGATGAAGGTCACAACATTGCATTCGGAAACAAAAGGTGGAAGATCTCAAAGGGATCTTTGGTGGTTGCCAAGGGAGAAAAAGTCGATACACTTTACTTGTGTATTGTTAGCACACAACCTTCAGCTTGTGCAGCAACTATAGAAGTTGACAGTGCGGTGTGGCACTACTGACTTGGGCATATGAGTGCCAAAGGAATGCAAATCCTTCAAACAAAGAAGCTTGTGTTTATGATAAACAAAAGAGGGTAAAATTTCAAAAATCAGGAAATTAAAGAAAAAATAAAAAACTTGAGTTGGTTCATTCTGATGTTTGGGGTCCTGCAAGTACACCATCACTTGGTGGCTCATTGTACTATGTAACATTCATAGACGATGCGACTAGAAAAACATGGGTTTATGTCATGAAGAATAAATCCGATGTATTTTCCATATTTCAAAGGTGGAAAGCCTTTGTGGAGAATGAAACAGGTACCAAGGTTAAATGCCGCAGATCCGACAATGGAGGTGAATATTGCAGCCAAGCTTTTGAAAGCTTTTGAACTAGCAATGGCATTCGGAGGCAAAGGACAACCCCAAGGACACCTCAACAAAATGGGATTTCGGAATGGATGAACAGGACAATCATGGAGCGAGCACGAAGCATGCGGCTACATGCAGGCCTACCGCTTGAGCTTTGGGTGGAATCTGTAAGTACGTCTGTGTACTTAATCAACCGGTCACCCTCAACGGCATTGGATGGGGGAGTTCCAGAAGAGGCATGGACAGGTAAACCGATGAATTATGCATTTCTCAAAGTGTTTGGGTGTGAGGCTTTCATGCACATAGATAGAAGCCTAAGATCAAAGCTAGATGCAAAGTCCAAAAAGTGTTTCTTCATTGGCTATGGAGAAGGTGACTTTGGGTATCGCCTATGGAATCCTGAAGATGGTAAAATCTTAAGGAGTAGGGATGTAATTTTTAACGAACAAAATATGTACAAAGATTACTTGGAAAGAAAACAAACAAAAGAAACAGGTAATGAGTACATGGAGCTTGAGGACGGTGAAGATTCAAGGACTGCAAACAGTGACAATGTGCAACAACGTCAACCAAATGAGGAGCCTCAACCTATTCCCCGAAGATCTACAAGAGCAAGTAGACCTCCAGAAAGGTTTGTTCCTTCCTTCAACCATCTCTTGATCTCAGATTCTGGAGAGCCGGAATCATACGAAGAAGCTATGCAACATGAATCCAAAGAAGAATGGACGAAGAGCATGCAAGTGGAGATGGACTCACTACATCGCAACCAAACATGGGAGTTGGTTGAGTTGCCTAAAGGTAAGCGGGCACTTCAAAAAAAATGGGTGTACAAGCTGAAGGAAGAAGAAGGTGGGAAGAAAAGGTACAAGTTTAGGCTTGTGGTAAAAGGGTTTTCTCAAAAGAGCCTTGTGGCTGCTCATGATTTAAATCTCGAGCAAATGGATGTAAATACAGCATTCCCTCACGGTGACTTAGAGGAGGAAATCTACATGCTTCAACCAAAGGGGTATGAAGTAAAAGGTAAGGAGAAAATGGTTTGCAGATTAAAGAAGAGCTTGTATGGTTTAAAGAAAGCATCAAGACAATGGTACTTGAAGTTTGATCGATGGATGTTGGATCATGGATTCACAAGATGCAACTCGGATCACTGCGTCTACACAAAGAATTTGGGAGATGGGAAGTTCATCATCCTAATGTTGTATGTTGATGACATGTTGATTGCAAGTGCAACATGCAGGACATCAAAGACCTAAAAGAGGAGCTGTCTAAATCTTTTTCAATGAAAGATTTAGGTGCTGCAAAGAGGATACTTGGTATGAAAATATCAAGGGACAAGACGAAGAAGACAACAAAGCTATCTCAAGAAGATTACATTAAGAAGGTACTATAAAGGTTTGCAATGCAAAATGCAAAACCAGTTTCTACACCTTTGGCTGGTCATTTTAAACTAATGAAGGATATGTGTCCAAAGACACAAGAGGAGCTAGCCTATATGTCTAATGTTCCATATGCTGCAGCGGTAGGTTCTCTAATGTATGCTATGGTCTGGACAAGGCCAGACATTGCACATGCAGTGGGAGTTGTGAGTAGGTTCATGGACAACTCAGGTAAAGAGCATTGGCAAGCTGTGAAGTGGATACTTAGGTATCTAAAAGGGACAACAACAAATGCTTTGTATTTTGGAGGAACTGATATTTTTCTAGAAGGGTATGCTGATGCAGATATGGCAGGTGACAAAGATACTCGAAGGAGCACTACTGGCTATGTGTTCACGGTTGGAGGCACAGCAGTAAGCTGGGCTTCAAAGCTGCAGAAAGTGGTTTCACTTTCTACCACGGAAGCAGAGTATGTAGCAATGACGGAGGCAAGCAAAGAAATTATGTGGCTTCACAGATTCTTAGAAGAGCTTGAAATCAAACAAGACAATTGTGTCTTGTACAGTGATAGCCAAAGCGCTATCCATCTTGTGAAGAACTCAGCCTTTCATTCAAGGACAAAGCACATTTAGGTGAGATATCACTTCATATGCACTCTTTTGGAAGAGGGACAACTAAAGCTAGGAAAGGTGCATACAAGTGAAAATCCTACAGACATGTTTACAAAGGTGGTCAACAAGGAGAAGTTGAGCTTTTGCTCATCTTCAATCGACATTCAAGGATAAGAAGCCAGAATGGAAAGCAGTCACAGGTTTGGTTTGGAGATCAGTCTCCAAGTGGGAGATTGTTAAGTATGGAGCCTGATTTATCCTTGTAATTTTCTGTGGTAAAAGCGCACATTTGTAAGGCCCCCATTATGAGGAGAGCCATCGTGCGTGAAGGAAAATCACTCACCAGAAACCAAAATTTTCACGGACAAGAATCAGGGGCAACATTATGGCCGGACGCCGGAATATTATGGCCGGACGGCGGCCGGAAAGTGGTCGAAAAACAACCGGTCGGTTGGCCGATGGCCGGTAGTCAATGGCCGATGGCCGGTGGTCGGAAGTCAATGGCCAGTGGCCGGTGGTCGGAAGTCAATGGCCGGTGGCCGGTGGCCGAATTCAAAAGCGGACTTGTCTTCTCAAGGGCGGCCACACATGGGCGGATTGGAGGGTCCGATTTGGAGTTATTCGCACAAGGGCGGCTACACATGGCTATCTCTCATAAGAGAGGGCAGCCCTTTTGGCCTATAAAAGGAGGCCATTTCTACACACATTTCAAAGTGTGAAGTTGATGCAACAAGGCGAGTGTGAGGTGGTGAGAGTGAAGCAAGGCGGGAACTCTATCAAGGGTTTAATCCCTTTGTAAACTACTTCTTCTTTTGAAGTGCTAAATCCATTGAGTGGCTGCTTTCCCGTGGACGTAGCCCACATTGGGTGAACCATGTATATCGTGTGTACTCTCTCTCTCTCCCTCTACTCTATAATCTCTTGTGTGTGAAATCTATCTCTCTCCATTAAGTCGTCTACTCAAAAATCTATCTAGCTATGTCTTATTTCCTAGCAAGTTGCTTATCACTTTGGTATACTCAAGATTCAGTTTGGAGTCCAAAATCACTCAGAAGACATCCTACGCGTAGGATGTCTTTTTGACCTGCTTGACCCCAGACTTGTCCCACAACTCCCCCTTGATGTCAGTAACCCCGTGGTATGCTTAGATTTTGGTTTGGATGTCAAAAGTCCCAAATTTCAGTTGTTCTTGCCTTTTTCAGTCAAAAGTGCTAAATTCCACTTTGAATCCAATTTTCTCACCCAAATGAGGTGAAACCCCTTTCAGTCACTCAATATATCATGTAAGACATGCTCATGTAGCCATCTTATGGTTTTGTTCTCAAAATAATGTTTTGGCACTATTTGGGTAGGATGTCTGGCAATTTCAGTCTATCTGGCCTTATCTTGTCAAGATATGGCCAATTTCCACTTTCCAGTTGAAATTAGGGTAAACCCTACCTTTTAAAAACACTGGTCAACTCAAAATCCCAAAATTCCCCCCAAATTAACCTGTAGACATCCTACGCGTAGGATGTCTCCTTGCTTAAAATTAAAAAAAATGCTGACAGAAATGCTTATGATGCTCTGTAGATCTATCAGAAACACTCTCAGTAACTTTTGGACTTCAATTAGGCTTTCAAACACACTTTTGCGTCTTTTTGTGTCTTTTACAAACTTTTAATGACTTTCCCAAGCAAGTGTACATGCATGAAATGCTCTAGATCCTGAATCATGATGTCCTACTTACTCTACTCCTACTTATCATGTGAAATGGTGTTAATGGTGTTTTTGGTTGCTTTTTGGCCTCTCCGGACTCTCAAGCTCTCCTCTCACCGCTTCTACCACTCCAACTCTTACCCTAGAACTCGACTACCACCTAAAACTACCTAAGTCTACCTCATCTACCTAAGTCGAAGGATCTAGGCCAGACATACACTTCCTAGACTCCCTCTAAGACCTAGAGAGTCCTCCACCCTCTGATCCTATCTAAATGTAAAGCGAGACTCTTGGCAAGACAAAAATCCCAATCCTCAAGGATTAGTCTCGGTCACCTACCTAAGGTTTTCGTCCCTAGCAGTCGCGCCAATGTTGGACTTATATGCCGCGACGGACGTCAGCACAACGAGAACTCACCTAACATGTAATGTCATCTAAGGATGAAGCTCGATCCGCAGGTGCGTGGAAGCAAGCATAAGGTGTCATCCTACACTCGACCGACTCCTAACTAATTCCTACAGAGGTCTCTACCAATTGTCTAAGTCACAGTCTTCAAGAGTGCATAAGAGGAAACTTCCTACAATGCTTTCTAGAGCCGAACACCCATCAAACAATCTCGAAACACCATAGAACTTGAACGAGACCCTACTAATACCAATAGGTAGCTCTCCCTAAGGTCCATGAACCAAAATCCCGACCCAAAACACCTAGTGCAGAAACACGTAGGATGTCTGGCCGAAATCTGCAGGTCTTCGTTTCCAAAATCTAAAGTGCCTAATGTGTAGTTCTACTCAATGTGAACGCGTGGATATGCTGCTATGCAAAATCGGACAACGTATGCTCACCCAAACACCCGATGAAGCTCGTAGAAGGAGCTCGCAAAACCGGACCGTACGCGTGCAATGTAGGTATCGGCGCGTAGCTCTCGTCGGGGCAACACGCTGCACTTCTCCGCACTCGATTCCGACCACCACCAGAGCACACGTAGCGTCAAGATGAAGCTCACACTCTCTCTCTCTCGTACACTGTACGCTCACTCACAGACTTCAAACTTGTTTTTTAAAATGAAAAAAGGGGTTTTTTTATTAAGGTCAAAAAGTGGTATATTTACCTTACAGTTTCTCAAACTCTAAAGTTCCAAAATCAACCATCTACTCAATCTAACTATCAAAACTGGAATACAATCTGGAAACTTCTGTAAGTCCCAATAATTACAAGGTGAAAAATCAGGTTTTCCTCAATGAATGAATAATTACAAAAATATTAATCCTCCAAGTAGTTACTGCCGTGGGGTGTGTCCAGCTTATAACAACCAGTATTCGGGCTAGGTATTTGGTTTTGTGCTATTCCCATAGCTGATAATCCTGTTTCGAACTCATACTCAGATTCTTCATCTGTCTCACACATAACCCTTAGCATGTAGTACGGGACTACGTCATACCCATTCTCATCGAAAAATTTTGTTGGTGTGGTCTCATTAACACAGACATCAAAAGTAGCCAATATCTGAGTCCACTCTAGCGGTTCTAACGCCTCTTCCGGAAAAGGTTCTTATGTAAGCATCATCTTCTAAGACCCTCTCTGAGGCATTCTCATTTCTCCCAAATTCACTACACTCCGATGCTCTGCACATCCAGATTTCTTTCTTTTTGCCCATCCACGGATGGTCTGTTGATCCACTTTGTGTTGCGGAATCAAAATCTTCCACGGGCGTTCTAGTTACATCTTGGTAACTATGATTTCTCATATTTACACGTGTTGTGGTTTCAGCATGTCTCAAGTATAGATAATCATAACCCCAATCTTGTACCATCTTGAGTTGTCTCATGAATGGTCTTCCAAGGATGATTTCATAGTTATTTTTCTTGCCAAAGTCAACTATGGCAAAAAGTATGCGCATACTCTATACCACAAGAAGACACCACTATCGCTTCTAGCAATCCCATGGGTCTTTCCACATGCCCATCAACTAACTGTAATTTTATTCTGGTTGTTCTAAAGGCGGGTCTACCCCATTTCTCCCATATTCGTTTTGTTGCTATGGCAATTCCTGCTCCGTTGTCAAGTATAGCTTTCGTTTTAATCCCATTGTACTCGACAGGCAAAGTGGCATAACCATCTTCTCCTTCACAGTACTCTCCTACTTTGTTCAGAGGTACCGGTCTTACATTTGATCTAGGCTTCTTGATCTCATCTAGCTCTTTTTCCAGGAACCTTAACGGGCTTTTGATCCCAATTTTTTCCAAGCATTTTCCTATATCCGTCCACATACTTGGCCTGATTTTCAAAAGTTCTGCCAACGTAATTGTGCACTTCATTGGCGTGGATAGCAATTCAGTCAAAAGTTTTGTGTCCAATTCTTTTGTCCCTCCTAGCCTCCTGATGGTACTCTCACAATCTTAGACTTTGCCTCAAAATCTCCCATGTACTGTGGCAAAGTTCTTAACGATGTAGGTCTACTGTCTTTGAAGGCTATCGATCCTACATCACCATAATATGACCTCGCATCAACACTCATTTGTGGTCTATCTAATGTGATTTCAGGAAATGGTGTTGGTCCAGCATCCTCTTCTCTTTTTTGGGCATCTCGGACAGCCTTCCATAACTCCCCTGGCCATTGCTCCTCAACTATAGGAACATAGGGTGGGAAATCCGTCATTGATTCATCTGTTGTATTTTGGACTACCCTCGAGTCTTGCGACCTTGGCAGTGGTTCTTCCCTATGATCTACCTCTTCTCTAGGAAATTCGTCTACTTTAATGCTCTCGTCTTTGTGCACTGGGGTGACTATCCTATCCTTCAATTCTGGTGGAGGTGGTTCTAGCAATGCTTGAGCTTTTTGAATGAGCTGCTTACACATTTCTAGCCTCTGCTTCTCTAGTTCAGGATAAGGATGGTTCATCCATCTTTGTTCTAAGGTCTGTCTATTTGCCAATCTAGCCTCATAAGCCTGTAAAATCGCGTCTAAAGGCTCATTCACTTTGTCCACTAGGACAGATCCTCCTGAACTAGCATTCTTGGGTGCTTCAGCTGGTTTAAGGGTTTCAGCTTCCCTTTGCTGTGTCTGTTGCTCTTGAGTTGTTTCCAACTCAGCTGTAGCAGCCTTTTCTTCTCCTTTCTCCCTTTCTAGTCTCGCTTTCATTCTAGTCCTTCTTGCTCGTCTAGAGTTTCTACGGCTTTTGGAACTCTTACTAGTCTCTCCATCTATAGGCTTCTGCTCTTGCACTTTTGCTTGTGCTCTTGTGACAACGTTTACTGGAGCAACTTGCTTACTTTCATCTTCTTGTTGTTTAAGCACCTATTCTTTTGCAATTGTTTCTTGATTGTGCTCTTGTGACAACGTTTACTGGAGCAACTTGCTTACTTTCATCTTCTTGTTGTTTAAACACCTATTCTTTTGCAATTGTTTCTTGCTCTGTTGTTGTTGTCGTCTCTCTTTTTGTTGCGGCTCGTTCTTTCTCTGATTTGCTAGTAGAAGGAAAGGTAACATGTGGTTGCATTTTACCTTTCTTTCTTGGATTCTTAGGACAATCCAAAATCATATGTGTGACTGCACACTCATTACAATATACATTTATCATGATATCATGGTGTCGACAATCCTTAATCAAGTGATCACTACTACCACATCTGTCACATGGACGTATTGGTTTTTGTGGCAGTACTTGATATTGACCTTGAAGTGACCTCTGATCCACCACATTTCTTTCTATTTGAACCTCATGACTCACACATGCATTTCTAGCAACTATGGGTCTTTCAGTTAAGAACACTTGTTCCGCTACAGGATGATATCTAGGCGGTTGAGACATAACATGCTCAAACCCTGGTGGAGTCTTAGGTCTATAGTCACGACAATGTTGCGTCAGATGGTCCCCTCCACATGTCATGCACCTGTGTCGTTGAGGAACTCTATAGGCTGGTACTCTGTCAGAGTGGTTGATGCGTTGCATCACATTCTCTATGATTTGCTCCTCAACATTTACTTGGTTTTGTCCTAGATTCCCTCTTTGATCCTCAAGATCAGCGGTTTTCTTTTTCTCACTCGCATCATTCATCTTCTTCTGACCATCTTCATCATCAATTTGCAATTGTCAACTAGGTCAACTGCCGCTTTGGTCACCTCTTCCAAGGTTTGGTATCTTTCCACGTGTAGGTCCTTTTGGAGATTCTCATTCCTAAGCCCTCTGATGAAGCATAGGATCTGACATTCTGGCATGGGTAACTCTTGGGTAGGACATCTAGCAACATATTGCTTGAAATGCAGTATTGCATGTCGCAATGTTTCTGTTTCGCCTTGTTTAAAATCTTGAATCTTAGGAAAGGTGTTATGTTTTATGCCCCTCTTGGTGAATTCTTGAGCAAATTCATCCAACATTTGCTCAATGGTTGTGCACTCTCTCCGGTTCAATAGTTCAAACCATGCTTGTGCATTGTCCTCCAATGTAAGTCCAAAACCCTCATACTGCGTGTGGAAGTCCTCTACTCGTTCTGCTTGTAGGACTTGCTTGAAAGCCGAGACATGGGCGTATGGGTCTCCTATGTCATTGTACTTTCTATTTACCGATTTTCTTAGTTGAGATGGTCTTATACTTTGGGGTGCAAAGTATGGAACCATACTCCTCTCTGGTATCGTTTCATCTCTCATTATCGCTCTAGGGGGAAATCTAGGTGGTGGTCCCCTCTTTGGAATTCTCTTAGAGGTTCTTGTGTTTGGTGGATGTATCTGAGGTCCTTCATTGACCAAATATCCAATCATCTCTAATTTGGTTCGCTGATTTGTGCTTTCTACAGCTCTATATTCTCATCCATACTTGTCAACAAATAAAGATGTCCATTGTCTGTCGACCTTGTACGTATAGACATATAAGAGCTTGTATTTTGTCAGCTCATCTGGGTAAGGCTCTAAGCAACTATAAAGGTTGAATTGATTTCCATTAATATACCTATATAGTCCTCCACTTTCATGGTTATACGTCCAAACTCTCTCCACAAAATTGGTCTTTATGTACTGTAGGTTTGGAAGATCTATTATGGGCGGGTGCTCATCTATCCCTGAAATCCATGTGCTTGTATAAGCTGAGTCTGAGTCTGATGTAGACATGACTTCTAGGCTTTACTCAAAATTTAACCATAGGCTCACAACAACATGTAGAACAAGGCCCTAAGGTCAATTTGCAAAAATTTCATTTTTTGTGAAAAAGCCCCAGTCTATCACGATAGGCTCAGCAGATTCTTAAGTTTTGAAAATTTTCCAGATTTCTCTTCACCACTGTGTTCCCTATGCTTTGTACACCTTGCTCACCAATTTCCACTTGTTTTGGACTTTTTCTTAGGTCTCTAACTCCAACTCTAGAATTCTGAGTCTATCTGATCACTAGAAATTAAACTTAGGATGACCTCCCAATGTCCAAAATCCACCAAATTTTGTGTGTAACCTCCTGAGAGGCTAAACAAGCTATGCTCCAGAGGGTTTTGAAAATTTCAATTTCTTTGGCCTTGCTTTGAGTCTATCGCGATAGGCTCAGCAAGTATGCTAAAATGTCACTTTTTTCAAATTTTCTCTTCACAGATGTGTTCCCTACCCTCTGCAGATCATGTATACCAAGTTTCACAAGGTTTGGAAATTTGGTCAAGTCCCTTTACCCAATTTGTCTCTGAAGTCTGTCTCAAAACACCAGACTTGAGGTTTGGTGGTCAAGCAGGTGTCCAAGTACACTCAATTTTTGGGAGCAACCTTGTATTGATGTGTTTTACATGTGGTATGAGGGGTTTTGCTTGATTGTGAGTCTATCTCCAATTCACCAGTCTATCACGATAAATTGCGCAGAGAGCCACTGGGAAGTGATTTTTTTCTCTGTTTTTGGACAGTTTGGTTCCCAATGCCCTTAGAAGCCTATCCCCAAAGTTTCATTCAATTTGGACTTCTTTTCCTTTGGATTCAAGCATTTCACAGTTCACTTCCTTACACTCAAAAAAAGAAAATTCCCACTTAGATGCACAAGCACTGATGCAAATGCTTTGAAATTTCACATACAAGCTCTAGAGCATATGCAAAACAAGGTCTAGAGGTCAAACTTTTTTTTTTTGAAAATTGCAGATTTGGTTTCAGATTTTTTGTTTTTTGGGTTTTTTAGAGTTTTTTTTTTTGGATTGGACCAAATCTGTGTTTTCCCTTTACCTTAAGGTCTCCAATGCAAAATCAAGCACTCAAATCGGCTTTTAAACGACCATTTTAGAGCACTTTTACCATAATCAGCACAATTTCGCCTTTTGTGTTTTTAAGCACATTTTCATGTCAAAATTGCTCTAGATGTCCTACACTACCTAAAGTCCTACTTTGGATGGTTGAATGGTTGTTTTTGCTTTCTGGCAAGCAAACAGCCTCCTGCTTACCTTTTGCGTTTTTCTTTGCATTTTTTTTTTCTTTTTCAAGTTCTTCACAACCTTGTCAACAACATAAACCAACCGTGCGAGACGTTTCAAGGCAACTACAACTCGGGAAGAGAGATTGTATTAGGTATGACACCCATGTCCACTTCATGAGTTTTCTTGACACCAATCCTTACGAAAATCATTATAAAGTTGAATGGACCCTTATCACTTAACCCCCCCCCCCTCCAAAAAAACTTTGTTTTAACCAAAATCCTTTCTTTACTCTAGATTTAGCCCTTACCCTTGGCATCCTTAGACTAACCTAAACCTTAATTCACAAAGTTCTCTATAAAAATTTTCTATCCTAGAGGAAACCCTAACACTACTTTTTATTCACCTCAAAACCAAAACCTTATAGTATTGACCCAAATACTATATGTATCAAACTCTTAACTATATTTGAAAATATTCCTTTAATCTTCAACAACCCTTCTGATATAGGTGGCCTTGACCTAACTAAACCTCTACTTGTACCTCTTGACTTCTATCCCACCATATACATTTCGTCCCCCCTCCTCGACCCTCTCCGAGTGCCTCGATAATATCCTTGTAAGAGTATTTAAAGGGTGTTTTGATGTGGTACAACCACCTACTGCTGTGGACTCTCCTTTTTTGACATAAAGCACATCTTCCAAGTTCCTTCATCTCACATATCTCCCTAGCTGCAAATCCCAATTCTAGTCCTTTTCAATTCTATCAAGGGTACAAGTTTTAAATAGCTCAATCTTGTCAACATTCAATGAGCCCTTTTCCCTCTACACTGTTGGGAAGAAGAGTAAAAAATGTCCTTGTCCTAATTCCTTTCTAAGCTCAAACTCCAACATTTTTAAAAATCCATGAAAACTCAACTCAAGTTAACTCTCTTAACCGGAGCTACCACCCTCACCCTATAGCACTACACAAAGAGATTGTAACTTGCCCTGATGAGACCCTTTTGAGGTCGGAACGCGTTGGCCATACCTAATACAATCTCTCTTCCCGAGTTGAAGTTGCCTTGAAAACTCTCGTACGCTTGGTTTATGTTGTTGGCAACCATTGTGGTCAATTTACTCTAAGATCTATAGTGCTGCTCTCAAGCTACGTTTTGATAAAAAAACTTTTGGAATCGGAGTCCAGATGTGAAAGTTATGAACAAACAGT
Organism: Adiantum capillus-veneris; assembly: GCF_014529385.1. Taxonomy (NCBI): domain Eukaryota; kingdom Viridiplantae; phylum Streptophyta; class Polypodiopsida; order Polypodiales; family Pteridaceae; genus Adiantum; species Adiantum capillus-veneris. The sequence continues at coordinate 84,068,537 of NC_140949.1, forward strand.
GAGATGTAATTTGGAATGTTGCTCTATCTGATGTTTTTGCAAGTGGTCAATTTGAGCCCAAAATTGGTGTGTGCACTCCTTAGGCAATGATAAACCCAGTGGTATACTTGGTTTCCAAAAAATTTCTCAAAATTTTTTCCTGACTTGTCTATCGCGATAGGCTCACCAAGTACCCCTTGCAGCTGTCCAAATGCACTCAAACTTTGTGTACAGGGTATAATGGGCCTTCTGAATCCAAATATGAAAACGAATTTTAATTTTGATTTTTCTACAGTGAATTCCTAAGCCTATCGCGATAGGCGCACTAGAGTGTTACTGGGATACAGTTTTTCAACTGTTTTTACAGATTTGAGTTCCCCCTTCTCTTGAGATACTACTCGCCACGTTTCAACCAATTTGGAATACTTTTCCTTTGTAACTTGCATCAAACAACAGTCTCTTTTTTGTAATCCTCTTAGATGCACTTTCAATACTCCAAATTTACTCAAAATTTAACCATAGGCTCACAACAACATGTAGAACAAGGCCCTAAGGTCAGTTTTCAAAATTTTCATTTTTTGTGAAAAAGCACCAGTCTTTCACGATAGGCTCAGCAGATTCTTCAGTTTTGAAAATTTTCCAGATTTCTCTTCACCACTGTGTTCCCTATGCTTTGTACACCTTGCTCACCAATTTCCACTTGTTTTGGACTTTTTCTTAGGTCTCTAACTCCAACTCTAGAATTCTGAGTCTATCTGATCACTAGAAAATAGACTTAGGATGACCTCCCAATGTCCAAAATCCACCGAATTTTGTGTGTAACCTCCTGAGAGGCTAAACAAGCTATGCTCCAGAGGGTTTTGAAAATTTCAATTTCTTTGGCCCTGCTTCGAGTCTATCGCGATAGGCTCAGCAAGTATGCTAAAATGTCACTTTTTTCAAATTTTCTCTTCACAGATGTGTTCCCTACTCTCTGTAGAGCATGTATACCAAGTTTCACAAGGTTTGGAAATTTGGTCAAGTCCCTTTACCCAATTTGTCTCTAAAGTCTGTCTCAAAACACCAGACTTGAGGTTTGGTGGTCAAGCAGGTGTCCAAGTACACTCAATTTTTGGGAGCAGCCTTGTATTGATGTGTTTTACCTGTGGTATGAGGGGGTTTTTCTTGATTGTGAGTCTATCTCCAATTCACCAGTCTATCGCGATAGACTGCGTAGAGAGCCACTGGGAAGTGATTTTTTTCTCTGTTTTTGGACATTTTGGTTCCCAATGCCCTTAGAAGCCTATCCCGAAAGTTTCATTCAATTTGGACTTCTTTTCCTTTGGACTCAAGCATTTCACATTTCACTTCCTTACACTCAGAAAAAGAAAATTCCCACTTAGATGCACAAGTAGTGATGCAAATGCTTTGAAATTTCACATACAAGCTCTAGAGCATATGCAAAACAAGGTCTTGAGGTCAAACTTGTTTTTTTGAAAATTGCAGATTTGGTTTTAGATTTTTTGTTTTTTGGGCTTTTTAGAGGTTTTTTTTTCTTTTGGATTAGACCAAATCTGTGTTTTCCCCTTACCTTAAGGTCTCCAATGCAAAAACAAGCACTCAAATTGGCTTTCAAACGACCATTTTAGAGCACTTTTACCATAATCAGCACAATTCCGCCTTTTGTGTTTTTAGGCACATTTTCATGTCAAAATTTCTCTAGATCAACATCAGATGTCCTACCCTATGTAAATTCCTACTTTGGATGGTTGAATGGTTGTTTTTGCTTCTGGCAAGCAAACAGCCTCCTGCTTACCTTTTGCGTTTTTTTTCTTTTTCAAGTTCTTCACAACCATAAGTCACAACCAAACACACAAACCATAAAACCTAATCTAAACACACAACAAAATAATATAACCATACCTCAACCTCATGGTGGACCACCTCGGCAAGACGCTTGTCCTACCTCTTGGGTACACTTGCTTTTCAAAAAGCCCCCCCTCTCCCCTTATATTTGGATTAACACTCAACACTCTCTCCCTTCCTTCTCTATTTCACCACCTTCAATCCTATCCCTTTTCAACGGAGCTCCCCCCATCCCTCTTAGGAAACTTCCCACAGATAGAGGAAGGAAGAGACATAAATTTTGGCTTCCACTCATTAACCCACACGCCTACAAACTTGCAGTTTTTGGTAAGCTCTCTTCATGAACCTTGGTCAATAAACCCTGTTCTAATTTTGTTCATAATCTCACCTCTTGTCCCCTCTCTATCGATGAAAAGAAATGCTTAGACCTAGGACTTAAATACATCCCCCCTCCCCCTAACCCCCCTGTGGAACTAATTATCAAAGCCCATGACACCTTGGCAAGGAGACTACAACTCAAAATGTTTTTTCAATCTTCTACGTCCAACAAACCCCCCCCCCTTACAAAACCTCTAACCCCTCTTGGATCCCCCCCTCTTTAGATCCTACACTAAAGGGGATCACATCCCTTAACCTCATAAATCTAAAAGATACACTTGCACACTACAAAACTTCCCTCTCAAAATTTCCCAAATTTTTCAAGCGTGCCCTTAAAACCCTTTCAACGGACTACACAATGGTCATTAAACCGGTGGATAAAAATCTAGGCCTTACCATCCTATCACGGGAATGGTATGAACAAGAAGCCCTAAGGCAACTCAATGATCTCTCCACATACCAACCCCTCACCCCACCACCACACAATTACCTCACCTCCTTACTCCACTCCATCACCCTCAAATACACTCTCCTCACCCCAGATGAAGCCACCTTTATCCTCGCGCCACTCCATAAACCCTTCAAACCCTGTCCTATACAATTTCTCCCTAAGTTACACAAACCCGTACTTGTCGCCCGTCCTATTTGTTCTTACTGGGGGTATTTATTTGAAAATGCTTCCAAATGGCTACACTTGCAACTTTATCATGTCCTCCTTTCACAAAAACAACACCTTAAAGACTCACTATCCCTCATCATCGATCTCCCCTCCAAGACCTTCCCCCCCCATTGTCTCCTTTTTACCTTCGATGTAACCTCCCTCTACCCCAGTATCCCTATGACTGAGGGACTCATAGCCCTCAGAAGCACCATTACTAATTTCTTCGACACCCCAAAAATAGAATTCATCATCTCGCTTGCCACCATTATCTTTGCTTCAAAGATAAAGTGTGGAAGCAAGTTAAAGGCACCGCAATGGGATCCAATTTCGCAGTGGTTTACGCTTGCCTTTTTCTCTGCCACCTAGAAAACCACTCTCTCCTTATCTCTAGCCCGAACCTAGCATATTACAAGAGATACATAGATGATGCCTTCAGGGTCTGGACAGGCACTCGTAAAACACTTACCAAATCTCTCGCTTCTTACGCCTTCCATTTACAAGAGCATATAGTGATCTCTTCTATCATATCTACTTTTGAAGCCACCATCTTAGATGTCCACTTCCACAAGGGACATACTTTCAACTTATATGGTATTTTGGATTCAAATTGTTACCAAAAACCTCTCAACTCTTACCAATATATACCTTGGAGCTCTTGGCACCCTCTCCACCAAAAATTAGCCTATATCAAGACAGAACTACAGCGCTATTGAAGGGGATCGGGGAGCACCACAGACGGAGAGTGAGAGAGAGAGAAGGAGACACACATGATGTGGGTGGGGAGACTGTGAAGTGGCAGCTCCCCCTATATAGTATACTCACTATAAGTATAGGGTAACAGTGGGCGGGCGCCCATGACCTAGGTGACCGGTCAAGGCACATAGACCTTAACCCCAACAACCTCCCACTTAAAGGCCAATGTGCCTTTAAGCAAGATCTACTAGTGTACAACTAATAGAAGGTGAGATCTTCTCTCAACCTATGCCCACTGACTCTCAATGAGCTAGTGCATCCGGCTCTATTGATAGACAAACATCCCACTGCGGAAGCCACACAGAGCTAGCTCCAAGCTCTGCAAAGAGTCTACAAGAGCTCATGCACTCCTGCAAGTATCGGTCCAATACCTGCAAACCTCCCCTATGCTCTATGCCGAGATCAGTCATCGAACAACTAATCAACCCTGCTGCAAATGCTCCCACTGCAGCTGCTATGTCGGGCCTCGAGATCGGCATCTTGTACATGAGGACACCGAACGTTGATTCAACCCTAGCAACCTCTGCCACCTCCAACTCAGAACTCAACTCATGGCAATCCTGTCCCCTATCATAGAGACCATGGCACTCTGACTCCGAGCTCTGAAGTGACTCCTCGTGCCCACCACATATCACATGTGTACCAAGAGTATCCATCTGTCCTGAATCTGCATCAAGCTCTGGCATAAGCATATCAAGAAATGACTCCACAATAGCCGACATCTCAACATCCACGTGAGTCATCTCTGTCATCACCTCTGATGACTCATCCTGCTGTCGTCGTGACTGTGCACACACGTGCTCCCTCCGCACATACGCTCTCATACTAATTGAAGGGGATCGGGGAGCACCACAGACGGAGAGCGAGAGAGAGAGAAGGAGACACACGACACAGATATGGGTGAGGAGACTCAAAGAGTGAGCAGCCCCCTATACACTTATGCTATGTATAAGGTATACAAGTCAATGGGCGCCCAGACTCTGGGCGGCCGGGCAAGGCACAGACGCCTATACCCCAACAACCTCCCACTTAAAGGCGACTGTGCCTTTAAGCAAGGGAACCTAGTCTAAAGACTACAAAAGGTGAGAGAAAACCGCTCTCAACCGATGCCCACTGGCTGGCTGTGATCGTGTGCATCCGGTTGTCCTGCTCCCATGTAAGTCCATACACCACCAGACGTACCGCACACGTACTGCAAGTATGTATGCAATACATGCATATCTCCCTCGTTCACTATGCCATCATCAGTCAACAAACGACTGACAACCCCAACTGCAAATGCTCCCACTGCAGCTGCGATATCCGGTCTCAAGATCAGCATCTCATACATGAGACCACCGAATGCCGATGCAATGCTAGCGGGCCCTGCTAGCTCTACAGAGCATGCATCAACATATATATCCCTGGCAATAGGCATCTCTGACTGACAAGGCGTGTCAGCCACATGCATCTCCTGACTGTCCGCAAAAGACGCATCAACCTGTCGTGCAACCTCAAAGCAAACCAGCTGCTCTAGGTGTCTGCTGGAAGACATATCCTGCACAACTATATCCCCATGCTCACTGTCGAGCATAGAAAGGAATGACTGCATAATCGCTGACATCTCAGCCTCCTCTACAATCATCCACTGCAAACATGACCACTCAATCTGCTGTGACTCACTAGAGCTCTCATGCTCTAACTCCGTATGCATAGACTCTTGCACAACGTCCTCCTGTCGTGACTCACTAGAGCAAGACCGCTCTACCTGTCTATCCTGCATAGAAGTATCTCGCACAACTGACTCTCTGCTTTGCTCAGTCACTAGCAAAGCATGCATGTCTGACTCTGTCACCTCTCTGTGTGACTGCTCAAGTCGTGCCCTCCGCGGTCACCATAGCTCTGATACCAATTGAAGGGGATCGGGGAGCACCACAGACGGAGAGTGAGAGAGAGAGAAGGAGACACACATGATGTGGGTGGGGAGACTGTGAAGTGGCAGCTCCCCCTATATAGTATACTCACTATAAGTATAGGGTAACAGTGGGCGGGCGCCCATGACCTGGGCGACCGGTCAAGGCACATAGGCCTTAACCCCAACAGCTATATCATTAGGGAAAGCAATCCTGAGGGTTTCTATCATTTGAGAAACCTATTCTTCCTTAGGCTCCTTCATAGAGGCTACCCAATAAACTTCCTCCTTAAGGTCTTTGGATTGATCACTTACAAGGAACGAACCAGTCTCCTAACCAAAACCCCATCTCCAAAAAATCCTCCCCCTAGCATCCTCAAACTCCCGTTTTCACCAGAAACTCGTAGACTAAACCCTAACCTAATAATTGGTAGGCCTATCTATACGGCTTGCAAACTCTCCCCTACCCTTGCTCATCTTGACCAACCCATCATATGTTGGACCAATGGCCAAAACTTAGGCACTCTTCTAACCAAATAAAAAAACAAGATTTAACCAAATTGTTCAAATGAATACTCTCTATACCCTACCCTAACTCTTAACACTCATTTTCCAGGATGATTCTCAGAAGTCCAAAGCTCATCGGCAACATAGACTCCTATTCAAATAAAACCCCCTTCCTTTTTTTATCTTACATTCCAAATTTTTTCCCCTTTTTTCCCCCTCTCTCTCTCTCCCCCCCCCCCCCCCCCCCCCCCCCCATATACAGAGCATCCTCTTCCCCCCCTTGTTCCTATTCATAATCCCCCTTCTACCACTGATGAGCTCCTCAAAGGAGCGAAACGCGTTTGGTACACCATAGCCCACCCCCACCTCCTTTCTTCCCTCCCTTTTGCTCCAGATCATAGTGCTTCGCACGCTTTAGTATAATTGCAAATTGCAAATTAACCATTTTGGTCAATTTACTCTAAGATCTGTAGTGCTGCTCTCAAGCTACGTTTTGATAAAAAAACTTTTGGAATCAGAGTCCAGATGTGAAAGTTATGACCAAAACAGTGAGATGTAATTTGGAATGTTGCTCTATCTGATGTTTTTGCAAGTGGTCAGTTTGAGCCCAAAATTGGTGTGTGCACTCCTTAGGCAATGATAAACCCAGTGGTATACTTGGTTTCAAAAAAAATTCTCAAAATTTTTTCTTGACTTGTCTATCGCGATAGGCTCACCAAGTACCCCTTGCAGATGTCCAAATGCACTCAAACTTTGTGTACAGGGTATAATGGGCCTTCTGAACCCAAATATGAAGTCAGATTTGAATTTTGATTTTTCTACAGTGAATTCCTAAGCCTATCGCGATCGGCTCACCAAAGTGTTACAGGGATACAGTTTTTCAACTGTTTTTACAGATTTGAGTTCCCCCTTCTCTTGAGATACTACTCACCAAGTTTCAACCAATTTGGAATACTTTTCCTTTGTATCTTGCATCAAACAACAGTCTCTTTTTTTACCTTATGAAGTAATCCTCTTAGATGCACTTTCAATACTCCAAATTTACTCAAAATTTAACCATAGGCTCACAACAACATGTAGAACAAGGCCCTAAGGTCAGTTTTCAAAAATTTCATTTTTTGTGAAAAAGCCCCAGTTTATCGCGATAGGCTCAGCAGATTCTTCAGTTTTGAAAATTTCCAGATTTCTCTTCACCACTGTGTTCCCTATGCTTTGTACACCTTGCTCACCAATTTCCACTTGTTTTGGACTTTTTCTTAGGTCTCTCACTCCAACTCTAGAATTCTGAGTCTATCTGATCCCTAGAAAATAGACTTAGGATGACTTCCCAATGTCCAAAATCCACCTAATTTTGTGTGTAACCTCCTAAGAGGCTAAAAAAGCTATGCTCCAGAGGGTTTTGAAAATTTCAATTTCTTTGGCCCTGCTTTGAGTCTATCGCGATAGGCTCAGCAAGTATGCTAAAATGACACTTTTTTTCAAATTTTCTCTTCACAGATGTGTTCCCTACTCTCTGTAGATCATGTATACCAAGTTTCACAAGGTTTGGAAATTTGGTCAAGTCCCTTTGCCCAATTTGTCTCTGAAGTCTGACTCAAAACACCAGACTTGAGGTTTGGTGGTCAAGCAGGTGGCCAAGTACAGTCAATTTTTTGGGGCAGCCTTGTATAGATGTGTTTTACCTGTGGTATGAGGGGTTTTGCCTGATTGTGAGTCTATCTCCAATTCACCAGTCATTCGCGATAGACTGCGCAGAGAGCCACTGGGAAGTGATTTTTTTCTCTGTTTTTGGACAGTTTGGTTCCCAATGCCCTTAGAAGCCTATCTCGAAAGTTTCATTCAATTTGGACTTCTTTTCCTTTGGATTCAAGCATTTCATAGTTCACTTCCTTACACTCAAAAAAAGCAAATTCCCACTTAGATGCACAAGCACTGATGCAAATGCTTTGAAATTTCACATACAAGCTCTAGAGCATATGCAAAACAATGTCTTGAGGTCAAACTTTTTTATAAAAAAATTGCAGATTTGGTTTCAAAATATTTTTTTTTGGATTTTTTATAGTTTTTTTTTTTTGGATTGGACCAAATCTGTGTTTTCCCCTTACCTTAAGGTCTCCAATGCAAAAACAAGCACTCAAATCGGCTTTCAAACGACCATTTTAGAGCACTTTTACCATAATCAGCACAATTCCGCCTTTTGTGTTTTTAAGCACATTTTCATGTCAAAATTGCTCTAGATCAACATCAGATATCCTACACTACCTAAAGTCCTCCTTTGGATGGTTGAATGATTGTTTTTGCTTTCTGGCAAGCAAACAGCCTCCTGCTTACCTTTTGCGTTTTTTTTTTCTTTTTCAAGTTCTTCACAACCATAAGTCACAACCAAACACACAAACCATAAAACCTAATCTAAACACACAACAAAATAATATAACCATACCTGAACCTCATGGTGGACCACCTCGGCGAGACGCAGGCTCCCTAGCTATCCCTCAGTCAAGAGATCCACTCTCTGACTTCCCACTAAGAAGGCAAATGGTGACAACACTCTAGAAAACTCTAGAAAAGCGCTATACTGTGAAACACGAGTGATGCGGTCTACGCTAGTTTAGGCGCTTCGTCCCCGGCAGCGGCGCCAATGTTAGCGGGTACGCCGTGACGGACGATGGATCACAGCGAGAACACAGACCAACAAACTGTCAATCCAAGGACGTAGCTGACCCGACTAGGGCATGGAGGCAATCTTTGGGTTGTCAACCCTGAGCTAGACACTAACAACACTCTACAGTCACTGATCCTACCACAACACTATCATAAAGCAAAGAAACAGACAACGTATCCTACGAAACACTACACGCTCGAAACAGTCTCAAATCATATCAGAATGACTCGAAATCAGAGGGCAAAACTCACAAGGACATATCCTATATGGCCAAACACCTAAACCCTGAAAACCATAACTGTAAGACCTCTAATCGCTGTCGCGATAGGCTCAAAACAGTAATTTCCAAAGTGTCCGGAACTGATCTACAAAGACATCGACACGAAGAGCTTCTCGCCCTGATTCTAACGACTACTTGATCATTCAGAATGGATGTCGTTTGAGGTACTTACGACCAAATATAGTTCATAGCAGGCGGGCTCACGATGTGGTCCTCGGCTTGCATTGCTTGCGTCGACACGGAGAGCTCCTCGATGCTAACACGCTCCTACTCTCATATCTGCAATGTGATTAGTGTGCGCGACGGTGTGTGTGCGTGAAGCTCACTACCGTGTGTTGCAGAACCCACGACTGTATATATTAATTGAGATAACGTAATGTGTCTTTTACAAAGCTTTAGGTTTCAGCTTATATACCAAGCCTTCAAACCTAATGTCCAGCCAAATGACATGAATTTTCCCTAGGCTTCTACAGAGCTTAATTACAAGAAACTGAGTTGGCTTTACTCATTATACAAGCATCTGCGGCCAAAATACAAGTACCGATTTAAAATATGAGGTTCCCGTAAACACTACAAAAGTGGTCGTAATGGCTCAAAATAATAATAACGGGATATTCGATGACGTCCATGAACTCGTATCTTCATGTTGCAGCATCCATCTTCATCTTCATTACTTCATCACCATCTTCATGTGGAATCTTTGAGGAATCTTGATGGAATCTTTATGGAAACTTTGTTTAAAGGGCGTCCTTTCAACACATTTACCTTACAAGATGGTTATCTTCTCTATGGCAATAGACTATGCGTTATTAGCTCACTACGTGAGAAAGTAATGTATGAATCTCATGCTCCTCCTTATGTGGGGCGTAGAGGGATTCATTCTACCTTAAAAGGGATTGAAACATATTTCTATTGGCCTACCATGAAATCAAACATACAAGAGTATGTTGCTAAATATGTGGTATACCAAAAGACAAAGTTTGATAGAGGGAAGCAACCTGGATTGCTTCAACCTTTGCCAATCCCTAATTCACCATGAGAGAGCATATTCATGGATTTTATCTTTGGATTGCCTAAGTCTATCCATGGGAATATGGGAATATGAACGATAGTAGACAGGTTCAATAAACAAGCTCATTTTATACTTGTCAAAAGGACTATCAAAGCCCATTAAATGGCAACCCTCTTCATATCACAAATTTTCAAGTACCATGGCTTGCCAATGTCCTAGTGTCGGGTAGAGATCCTAGAATAACTAGTAATTTTTGGAAGAGTCTCTTTGAGAATTTAGGAACAAAGCTAAACTTCTCTTTGGCCTATCACCCACAAACAGATGGCCAAAGTGAAATAGCTAACCTAACAATTCTTGATCTACTAAAAGCCTATGTAATGGAAGTAGATCAAAGAACCCAATGGGAGAAGTACTTACCCTTTGTGGAGTATGCATACAATAACATTGTACATACTTCCATGGGAAAAGCACCTTTTGAGGTAATTGAGGGAAGATCAAAAAGTCCCCTACTACTTAAGGTACACGAGAAGATATTCACTGCAGACGAGTATAGACAAGACCTACAAGAATCTTTCCAAAAGATTAAGGATATTATCTCTATCTCACAACAAAGGAAAAAGGCTACTGCTAATAATCACAGAAGAGACCAAGCCTTTAAAGAAAATGATTGGGTCTTACTTAAATTTCTCAAGGCTCGATTAAGGCACACGACGGGCAAGAATCCTACGGGGCACCAAAAGTACTATGCTAAGTTAGCAAAAAGGTATTATGGTCCCTTCCAAATTCTTAGAACAATCAATGAGATGGCCTACCAACTCAAGTTGCCCATCCATCGACTCATACACAATGCTTGCCATGTGAGCCTACTAAAGCCTTACAAAGGAAAGCCACCTAAAGAACCAACTATTGAAGACCCACCGGAGATCAAGGACCAAGAAGAGGTGCTGCAGCCCGAGTCCATTCTCCGACATGAAGACAAGGTATTGAGAGGCGATAAGACTATCTGATGATATCTTATTAAGTTTAAGAATTATCCTTTTGAAGATGCTAGATGGATACAATGCATACAATTAAAGGATAGCCTAAACCTTGTCAATGCTTACAATGCTTCCCTAGAGTAAGCAAATGTACAAACGTTTAAAATGAGCAAAGTTTTTGTCTTAAAAGACTCTCTTTTTGGTTATTGTGCACAAATGTGAAGTAGTATGCATGCTTAGAATCAAGTTTGTGGAGACGAAGTCTCCCAAACACCAAGTAGAGCTTGTCACTCTACTATGGAAGATTTATAGGACTAATGTGCAGACATGCTTGCGGAAGCTTAGGCTCTCAAGCACCAAATCGACTAGTCATCTGTTCTAGAACGACGTCGTAGGGTAAGATATGGATCCTCTACCTGCTAGAAAAAGTACTAATGAATAGGCTTTATCTTCTCTACTCCATAGTCGAGGACGACTATAATTTCAAAAGAGAGATAATGTCATAATAACTAATATCTAATTCTCCTGAATGACTTTCTCATGTTAAACTGATCATTTAATATGGGGAAGTGCCAGGGGAGAAAAAGCTAGAATATTGGTTAAGCTGGCAGACCGACCATAGTAGGGATCCAAAGGAGGGAAAATAGGGATCCAAAGGGGGGCCATCTACAAAAGAGCAATGTGCAGCAATGGGCTTTAAAGACCCTAAGGTTCAGCCCATTAAGACTTCCAAAATGCTAAAGTTCCAAAATTCAAAGGTTGTGTCCAAAGGTTAACACTAGGGAAATTGGATGCTTTGTGTGTGTACCAAAAAGTCATCAAAATTCCTACAAAGGAGGGGGTGAGGCTTGCAAGTAGGGGATGAGAGAGAAACACACACACTCACAAGCTTCCTTTACACAAACGAAATGAGGGACACATGTCAGCTCCCTAGCCCAGATGACCACAAGGTGCATTCAAATCCTATTGGATGGCCATGGAGGTGGACCAATGATAATTATAGCGTAAATCCAGTTTAATTCATTTAAAAACACTTAATAAAAGAACAAATCAGAATTAAGCTCTCTAGAAGACTACCAGACAGTCTCCCAAGGGGTCCAATGAGCATTCAGCAGCCCAATGGCTTGCTTGATTCCTATTGACAAAGGGGTCCAATGAAAGTTTAGTTGCATTAATTAATTACCTAAATATCTCACAAAAGGGGAAAGGGGGACACATCTCAAGAGGCTATCACTTATGCTACTTAATTTTCATTGGCTAAGCCTTGGGGGTCCAACGGGAAGCCAACAAGAGGAAATAGCATGAGGGGTCGACCAAGAGAGAGAGAGAGGGGGCTGAATTTCTCAAGGCATTATTCCACACACACTCACACGAGCTCATGTGTGAAGCAAGAAGACTCTCTCTCTCCTTCTCAAGCTTTAATGGAAAGCTTATCACCTACTCCAAGCTTGTGAGAAGGGAGGCCTACACCAACAACCCTTGGCTTTGTGATGCAAATCCAACCAAGATCCAAGCTTCAATGCATGCTCATCTCCTCTACCATGCTAATTACTAATCTATGCTATGCTAATATGACTAATTTTGTGAGGAGATGTACATCTTTCTCGTAAGACTACTCCTTCCTCTCAATCTACTCTCATATACCCTGCTAGCTCTCACCATCTTCGAAGGTGTGTGAGGTCTTGGGTCTGAGAGCGTGAGGGAATTGATGTTGTGTTTTATAAGTGTTTTGCTTAGTGCTTGAAGCTTCCATCTTCATTGCACTAGCTAGTTATTGAAGGAACACAAAGGATTGTATTGTACAATGTCTCTCTTGATGGGGGAAACCTATAAGACAAAGTTTTTTGGAGGGGGGCCTAGCTCCATGTCAACCCGGTCCTCAACTATTGTCAATAGCTTGATTTCTCTCTCTTTTGAAATATTGTTCATGCCTATCTAACTAGGTGTTATGCGTTTTGTTGCTCTCTCCACCCAAGCACTCTTGTTATGCTCATTAGGAAGCTATTCTAATGAAATGCTCACTATGTTCATGTTATTTTCCACTACATACAAGTTACTAGGCCATTAAATGTTACAGTGAGTAGCTATGGAAAGCTTCCATATGTGTTGCAGCTATGGAAAGCTTCCATATCTGATGTAGCTATGGAAAGTTTGGAGAGATGGAGAGAGAGAGAGAGAGTAGAGAGAGAGAGAGGAGGAGGAGGAGGAGTAGGTAGAATGGCATCATCAGTAGCACCTTCATGTGTAAAACCAAAATTGTCAATATTCATTCTACTCTCTTTATTATTATCATCCATGCTAACTAAACTTATGTATATTCTACTTTATGCTTTGGTACCCTCGAAAACCTCGGTTGCTACTCTTCTTTACCTTTGAAAATTATCTCTCAAGCAGCCACATCCGTGGTTTAGAGGCTGGTGATTGAAAAGAGTAGTGGAGAGGGTCTAACATTGCCCATTTGATTATGGTTCTTGTTCAGCTTGCTAGTAGATCAATAATGGTTAAGCCAAAGGCAAGCCCCGAGAGACTCCATTATTAAGTCTATAGTTCCCAACGGTGTACCTCAAACTAAGTCCTTTTCAACCAAGATAATAGATCCCATCCCACTTACAACCAAGATAATAGATCCTATCCCACTTACCCTCTTGAAATGAGCAGTTCCCACCATTCATGGACAACTTAAGGACCTCTCTTCTTAAGCAAGGAAAGAGAAATCAATAGCTTTGATACCAGTGTAATGAAAATGGACTATGAACATTAAGAATAACGGAATTAAGAAAATTGTAGTAAGCATTTTTATGAGAATACTTTGAGAAAATAGAGGGTGAACTTCATTAGAGGTAGCAACGTAATTATTATACTTAATTAACTTGGCATGAACAATACTTTTCAAGAGAGAGAATTAGAGAACTTGACAACAGTTGAGGACCGGGTTTATGTGGAGTTGGTCCCCCCTCCAAAAGGCTTTTGTATTATTATAGCTTCTCCCATAAAGAGAGAGTTGGTACAATACAAGCTTTGTGTTCCTTAAGACCTTGATGATGCAATGAAGATAGAGAGCTTCATGCACCACAATTATGCCCATAGCTTAGCTAAATGAAAGCATTAACTTGTCCTCGTCTTCAGTCCCAAGACCTTCGAACACCTTCAAAGGTGGAGAGAGCTAGCAGGGAATGAGGGTAGGGAAGAGGAAGAAGAAGTAACTTACAAAAAAGAAATAATCTCCTTGCTTGTATTACTCTTGTAGCTTAGCATAGCATAGTAGCATAGTAATGGAGAAGAAGATGGCAAGCTTGCACTTTGCAGCATGGCTCTTGATTGGATTTGCATTCCATAGCCAAGAGTTGTTGGTGTAGGCTCTCAACTTCTCAAGCTTGGAGAAAGATATGGAGTTCTTGCTCTACACACCATGAGAATGAGTGTGTGTGTGTGTGTGTGTGTGTGTGTGTGTGTGTGTGTGTGTGTGTGTGTGTGTGTGTGTGTGTGTGTGAGTGAGAGAGAGATAGAGTATATGGTCAAGCTACCCCCCTCCTTGCTTGGATCGACCCCTCTTCCTAGCTCAAGCTTGAGGTTGATTGGACCTTCTCTAGACTAGCCAATCACATGCATTAGACATATCAAGAAACCATGGTAGAATTTGGACAAGTGTCCTCCTTTCCACTTTGAGAGAGAGAGAGAGAGAGAGAGAGAGAGAGAGAGAGAGAGAGAGCACTTGAAAGATTCTTTAAAAAATAATTAGATAAACTAAATTCTGATTGGACCCCTTTAGAGGTCAACCAATAGGATTTAGGCACTACATGAGGGTATCATGTGTAGGTGCTTGACATGTGTCCTTATTGCCTCTTAGGTCTTTGGCTTCCTTGAGTGTGTGTGTGTGTGTGTGTGTGTGTGTGTGTGTGTGTGTGTGTGTGTGTGTGTGTGTGTGTGTGTGTGCTCTCTCTCATGCCCCTAGCTTTAGGGCTCACCCCCCTTCTTGTAGGGATCATGTTGAGTGGGATCATGTTGACTTTGGAACACCTCACCCCTTGAGCATCTTAGTCATGAATCCCCTCAAGAACCTTAGTCATAAAACATGACAAGCACAACAAGCACCTCAAGCACCTTAATCAGTAAGCACGACAAGCACCTCAAGCTTGGACCGAGTTCCCACCTCAAGCTCAACCGTGCTTGCCTAGGACTTTTAACACTATCCTTTGGAGGTATTTAATGAAGCTTACCCTAAGGTCTTTCAAGTTTCATTAGCTAGCATTGCGCTTTGACATGCCATCTCTCATTTGGACCCATTGACTTTGGTCCCTTGTTGAGAGTAGATCTATAAGCACATGTCTATATTCTAACTCTTGTTCCCATTTATTCTCATTCATTAAATGATCAGTTTGATATGAGAAAATAATTTGGGTTAGTTAGATATTATATTTTATGATATGCATACACCCAAAAATGGCAAAAAGTTGTTTTTCGTATATATGTGAAGTTATGGTTTATGGTCGATCAAAGTGATGGAGATGTTTTGCATCATGTTATATTGATGGAATGATTCTATATGATGTATGGAACCTGGCGGATGGATGTGGATACCTCATGTGTATGTGTATGTTGCTTTTCACCCTTCAAGGTCAAAACTAGCTCTACGTGCTAGGAGGTGACGTATAGTCATAGTCCATCACTTATGCATGATCGGATATTATTAAAATTGGATTTTAATATCATGTTTAGTTGCTGATCAGCCTTATTTTTTGCATAGAAATTTTATGTCTTAAGGTCCATGTGTATGGGCTCAATTTGATGGTAGTGGATATGTCAAACTCCTAGTGTGGGAGTCGGTTTAGTATAGAATATGGTTTCTGGTCAAGGGATGAGATCCCTCATGGATTATGGTTGTGATTTTGATGCGGAAGCAAGTGTGGCTCTTGGATCTTTTTCTTCATATGGTTATGATGCCAACAAAATTGCAGCCATGTTATATGCTAAAGTGGTCTTGCAAGATTGGATGTGCATCACCTTGAGCTGGGTAGAGTCCTCACCCATGTGATGTGATTGGATTATGGTTTTTGGTTTTTGGTTTTTGGATTGTATGTACATCACCCTAAGTTGGGTAGAGTGCTCACCCATGTGATGTGATTGGATTATGGTTTTTGGTTTTTGGATTGGATCAAGAAGTGGTTTTTGATAGTACGGTTCATAGTGCACGTGTAAAGCTAGAGACCCTATAAAGTCTGACTGCTTAGAAAAGATTGTTTGTGCATATGGAATATGCTATTGTGATTGGGCTCATGTGTTATGTTTCTCATGAGAGCGTCGCTACAAGACTAGGATCACCTACATCGCTAAGCCTTAGACAAAAGGGTCGATAACTTGGGGCTTTGTTGGATCACGGGTGTTTCCTAGATCTTCTTTTTTGCTAGGCTCATCTACACGATTAGTGCCTCGGGGGTTGAAGAACCTACACGGATAATGCATCGAGGATCTTGCCTTGGCTTTGCCTAAACACCCAATGTTGGGCATCGAAGTGATGTGGCACCTAAACTGGTATGGTTGTTTTCAATACCCTACCACACCTGCTGGTATTTGGGATCCTTTCAGAGCTCAGGTTCATGGAGGCGAAGCAGCCTCAGTTTATGTCTGGCTCAGGTAGGTTGGAGGTATTCTGGCTCACTCTCCGCAAAGTGAAATTCTCTTTGTCCGTAGTAGAGTGGAATTGGATGGATGGACCGGTCAATTCCTACACACAGTGCTCTGCTAGTCATTTTATGTTTTTGATGTTATAGCATATCTAGATTTTGTTATTGCATAAATACATGATTGTCTATTTCATTTAGATGGGGTATTTAAAGATTCTCTTTTGTTATTCTCCTGCATCTTTGCATACTCTATTTCATCCTCCACTACTCTCTCTCTCTCTCTCTCTCTCTCTCTCTCTCTCTCTCTCTATTCCCGCAATGCCGCAATGCGGTGTACACATATATTCACTCTCCACAATAATTTTTTTGTGTAGTACGCTTTCTTTCATATCACCCATTCAAAGATAGCACTAATCGCTAGGTGTCTCTCGATGTAGTCTGGCTCATGGCCTAAACTCAATGCTAGGTCGGACATTGAGAACTCCTCCCCTATGAAAGCACTTTCATAACCCTGATGTATATTGAAATTATATAAAGTGTAAATGGTATATTTTGTGCATAGACCCTTGGGGACGGTATCTCTCAGGGTCGTTGGATCCTAGTGTGAAAAGAGGGCTTATTAAGCCTATCCCAAAACAGGTTTGATGCTCACGTCTTTAACACTTGGTGTCCCATTATCCATAACTATGATGTTTGTGGCATACAAAATCATTTCCAAGGAAGTCACTCTTAGAATTGCCCCCCTCGTGGACAGATTCATCTCCTTGCATCAGCACGGGTTTATCAAAGGAAGGTCAATATATGACAATATCTTGGCAGCAATGGTTGGCATTGAGTATGCAGCCTTCACAAAGCAGGAGTGCATTTTTCTTTAGATAGACCTAGAGAAGGTGCATGATAGTATTATGTGGTCCTTCATTGAAGATGTCAAGAAATCCCTGGGCTTTTGGCCTCACCTTTGTTGACTTATTCACACTCTGGGTGCATACAGTCAATCTGAAATCTTCTTCAATGATAGAATTGTGGGCTCCTTTCAAGCCAGATGGGCTTCTTTGAAGCCAGAAGACCTTTAATCAAGCAAGGATGCTCCCTGGCACGTCTTCTCTTTTCCATTGGGTCACATACTTTAATAACGATGCTCGAAGCTGCTACTGCGGGGAGAAAATTCAAGGTTAAACTTTGCTCGGCAACGAACAACTCCTGGCCAAGATGTTCGCACATCACTCCCTTGTCTTTATGAAAGTCTACCCTCAAGTACTTAGGAAGGCACTAGAGATTGTGCAGACATTTGTTGTGGCTTCAGGGTCGAAGTGTAGTATTGAGAAGTCTAGATTGATCTCCTTGATGAAAAACAACTCATTTGACCCATCAGTCCGGCCTGGGGAGGTTGTGTCTAAAGGAAGGATATTTTCACATTTGGACACCCCCTTGGGGGTGGATGTTACACACAAGCAAAGCTTCGAGTGGGTCCTAGAGAAGATCCATAGAAAAATAAGAAGGCAGGAATATGTGTTGCTTCCCTTCCTAAGACGAGTCAAAGAGATCAATTTTGCAGTGCAAAAGTGTTGGTGCAACATGGATATTGGAATGGGGGAAATTAAACGAGGCACTTTAGGAACTCCATCTCACACTGGTCCCCTTGGTTGTCTAAAGCTGTTGGGGTAATTCTAAACCCTTATTGGAGAGAAATTGCTAGAACGATGAACAATAAATAACTCCAGTGGTGGCTGATACATTCCTGGAATGGAAACAACAAGCACAGGAAATCCTCTGACCAATTGATTGCCAAGTTCTAACTCAATGGTACTTAGAAGATTCTTGTCGATAGAGTTGTAGAAGGCTAGATAACATCCTGATGTCAATTAGGATTCTACTTTTAAGTGGAAATCTCAGAATGTTGATGTAGGATTCTACTTTTAAGTGGAAAGCTTGGAAGTGGCCCATGAGTAGCCAATTCTTTAAACCTTATACCAAAAGTATGGCGACCAAATTCATTTGGTTGATTCTTATATATTTCAATAGGCTATTAGGGTAGAGGAGCGAGTAGGGAAACAGGTGCCAATAATAACACTCAACACCCTCCCAAAAGAAGCACAATGGCGTTTGGGTTCTTGGCTTATGAGAGCTAATGTGGGGTCATGCCATTCGTTGAAACCTTGGTTCAAACTCGGATAGTGCACATCCTTATATTAACGCCCTATCGTCCTCAAATGACTCGATGATTGTTTTTTGCATTGAATGTCGTACCTTATCGCAAATGTTTTGTGCAACAATTTCTTTAGAGCGACCTCCTATGTCATCTGAAAGCCCTACTCTCAATGCACTTTTTTTGTGCCCCTTGCAACCCGAAATTGACCATGCAGGGAGAAAATCTACCGTGAGCAAGTTAGACATACCCTTACTAGCCCCTCTACCCCGGTCTCCCCAATCTAAGAAAATCAAAAACCCTTTCAAAACATCTTAAGTGCATAAGTGAAGGGTGCGTTTAGAGAATGAAAAAAAGACCATGGAAGTAAGTGGAAAGTCAAAACAGACTTGTGTCCAATATATAATTAGAGATGGTCGAGTGCAGCTTTATACATTTGTGTTTTTGTTTGCTTATTTTCTTTTTAACACTCTTTACATGGTCCTTGCACTAGGCTAACTTGTTATTTTTGATATATTTCAATAGGCGAACTTGTTATTTCTGTTGTATTTCAATAGGCTAATAGGCTATGCCTGTTCTCAAGTTGGCCTATTGAAATATATCAAAATCAACCAAATGAATCCTCGCTCTTGAGGTTCTTGAGATCTTTCTTAGCATCCAAAACAATCAGTCACGTTATTCTACCAAAAAGTGCTTTACATAACAATGCGAATTCAGACCATAAAGATTCTCGTAATGAAGTTCTTGACAAGCTTGTTGCATATCTACTAACATAATCTGGCGGAGGTCGTGACACTTTACACATGTCACGTTTTACGAAAAGAAAGCTATAAGCCAAAAGTGGAGGAGCAAAAAAGAGAGGGAGAGCTCGAGGGGGTGCGAAGGAGAGCCGGCAATATTCGTTGCGAAAATGGCGCTATCTTCATTGTAAATATAAATCGATCTGATTATTTCCCATCACTTACTATTAGGAAGAGTTTTATTGGTGGGCTATACGGCTTTCAATCACTAAAATCAATCTTTAACTACTAGGAAGAGATTTAACAGAAATTTTCCTATCCAACGACGCCAATTAAAAGGAATGCCCAAACCAAAAAGTATATTAGAACATGCCAATTATGATAAGGAAGCCAAAATTGGTTAATTTCGCCGTTACAAAGGGGTTAGACTTAATTACATCTTGAGCTCTTGAATGAAGCTGTTCTGTAAATAGCTGATGAGTGGCCTCATCATCTCATGCGATGAGATTAGGGGATCAAAACCGTGTGCAATCGGAGATTTTAATCGGGGTGCACAATCCTGCACTGCGGGAGTCAAGAGTTAGGGGGGCATGGACAAAATAGCGGAGAGATTGGCAGCAGCTAGAGACACTGCGCTAGAGTCGGAGGGGCGCAGCTGGCGCTACCAAATCTAGGGGAGGGGCAAACAAGGAGGGGATGCTTCATTTCACAAGACAGCTTGAGGTGGTCGAAGAGACAAATGGGAGTAGCAGGGTGCGGTGCCCACCGGAAGTTGATAAGGAGGCGGGCCACCCATAGCTGAACAGTGGCGTAGCCCAACGCCCGCCCGGGACAGACCCGCCGCCCAGCGCCAAACGGCGCCAGCCTCAAGTCTGAACCCCTTATGTCCACACTCTCCTCCACAAACCTGTCCGGACGAAACTCCCCGGCCCCTTTCCATATCTGCTCGTCGTGTGTAATTGCCCACATGTTTACCATCGCTGTCGTTCCCGCCGGCACCACATGCCCCGCCACCTGCACATCCTCTGTTGCTAGCCTCGCCCACGACAGCAGCGGCCCTGGCGGATGCATCCGTAGCGTCTCCTTTATCACAGCCTGCAGATACGGTAGTTGTGGTAGTTGCGACTCCTCTATCGTCCCATTGGGCCCGGCCACTGCATCCAGCTCCTCTTGTAGCCGCTTCTGCATTTCTGGGTGCAGGGTCAGCTCTGCCAGAACCCACTCTGTCAGAATTGCTGTAGTGTCAGTGCCCCGGAAAATCATCTCCTGTTCAGCGGTAAAACCTGAGTTAATTGCATGAAAAAAAAATTACTATTTATTACGTAACTACAAGATTTAGTTGATTACGCACCCAAAGCACGGCAATCATGTCGTCATCCGCCAGCTTCTCCGAGTCGTCCAAAGAGAGCAGCACGTCAACGAAATCCGACTGGTCCCCGCTTCCGTGAGATTTCCCGCTTAGCCGATGCTCGTCTATTATATTTTGGACAAATTTCTTCACCTCGCTAACGAGCGTAGAGCACCTGGATGATATGCGCTTGGTGTCGAGAAAGCCCAGAAGGTTGAGCCAGGCAAGGTGATCCTGCCAGTTCACAGCCCCCAGCAGCTCAAAGCCCTCCCTCACCATGGCCTGCAGCTGCTCCCCTTCTTCACACCGAGCCCCAAACTCATATGTCCTTCCAAAAACAGTTCCCATTATATTATTCACAGCCGCTCGCTGTAAGTACAGTCGCACCGGCACAACCCCGTCCCTGGTCATCGCTGCTCCCATGGCCTGCAGCATGCGTGTCGTCTCCTCCTGCCTGCGAGACTCGTGCTCTGCAATCCTGCGGGGAGCAAACAGACACGTGGAGGCTAGACGCCTAAGATTGCGCCAGTAGGCACCGTGTGGCGCAAAACCGATCGCTCGATCAAAGAGGAGCGATCGGGCAGAGGATTTGATCGGACGGTCGGCAAAGGAGGAGCTACAGAGGATTTCTTTAGCTACATCGGGGACGCAGGTGAGGATGACGCGGGTGTCACCGAGGCTGAAGGCCATGAGAGAGCGGGCGGAACAAGAAGTGGCCAGTTTAGCCAGGCGGACATGAGCCTGATCGCCCATTTCCAGCAAGCTTCCGATGACCGGCCATCCTCTCGGCCCAGGGATATAATTCCGGAGGCCATTTGTCTGCGCTCGGCCCCAGGCAGTCCCGCCGGGCGTCGCCCAATGCAGCATTACAGTGCAAGCCCAAAGCATAACGGCGCCGCTAATTAGCAAAGAGAGCTGCAGAGAAGAAAGAGAAGGCAAGGAGGCCATGAACGGAAGCGAGACAGACCACCATGGCGCTTTCTCCGAGCGTAAGCTCAACGAAAGTTCCATAGCGGAAGCGATGCAGGGACGTAAGGATAGTTGCAGAAGGAAGAGCAAGCACGGAAACGACATTGAGAAACTGTCGGAGCTGATAGCTGCAAACAGCCGCAAGAGTGAGCAAGGAGACGAGAAAAGACTGACGCTGAGAGATTAACTTGGGTGGGTGAGGAACTCAAAGGCGAGAGAGACTTCTACCGAATGGTGAAAGCAGCCCCCCCTTTATATACTTGACAGTAGCATTTTGCTCACATAGCGGCCGTTATACTTAGCAGGGGTATTACTTATTACATCCCGCTTTTACGCCTCATAATTAGTTCCAGGTCCTGACTAATCCAGGTCACACAATTTGCACAAACTCCAACAATAAGATACCCCGCCAGAACATCTATTATGAATTTATGATCTCAGGCGCCTACATTCTCTGGTATGAAAGTACTTTTAACGCACTGTTTTTATTACTTCTTTTCGTGCTTCTATTTGGCCCCTTACATGAGCTGTTTCACATGCATTCCTCGTTTTCCTCCTAAAATTCTTGGACATTGCAATGCTAGGTGCTCCTCGAGGGCCTCCCTCGGGCCTCGACTATATGTAACACGGTGAAATTAGGGTCCCTATGTGTCTCGGCTGCCCATTGAACCCCCGACATCCCCCTCCACAGGCCTACGCCCAATCCATCCAAGCTAGTGCATATTGCACAACAAATGAGGCTGCATGTATAAAAACCTGCCCCCCCCCCCCCCCCCCCCCCCCTTTGCACGACTATTGGACGGCCCAGATCGTGGCACCCTATCGATCACTTGCCCATCATTGATCCCCCGACTTTGACCCCGTGTCACTAATAGACGAGTCCTCAGATATTGAGTGATATGACTATGTGACCTATGCGCAAACACATACATACACACATAAGAGGTGGGGGTTAACGATTGTTTATCCAATTGCACCTAGTGGAAGGGGGACGGCCTCCCGTGGAGGCCCCCCCCTACTCCAAGTCTCATACGACTCCCTTGTCCCTATTTATCTCTTTCGATGAGATGGACACTAATATTGTGGTCATGTGAAGCACAGTTATCAATAAGAACTTCCTCATACAACTATGAAAAATTGGCATAATTACAAAAGGCCCTGCATAATTGCGTAAGAGACAAGTAACAGGTGCATGCGTGATCGCTCCCTAATCTCACTCTTGAGATCAAGCCCACTCAATATGTCCCCTCGGTGGAGCTCCTTACGCAGAAAACAACATCATCCCTTCACAAAGGTTACTGTAAAAGTCATTAGTGGCAAAGCAAAGGACCAGACACCACGCTCTGCTAAAATAGATCAGGTATAACAAGACATAAGCAATCACACAAGGCTTCCTCAGATAAAGCTCTTGACCAATAAGGCCCTAAACACGAGCCAAGAAATAAGGTAGCTCATTATTGCCACCACTTAGATGCCATGTGGCACAAATTATTCAGTAAGCATCAGTGCTTTCTTTCGAGCTTGCCTCTTCATACCCTCTAGAATTTTACTCTTGGCTCAAGACTAACGGTAATCAAGTGGGCCTATAAGAGGAGGTGGTTGGGTGGAGATGAGCATGTATTAGTCCCTCTGTCCTTTCCGTGGTATCAAGAGTCTCTTAAGAGGACGTTTGATTCAATCATTTAGTTCAGTTTTTGCTATGAGTAGACAATGCCACATATAAGTACCAGATTTGGTAATTATCAAGTGATACAAGGTTAGATTAGGAAAACCTTGATGTTCTCAAGAAGAGTTGTTTTGTTGATGTTTTGTAGGACGAAAACTCTCCTTCAAGGGAGGTGTAGTATCAAAACAAGGGTATGACCAAGGGGGACATGGCCCTTAGGCAAGGCCAGCCGATGGCTATAGGTATGCAATCAAGGGGTCTTTTAAAGACAGGGCTAGGGGCTTACACGAAGATGGTTAGGTGGAGATGAGCATGCCTTAGGCCCCCTTTAATTCCTTTCATACTACTAGCAATCTTCTACAGTGCAAAAGGTGGTATATGGAAATCATCCTTATGCATACTTCTATTATTGCCAACAAGGGATCTCATCCAAGACTACCCATGTCTTGAGAGAGAAGAGGAAGAAAACAAGGGAGGTGAGACAACCTTAGTAAACCTAAAGGCCAACGAAAGGTGAGACAACCCATATTTCTCAGCAAACCAATAGAAGAAACAACAACAAACCTAATGTCTAAAGCAAGAGCTCTAACAACTTAAATCTTTACATTTATGGTTCCCTTTAATTCGATGGCATTTTTGACCCCTGAACCTATGAGCATGTATGCACTGCCGATCTTTTGATATGGACATTACTAAGAGGTGAAGAGTTTGTATCCTCTCCTCAAGTGCTAGTGATTAGTCATGCTTCCTCTATTGGAGTTTCTAGCAAAAACTTGATAATATTTATGATAAAGCCTTGAAATCCCTTGCAAAATATCTAGAACAATCAATTGACATAATTATGTCTCAACTAGAGGAAGAAACATCGGCAATACCTGATTTTTCAAAGACTAACAAGAAGAAAAGATGGAGAAGTCTAAAGATCCCCCTAGGATCTCAGCCTCTACATTAAAGGTAGCCAAAAATAGCCAAAACATTTGAGTTTACCTTAGGTCTATGATTTTTCCCTCAACTATAAAGGAATCACCAACCGTGTCAGACCCATGTATAGAAGAGAATGGTTGTTGGACATCCAAATGTCTGTTGATTTCATTTGTCTACAAGAACATAAAGCTTGTGGAGATCCTTTTCTAGTGAATGTCTTGAACAAATCAGCTCAAATTATGTCCAATATTCCACTCAGTCTAAGGGTGGTAGAGACAAAAATGTTATAGAGAGCCTATTAAATAACTTATTGTTAGTGTTTATGTTTAAGATTATTTTTTAAGGAGACAAAAGCTATGGAATGATCATAGCAATCTCTCTAACCTTGTCTTCAGCATAGGAGACTTTATTATGATTGATTTTATCTATAACAGATGGAGCAGAATGGGATAGGTTATCTCAAGAAATGAGAAAGGTAAATGGGCAAACTACTTGATTAACACCTGTTGACATCTCAAGTAATACAACCCGTTCATTGGTGTAACAAGTAGCAAGGTAATTACGCTATAGAGCGTCCAAATTATTGGCAAGGTATGTGTAGGTGAGGCCTTTCTCTTGTACTTTTAGATCATTAGTCTATAAAGTTTTAGCTTTGCAAAGAGGATTTTAGTTTTAAAGATGGATTATTGTCTTTTTATGCTTAACTTTATGAAGAGATGGATTCAATTACTTGTGCTAGTTTTGGACTCAAGGCATGGGAAGTAGTAGCTAAGAGCATTGAGAAGGTCATGAATGAGTTTCAAGCCCAAGCTAGGGAGATTAGAACCATTAGCCTAGAATGAGGATTATTTAGGAAATCCTCATTCTTGAAGGCCAAGCTAGGGAGATTAGAACCTTTATAAGAATGAGGATTATCGAGGAAATCCTTCTTCTTGAAGGCTTTGTAATGTTTATAGATTATTCTCCCCTTAATTGGGCTCACTAAGTAAAGAAATTCTTAATTAGATGACAGAAGCTCCTTGAAGGACGTCCTAGTCCCCTTATAATAATTCAAGCTCTTGTGTTAAACATAGTGTTAAGCGGATTCATTATGTTTAGAAAACTCTTGCAAGATGCTTTGGGACTTCCAAAAAAACAAAGATTATAGATACTTCAACGTCATTTATCACATAGGTTAGAAATTGATCCAATCGTGAAACAGAAGCTAGGTAAATATGAAATTTCAAAAAGATGCTCCTCGCAGTGGAAGAATGTGCCTTTCCAAGAGCTAGTAAGAAATTAGTGTCACTACGGCTAATTCTTTACCAAGTCCTTGTGGACTAGGGCTAAATTAAGCACATAAATTGGGATTGATGCCATGGAACTTGTTTGTAGATATAAAGGAAGGCTGAAACTAAGACAATTCTTGAATAGACAATTCTTGGTCTCTTCCAATGACTTATCAAGTTAGCCCATCTAGATCCATTTAGGTGGAAACTAGAGTGCTTCGTTAGCTATGTTCCATCAAATTGAGATCAAATAAAATATTGGAAAGTGAGAGAGTGAGAGAGAAGAGAGAGAGATTTCATGAAAGAGTGTTAGATTTTTTTACCTGAGAGTGTTTGGGATACCGATCATCGTGGTTTAGTGGTGTACTTCCGCATAAATTGGTTACCGATTGTAGTGCTTCAGAGGGGTACCTCGCCAAAAACCACAAGGAGTGTTAAGAGTTTTGTCAACCTCAATGTTCATGATCATAGAAGATGTCAATGTTATTAATTGTTTGTTGTTCCATTTTTATGTTTTAAAAAAAAGGAAACATGCAAGTCTCCTTGCATGGGGGAGTTTGCACAATCCTCCCCAATTTTTATAATACGAGAGAACGTGCCATTCCCACGACAGCGTGCAATTTTTAGTGTGTTCATTAACTGCATTCTCAGTGTCAAAAATCAGAAAATGATAATGCTTACTCACCGTGCGATTGAATGTTTATCGCCAATGGACTTCCTTGCATCAACGATGTTGGGCATCTCCTGCACTTAACCCGCTGCAAGAGACGACATCCCAGAGGCTGCATTCCTGCCTTGGCTTTAGAAAGCTATAGAGAGCCCTGCATCTCCCTGCAAGCTTGTAAAAATAGCCAAGAGTCTACGCTTCGGCCCTTCTCCCTGTGCGTATCGCTGTCCTAGGTGCATCGACAAAACGATGGAGCCCGCGTGAAAGTCTGCCACGTTGGCCCGCCCTTGCTGGGCATATCCTCCTATAAGTACAGCCCAAGAAACTACATTTGCGCAGAAACCCTCCCTCCGCATTCGTTGAAAACACCCCTTAGCTTCCTGGTCCTACCCCTGTTGGGCATATACTGTAATCAGTGCAATTAAGAGACTTCATTCCGGATAGAAAGCTGGTCAAGAACTTGTTGTGCTTTCAAAAGTACACCACACTTGGCATACATGTCAAGCAAAGCCTTGCCAAGCACGATATCTTTTGTAATGAAATTGGCCTATTTAATTTGAGAGTAGCGGAAATTAATGAGAATACTTTTGAGAAATGATTTTGTGAGCATAGCGGGTGAACATAGTTGAAGATAGCAACATAATCATAGCAATTAGTTAACTTGGCATGAACAATACTTTTGCAAGAGAGAGAATTTAGAGAACATGAAAACAGTTGAGGACCGGATTTATGTGGAGCCGGTCCCCACTCCAATAGGCATTTGTATTATGATTTCTCCCATTAAGAGAGACTTGTTACAATACAATCTTTGTGTTCCTTGTGACCTAGGTGATGCAATGAAGATGGAAAGCTTCATGCATCACAAACATAACATAAACTTGAAGAAAGCTTTAACTATCCCAAGCCTCAGTCCCAAGACCTCAAACACCTTCGAAGGTGGAGAGAGCTAGCAGGGAATGAGGGTAGGGAAGAGGAAGAAGAAACATTTCGAAGGAGAAAGAATTAGTTCCTCACTTATCATAACTCTTGTTGCTAACATATATAATAGCATAGTAATGAAGAAGAAGGAGATGGCAAGCTTAAGCATTGAAGCATGGCTCTTGGTTGGATTTGCACTCCATATCCAAGAGTGTTGGTGTAGGCTCTCAACCTCTACTTGCTTGGAGAAGGAGAGGGAGCTCTTGCATTTTGCATAGCACACAATGAGAGTGTTTGTGAGTGTGTGTGTGGGTGAGTATACCCCCTAAGCAATCCCCTAGCTTGCTTGGTTCGACCCCCCCTTGTAGCTCATGCTTGAAGCTCATTGGACCCCTCCAGGCCTAGCCAATCACAAGCAGGAGGCATTACAAGCAAGGGTAGCCTTGAGACAAGTGTCCCCCTTTCCCCTTTGAGAGAGAGGGCTAGATAAATGCTAAATCAATTAATTAAATCTCCTAAATTATTATTTGACCCCTTGGGTGGCCAACCAATAGGCTTCAGGCACACCATCAGGGCCACATGAGGAGGAACTTGACAAGTGTCCCTTTTGCTTTCTTTGTACCATGCATGCCTTGTGTGAGTGTGTGGTTGTTCTCTCTCATCCCCCCTTATGTAGGGCTCGCCCCCTCCTTGTAGGAATTGAATCTTTGACTTTTTGACACCTCAACCCCTCATGCATAGGCCCAGTTCCCACCACAAGCTTGGCTCATAAGCACTTTAAGCTTGGGGTGGGTTCTCACCTCAAGTGCAACCCTAGCATCTCAAGCATGTCAAGCACCTCAAGCATCTTAGTCATCAAGCAGGACAAGCACCTCAAGCTGGGTCGGGTTCCCGCGCCTCAAGCTCAGCCCTAGCTTACCTAAGGTCAAAGGCCTTTTACACACATTATTGGAGGTCTTCAATGAAGCTAATCCAAAGGTCTTACGCTCCATTTGTTAGCCTTGCTCTTTGATAGACCATCTCTCATTTGGGCCCCTTTACCATTGGCCCCGTGTTGAGATAGATCTATAAGCACATGTCTATATCTTAACACTTGTTCCCGTTTATTCTCCCACATTAAGTGATCAATTTAATATGAGAAAATCATTTGGGTTGGTTAGATATTAGATATTAGATTTTATGACATTACCTCTCTCTTGAAATCATAGTCGTCCTCGACTATGAGGTAGAAGAGATAAAGCCTTAGTCATTAGTCAATTTTACTTAGCGGGTAGAGGATCCGTTTTTACCCTACGACATCTTTCCAAGATGGATGACTAATCCATTTGGTGCTTGCGAGACATAGCTGCCGCAAGCATGTCTGCTCTTTAGTCCATTTCATTCTCCCAAAGTAGAGTGACAAATTCTACTTGGTGTTTGAGAGACGTCGTCATCACAAACATGATTCTAAGCATGCATACTAGTTAAATTTGTGCACAATTAAAAAGAGGACTAGTCTTATAAGACAAAAACATGAGTCATTTAAAAGAAATTTGTACATTTTCTTACTCTAATGTAGCATTGTAAGCATTGACAAGGTTCATACTATCCTTAAGTTGTATTCCTTTCATCCATCTAGCATCTTCAAAAGGATAATTTTTGAACTTAATAAGATACTGTCGGATAATCTTACCATGTCGTAGTACCTTGTCTTCATGTCGAAGAACAGCTTCGGGTTGTAGCACCTCTTCTTGGTCTTCAACTTTGGGAGGGTCTTCAATAATTGGTTCAGTTGGTGGCTCTCCTTTGTAGGGCTTAAGTAGGCTTACATGAAAGGCATTGTGTATGAGCCAACGGTTGGGCAATTTGAGTTGATAAGCCATCTCATTGATGGGCTTCCAGATTTGGAAAGGACCATAGTATCTTTTTGCTGGTTTAGCATAATACTTTTGATGGCCCGTAGGATTTTTGCCCATCGTTTGCCTTAATCGAGCTTTAGGAAACTTGAGTAAGACCCAATCGTTTTCTTTGAACATTAAGGCTCTTCTGTGCTTATCAGCAGCAACTTTTTGCCTTTGTTGAGAGATGAAAATAGCCTCCTTAATCTTTTGAAAAGATTCTTATAGGTCACGGCTATACTCATCGGCGGCGAAGATCTTCCCATGTACTTTGAGTAGCAATGGACTTTTAGGTCTTCCCTCAATGATCTCAAAAGGTGCTTTTCCCGTAGAAGTATGTACAGTATTATTGTAGGCATACTCTACAAGAGGTAAGTACTTTTCCCATTGTGAGAGTTGATCTACTTCGGTAACATAAGTCTTGAGTAGATCGAGTATCGTAAGATTGGCTATCTCACTTTGGCCATCCGTTTGTGGGTGAAAGGCCGAAGAGAAATTAAATCTTGTTCCTAGATTTTCAAAGAGACCTTTCCAGAAATTACTGGTCATTCTAGGATCTCTATCTAGCACGATGGATGTGGGTACTCCATGGTGCTTGAAAATCTGAGATATGAAGAGAGTTGCCATTTGATGTGCCTTAATAGTCTTTTTGACAGGAATAAAATGTGCTTGCTTGCTAAACCTGTCAACTATTGTCCATATTCTTGTATTCCCATGGATAGACTTGGGTAATCCAAAGATGAAATCCATGGATATACTCTCCCATGGTGAATTTGGGATAGGCCAGGTTGCTTCCCTCTATCATACTTGGTCTTTTGGCATACTACACATTTTGAAACATACTCTTGTATGTCCACTTTCATGGGAGGCCAATAGAAGTACGTCTCTACTCCTCGGAGAGTAGGTTGAATACCTCTATGCCCCGCATATGGAGGAGCATGGGATTCATACATAACTCTCTCACGAAGGGAATGGGTAACACATAGCCTATTGTCGTGGAGAACATAACCATCCTGCAAGGTGAATGGTTCCTCTTTCTTCCCCAAAGCAAGGGCTGACATTATGTCTCTAAATTCAGGGTCAGTAGCATACTCATCTATCATAGAGGATAGATCATTGTGAGTAGCTATAGACACCGCATTAACTTTGGGTCGCCGTGAAAGTGCATTGGCCACTTGATTGTGCTTACCAGCTATGTGAGCAATATGGAAATTGAATTGCGAAAGAAAATTTTCCCACCTCATTTGTTTGTCGGAAAGCTTGGTTTGCGTCATGAAATACTTGAGACTTTGGTGGTCGGTTCGTAGGATAAATGGAGTCCCCAATAGGTAGTGCTTCCATGTGTTTAGGGCATGTAGAACAGATAAAATCTCTTTCTCATAAATGCCCAAGACTCGTTCATCAATATTGAGCCTTCGGCTCTCATTTGCTATGGCATGCCCTTCTTGAAGCAAAACTGCTCCAAGGCAATCACCACAAGCATCACATTGGACCTCAAATGGGTTTGAGAGATCCGGAAGCACGAGGACTGGTTGGGAAGTAAGATTCTCTTTGAGCTTTTCAAAAGCATTTTGCTCCTTAGCAGTCCATACAAACTTAACGTTCTTCTTAGTTAAGTCGTGTAGTGGTCCTACTACTTGAGAGAATTTTGCTACCAAGCGTCTATAGTATGCGCACATACCAACAAAGCTTCTTAGCTCATGTAGATTTCTTGGGTTAGGCCATGCTTTTATTACCTCTAACTTTGATGGATCCATTTGGATACCATCTTTAGAGATAATATGACCTAGGTATTGAATCTCTTGAAGGAAGAATTCGCTTTTCTTTTGGTTAAGAAAAAGCTTGTTCTCCCTCAATGCTTGAAAAATCACTTGGAGATGTTGCTTATGTTCCTCCAAAGACTTGGAGTAGATGATGATATCATCAAAGAACACTCCAGTGAATTTAGTCCACACACAGACGGTATGTACCATCTTTCTTTTGCACTAAAAAGACTGGAGAACAAAAGGGAGAGGAACTAGGCCTCACCATCCCTTTGTCTACCAGCTCTTGTACTTGCCTCATGATCTCCTCTTGTTGAGCTTGTGAGACTCGATAAGGAGGCTTATTAGGTGGTGAGCTTCCAGGAAGGAGCTCAATACGATGGTCATCATCCCCTTGTTTTGGAGGTAAGTCCATAGGGATATCATCGATGAACATATCTTGGAATCCTTTTAGAAAATTAGACAATTCTAACTCTTCTTGATTCCTACCATTTACATTTGATGAAACATTAGTATCTTTTAGAGACTCTTTGACAAAAGTCATGTACACAGAAACTGAGCTCTTCATTGACTTATCAAAAGCAAGAGGATTTACAAGTGGAATAGTGAGACCACGCTCACTAGCATCTATATACATGTTCTTTCCCCTGTAGGTGAAGTAGATTCTCCTTTCAGGGAACTTCATGTTGGCAGCCATGCGATCAAACCATGGCGCCCCTAGGATAACATCCTCATGTTGGAGAGGAGAGATGAAGAAGTCTTCCTTGTCGACATAGCTTTGGACATGAAGCCTCAACTTCCCAATCAAGGGAGTAGCGGAGGCTTGTTGTCCCTTGAAAGCTGCATCAGCCACCACTACTATATCTCCCATCTCAAAAGCTTGAATGACCAACTTGGTGGCCAACTCCATTGATATGAAGTTAAGAGTAGAGCCAAGGTCAAATAAGATGAAGGCATCATGCTCTCTTACCTTTCCCCAAACATAGGAAAGTGATGATCCTTTACAATGAGCATCCTCTTTTGGACCTTCGATGGTGGAAGCCATAGGTGTCTCATTGCGAGTATTCTTCTTGGGGCAAGATCGATAGCCATGTCCTTGCTCCCCACACTTGAAACACTTATGGTCCTTGAGAAAAGCTTCAATCTCTTCAGGAGAGAGTTTTTTTTAACCTTTGTAAACTCCCTTCTCCTTGGACCGATTATTGTTGTTGTTGGAATTGACTTGGGAAGTATTTTGAACATTGGTTTTCCCCTTTGCATCATTTTTGTCTTTGTTTTCCATGGGCTTGACATTACGTCTAGCCCCTTGATGGAAATTGATGTGTGAAGCAACCATGGTGTGATGGATTACTTCGCTAATAGTACCAGGCCGTTGAGAGTTGATGTATTCGGCCATCTCTTCAGGTAATTCCCGCACAGAATTGCTGCCTTTGCTCGACAAAGTCTATCTTTTGAAAGACAGTAGCCTTGAGATGTAAATCCCAAAACTTGTCTACATATTTGTGGATAGACTCATGGGAGAGGAGCTTCAAGCTGCGCCATTCGGTAAGCACTTTGTCCTTTGCATCGCTTG
The DNA here is from genome assembly GCF_014529385.1 of Adiantum capillus-veneris. Taxonomy (NCBI): domain Eukaryota; kingdom Viridiplantae; phylum Streptophyta; class Polypodiopsida; order Polypodiales; family Pteridaceae; genus Adiantum; species Adiantum capillus-veneris. The sequence continues at coordinate 84,100,962 of NC_140949.1, forward strand.
CAAGGAATTGCTTCATGATGGAAACTCGTAGAGTTTTCCATGTCTTTGGGGCTTCACCATTTCCACGAAGGCTAGCCCACCATTGACGAGCTGATTTTTGGAAGTGCATAGCTACATGGCGTAGCTTAGAGGACTCTATGAAGCCCTCATCTCCAAAGGCCGCATCAAATTGCTGGATGAAGGCCAACACTTTGTCGGTAGCACCGAAGGTGCCATCATAGGTGAGAAAAGAGATACTCTTTCCTCCCCTCTTGTATTCTCTAGGAGAATAACCATAACTTTCGTCAGAAGAGGAGGAAGGTGAAGAAGAAGGAGAAGAGGGTGACCTCTTCCTAGCCCTTTTCTTCCTTTGTTTCCTCTCTTGCCTTTCAGAGTGATGAGAAGCAGGACTATGTGTTGATCTTTTCCTCTTGGGAGGAGTGGGCGATCGTCTAGACCGCCGTCTTCGTGGAGCCACATCTTCAGAGGAACTTAAACTTTCATTGCTTTCTTGCTCTTTGGATTCCTCCTCTCGAATGAGAGAGAGTCTTCTTTTGGGGGTCTCTTCAAGAGGCCTCCTAAGCTCTCTCTCCTCTTGGACAGGAAGGGAAATTCCATAAGCACGAAGTTGTTGTGTAACTTCGGCTTGCAAAGCAGGGTTGCCCATAGCTTGCTGCAACCTAGTGACGAGATATTTCACAAACATGGGAGCATCATCATTAGCACCTTCATGTGCAAAATCAAAGCTATCAATGTTCATTCTACTCTCTTGATTATTGTCATCCATGTTAACAATATTTATGTATGTACTTAGTGTATGCTTTGGCAATTCAAAACCTTAGTTGCCACTATTCTTAGCCTTTGAAAATCGGCTCTTAAGTATCTACACCCACAGCTCGAAGTGGTTAATTATAGAGAGTAGAGGAGTAGGTCTAACATAGCAGAGTTTCCAAGGGCTAGCTCCTTTCGGACTTCTTATGGCTCAATAATGGTAAAGCCGTAGGCAAGTCTAAAAAGACTCCATTATTAAGTCCAAAGCTCCCGAGGTATGCACCATCTCTCACATAGTGGGCTCAACAAAACCGATAATAGATCCCAGTTCCACTTACCCTAATATAATTAACAACATCAACCATTTATAGGCTACTTAAGGACCTCTCTTCTTAAGCAAGAAAAGAGAAACCAAATGCTCTAATACCAATGTAATGAAATTGGCATATTTAATTTGAGAGTAGCGGAAATTAATGAGAATACTTTTGAGAAATGATTTTGTGAGCATAGCGGGTGAACATAGTTGAAGATAGCAACATAATCATAGCAATTAGTTAACTTGGCATGAATAATACTTTTGCAAGAGAGAGAATTTAGAGAACATGACAACAGTTGAGGACCGGATTTATGTGGAGTCGGTCCCCCCTCCAATAGGCATTTGTATTATGATTTCTCCCATTAAGAGAGACTTGTTACAATACAATCTTTGTGTTCCTTGTGACCTAGGTGATGCAATGAAGATGGAAGTGGAGAGAGCTAGCAGGGAATGAGGGTAGGGAAGAGGAAGAAGAAACATTTCGTAGGAGAAAGAATTAGTTCCTCACTTATCATAACTCTTGTCGCTAACATACATAATAGCATAGTAATGAAGAAGAAGTAGATGGCAAGCTTAAGCATTGAAGCATGGCTCTTGGTTGGATTTGCACTCCATATCCAAGAGTGTTGGTGTAGGCTCTCAACCTCTACTTGCTTGGAGAAGGAGAGGGAGCTCTTGCATTTTGCATAGCACACAATGAGAGTGTTTGTGAGTGTGTGTGGGTGAGAATACCCCCTAAGCAACCCCCTAGCTTGCTTGGGTCGACCCCCCCTTGTAGCTCATGCTTGAAGCTCATTGGACCCCTCCAGGCCTAGCCAATCACAAGCAGGAGGCATTACAAGCAAGGGTAGCCTTGAGACAAGTGTCCCCCTTTCCCCTTTGAGAGAGAGGGCTAGATAAATGCTAAATCAATTAATTAAATCTCCTAAATTATTATTGTACCCCTTGGGTGGCCAACCAATAGGCTTCAGGCACACCATGAGGGCAACATGAGGAGAAACTTGACAAGTATCCCTTTTGCTTTCTTTGTACCATGCATGCCTTGTGTGAGTGTGTGGTGTTCTCTCTCATCCCCCCTCATGTAGGGCTCGCCCCCTCCTTGTAGGAATTGAATCTTTGACTTTTTGACACCTCAACCCCTCATGCATAGGCCCAGTTCCCACCACAAGCTTGGCTCATAAGCACTTTAAGCTTGGGGTGGGTTCTCACCTCAAGTGCAACCCTAGCATCTCAAGCATGTCAAGCACCTCAAGCATCTTAGTCATCAAGCATGATAAGCAAGACAAGCACCTCGAGCTGGGTCGGGTTCCCGCGCCTCAAGCTCAGCCCTAGCTTACCTAAGGTCAAAGGCCTTTTACACACATTATTGGAGGTCTTCAATGAAGCTAACCCTAAGGTCTTATGCTCCATTTGTTACCCTTGCTCTTTGATAGACCATCTCTCATTTGGGCCCCTTTACCATTGGCCCCGTGTTGAGATAGATCTATAAGCACATGCCTATATCTTAACACTTGTTCCCGTTTATTATCCCACATTAAGTGATTAATTTAATATGAGAAAATCATTTGGGTTGGTTAGATATTAGATATTAGATTTTATGACATCTTTTAGTAACAGCCCCTGCCTAACAATCTCATCATGACTCTGCTTGCCCATGATAGCGTTTTGCATAATGCCACATGCCTTCAAACACAAGCATAGGTGACCGCATCCGGAGAGAAGCCCTCACTTTGCATCCGATAAAAACAACGAAGCACTTCCTAGCCCTGATCTTGTTGGGCATATCCTGCAATCAATGCATTACAAGAGACTGCATCCCAAACATAAAGCTCATCAAGAACTTGTTGTGGTTTGGAAAGTACACTACACTTGGCATACATGTCAACCAAAGCATTACCAAGCACTACAGTTTTTTGCAACAGCCCCCGACTAACAAGCTCATCATGAATTTGTTTTCCTGTGTCGACATCTTTCAAAATTCCATATGCCTTCAAAATGCAAGCATATGTCGGGAATATCCTGCAATAAGTGCAGTCCAACCGATGACATCCCGAACTGGAAGCTCATCAACAACTTGTTGTGCCCTGACAAGTGAACCTCACTTAACATACATACTGGCCAACAAGCTCTGTGACCTGCAAACTGCGTGTGGAGAAGATCGGGTAGCTTTTGACGACGTAGTTTTTAAGGGATGTTATTGCACAGCGAGGTTTGTTGACGAACTTTCAAGCAGGTAATCTTCGTCTTGTTTCTCGACGGGAAGAGAAGGCAGGAGGACTGAGGGGGTGATGCCGGTGTCAGGGAGGCCAACGATGACATCGGCACCATGCTTACTGGCAGGCTGATGGGAGAAGCTGCAAGGCTGAGGAAAGCAGGAGTGCGAGTGGTGAGTATTTTGACAATGTTGTCTTCGAAGGCGGCGGCGGTGAGAAGGGCGCTGAAGCCTTGGAGAGAGGAGCGATTGGGTAGCAAGCTCCCTTTGCTTCTCTAATTCGCAGCACGTTCTTTGTAAAGCGCTGCTTTTACCTTCAGCGCTGCTTTTAAGGCCGATGGGAGAAGTTGCAAGGCTGAGGAAAGCAGGAGTGCGAGTGGTGAGGATTTTGACAATGCTGTCTTCGAAGGCGGCGGTGAAGCCTTGGAGAGAGGAGCGATTGGGTAGCGAGCTCCCTTTGCTTCTCTAATTAGCAACACATTCTTTGTACAGCACTGGTTTTAACTTCAGCGCTGCTTTTAACTTTGTTATTTTGGCACACAACGCTGGCCACGTGGCCTCATGACAGGCTGAGTTTTTTGAATTGACTACTTCGCTAACGAAGTAAGGAAGTGATCCTAGGTTGTTACATAATCCCTACGATTGTCCTCAAGTATCCCTTTTCTACTTGATTGCCATGTACTTTCACCATGTAGTCGACCTTCTCGAGTGATCTATTGATTTTCCAATTGATCCAAACCACTTGTTTTGGCTAGGAGTCATCCTTGAGGGGTCTAAGAATGTATATTGGATTTGGAGTGCTTCTTGAAACCATTTATCACTTGTTGTGCTTCTTTTCATTAACTAGGTATGCTTCTTTTGGGTGGTCTATCCTTTGCTACTTAGCTTGAATAGGAGCCATCCGATTGAGAGGTACTAGGATGGTACAGGTCCTCGGGTCATCAACCGTATCATTGGGTGGGAGAGATTCTTGTTTAATTGACCACTTTGTTGTTTTTTGTACATGTAGTCATTCTGCTTTGTGGGTGGTCTATCGTTTTGCCAATTGGACTACATCAATTGGTTGAGCTAGGAGCAATCCTTGAGGGTATTTAAGACGTTGTAAGATTGGATCATCACTCCTACATCAAGGTTAGAGTGTTTCTTGATACCTTTTCATTGCGTGCTTTTTTTGAACCAATTAGTTATGTTTTCCTATCGAAGTTAACTACTTGGACTAAATAGGAGGGCTTCATCCTTGAGAGGTAGTAGTAGGATGGTACAAATGCTTGGTTCATCATTTCCTTTATTGCGTTGTAGTGCTCCTTTATTGGGCATTTGAACGATAGATTTTTATCTAATAATTGTGCACCTTTTGTTTTCTTAAATTTTCACAATTATTTAATTCTCACTTGCATTTCTTCAAACATTTTTTGGCAATAACGTTACCCTTCAAGATGCATGAGCTAGTTTCTTCTAGCAAACTATGTAATCTATAGTAAAATATCTAACTTTTATATCAAGGCATCTATAATGGTTCTCCCCAAGTCAACAATGAATGTGTAGGATCAAGGGGAGAATCCTCATAGGAGGGTTTTTCAAGGAGGAGCAAACAATGCCAATAAAGCAAGAGAAATGCGGTGCCCGCCCCCTAAGTGGGTGGTGGTTGTTGGGGGGGGGGGGTTGGGGGGGGTTGGGGGGGGTGTTGTTGTAAAATTTTGTTGGGAGTAACCTATGTGATTCCAAACAGCTAAAAGGAATCCTTGAGTCCAATTATGAAAATTTAATAAATAGATTGTCTTTGCAAATTATGATAAACAAGTAATAATAAATGCATCAAAAAAATTCGACCTGCTTGCAAGCATTGGAGATGGACATTTGTATGTCAAAATTGCTTTCCTCGTGATGCATTAACAAAGATGTCTTAAATAGCTAACCTAAGTCATGCCAACATATTCACAATCTTGAAATTAAGGAATTTTATTGTAATTTTAAGCCTAAAAATATGCAACATACGATAAATATATATGTATGATCCTCACAAACAAACTTTTAAAATGTTTGTATTACCAATGAAAACATATGCATGATAAATGAATGCAACCTCCAGCACTATGAACATAAAGGCTACATAATGAGCAAAGGATCTAGTATATGGCAGTTGCCTTAGTGAGTCTAAGCAGCATGATTGTGAGCTAAGACCTGCTTTTCTAGAACAATGAGTAGAGACCGTGTCAATTGGGGAAAAAGGAGATCTATACACTTTTCAACTGCGGGTATGCAATAATTTTTCTCATGGTAATTTGTTCGTGTAGGTGTTTAATGGTATGTATTTGCATGTGTTTAATGCACAATTTCTAAGAATCTTTAGCTCGCTAATATGTGTTTGACTAAAATGGAGCATGTAGTTCACTGGCTCCTATATTCTATTCAAAGGAGCCAGAAGTGGCAATGTTGGAAAGAACTTATGTTGACTCGTTATGACAGAGTCGTGTCTCCAGTTGTAATTTTTCTCTGTTTTGGGATGCCTCTCTCCCTACCTGTGAGGCAAGTTTGTACTTTTTTCTTTTTCTTTTAATATATTCCACCAATTTTCAAAAAAAAAAATGTGTTTGTATGTGCTTAATACAAAATTTCAAAGAATCTTTAGCATGCACATGACTAATGTGACTTTCATAAAATTTCTTGTTTATTCAAAACAATCTAGACTAAGTTTCTTGTGATAAGTTCTTGAATGTAATGATGTGATAGTATCCCTTAAAGTCAAGCCATTCGATTGAATTAGTAAAAAAGTAAGAGATAAATAGCATAAGCGAGCTAGTTGCAACATTTTTCACAAGTTAAAAAGATAGTCTAGTTTGATAGGTACGGTATTTCCTTGGCACACTCAGAGCAATAACTTTTTCTCTTTTGTCCACTTTATGGAAACATAGAACCATGTTTATTAGTGTTTAATTGTTTCTTGAGAAAGGCTAGACAATCTTGGTAAATTGCTAGCTTTTCCTTGCCAATCTTGGGAATATGATACATAAGGATGACATATTGTGTTCCCTACAATTGGAGATCGAGGGTCAGCAAGATGGTGACGTCTGGCAAGCTTCTGGCAACGTGCTACCTTCGAAATGTACACTATCTTGCCAAGCTTGAGTTCAATTCAAGAATGCTCAATCTCATGCTTGAATTGATAAAGTTGCTCAAATTGGTCAAAAAAAGTGGACGCAACCATGTTTAAAGAAACCTAGGGATTCTCTATGTTAGGTTTGAAGGTGAAACAATGGTCTTGAAAAGGCAGAGATCACCTACAACAAAATGTGTAGGTCTAGTAAAAGCTGATTTCTAAAAGCAACTATATAATTTAACTTTGTCTAAAGCATCGTGTAAATTTTGAATCATTAAATGCCACCAAAACTCTTCATGGTAAAAGAAAACACAACATGAAGATGCATGAACACTCATGTGGAGTCTTATGATATGGTCGGTGCGAGGCTTAGTTATCAGTTATTTGAACAAATAACTAAGCCTCTTTCTTGGTCAGACGCAAAAAGCAAAATTAAATGAATAATTATGCCCACCTTTTGTAACTATGCCGATTTTGGTATAGTTGTGAGGTTCAAGGCTTAGTTGGGAGGATGAATGAATAACTAATCCTCACGTGACTATGCAAGAGGCTTAATTATTCATTTAATGCTCTGTCTGGGCATAGTTGGCTTAGTTATCTATAACTGATAACTAAGCCTCGCGTGACCATGTTCTTAGACAAGAGAACTTTCACATTAGGTTGGAATAAGAAGAAGCTTAAAAGGCTGCAAAAGAGCTTATTAAAGATAGCGTCTTACACAAAACCAGCATATATAGTTCTATTTGGGCTCTTATCTCTGTAGATTAAATTTACTTATTCCACAAGATGTACTATCTAGCTAAAAACGTTAATTACTTCCAATAAATATTATGTATTATCTAGTACCCATGTTTAATGGCATTATATTTTTTGCTTAATGATTCACAAATGGAATCAATATGTAGAAAGAAAATTGATTTTTAGAGATTATTGGTACCATAATATATTGCATTGTGATTTGTATGTTAATACTAATTTTCTAAATAGACATGATTAGATGCGAGGGCATGCCAATGTATGGCTTAATTACCTCAATATTACACAATGATTTGTGAATTTTGTAAACATTTCTTATGGATAAAGCTAGGTCCTAATACGAAAAATTTTCTTAGAAGAAATTCAACAGTATGTTGTGTTTCACCATAAGATATCAATGGAAGTATTAATAAAAATGAGTATCTCTCTTGGATATTTACAAAAGGAACTAATTTTATATTGAAAATGTTTATATAGGAGAATTGTCTATTTTCACACTCTGTGTAGTGTTTTCTACAATACTTTAGGTTGCACATTATGAATTTGATTAAAATGCCAAAAAATTCGTGCTTTTCAAGTGAAGCTTTGGTGTAGCTTGTAATCATCTCAAGGTTATTATAAAAAATGACCTAAAAACATTCAAATGAAATATTTGAAGTTGTGTTGAAGTACTAATCATGTACACCGATACTAATTCAATGGGCATAAATATGTTTGCATATTCTAGAAATTGTAATATGATGAATATTAGAAGATGGAATCCATACTGGAAGGTGCATTTACAATGGGGAAACCCTTGTCCAAAAGATTGTCATGCATGTTTTTTTGAGCTCATAATGCGGCTTTGTGGATCTCTAGCTCTTCTACTGTCATTGTACATGCCTCATAACATTTCTTGAGAAGATTGTTATGGTTAATAGGACATGAAAGTGTCTGAGGACATAAAATCTTCCGAGTACCAACCTATTGTTAACTAACCTTTTCGTTACATGAGGAACATAAAAACAAGCTCGACGCAATAAATTGTCAAAGCACCGAACTATTTATCAGTAAAATGTGGATGTTTTCTATTCCATAAAGTGCACTAGTATAATGTTTTCATATCTGGCATAGCATGACAAGATAAATATACTTTTCCCCCAAAAATAGCCCATATTTAATGCACTACCATAACAGAGTCCACATGGAATCAATAAAAGGAAAAGAAAAATGTCATTTGCAATGCTTTTGGTTGATGGGTAGACATGAAGAACTGAGGTGGAAAGATGCAGTCAATTAATATCGTTTCCTTGTTGACAAGATGAGGTGAGTGAATCTTGCTTCGTTAAATTTTCAGTGTGCTCGTGTCTAGGTCTAAGAAAAAATGAGTTCAAGTGGTATAAAAAAGGTGAAAGTTCACGATGGCCTAGTACATAAGGCCTATTGAGAGGGCTTTAGTAACTGCATTAGGAAATTTCAGAGGTCATTTGGAGGGCCATATGAAGAGAGAGAAAAATAGAGCGCGTCCAATGAGCATGAAGGCTACGTTACGTAGGAAAGTACGTGGAAAGACTCAAAAAATAGGAAAATAGCATAAAACTTTCACGCAACTAGGATTGTAGCATAGTAATTTCCTTCCTTTTATCGAGCTTTTAGGTGCTTGCGTGTGGTCCCACTTCTGATATTCTCTTATGGTCATTAACGTACTGGAGGGTGACCATTAAGCCCGCACAAGATATTGGAATTCTAAAACACTTTCCCTCCATTAGAATGCTTTCAAAGTGAATCTCCCTCCACTAAAGCTTTTCTCTGAGAGTTATGGCGTCCACGTCTTCTCGCCCAAGAGCCTCCAGGTGTTTACTGTCTCTCACACCAACAACCAACAACTGCACTTTGCCTAGAAGGCCAAGTAGTAGCATATCCTCAATTACAATACCAGCTTCAATAAGTGCAGAGAACCAATGGGTTGGACAAAGGATAAACAAAGGTTCATGGGTCCTCATGCAACCAAGAAGACCCAAGAGGTCTAGTGGTATCAACGTTTACCGCTCAGCATGGAAGGCCAGGGTGTTGGATTTCAAAGTTGAAATCGGCAAAAGATCTATAAAGGAAGTTCTTGTTCAGCATGTGTTTACCCATCCAGAGGTGATAGCAAACGGTGGAAATGTATCAGATATACATCAACCACGTTGCAATTGTAAGTACTCTTGACATGTGAACTTACTAATACTCTCATTATAACTTTTCTTATATATTTTGCAATGTTTCTCCCGCTTGTTATGAGTAATGTCTCCATTCTTCACAGCTCAATTACATTAGATTTGTCATTTGTACTTATTGATACTCTTAGTTTAACTCTTCTTATATATATTGCAGATGTTTATCCCTCTTCTTATGAGCAATGGGAACCTGTGGAGTGCATAATAGGCCTCTTCCATGTTGTACATGCCCACATTGGTTCTCTACAGTACTCAGAGAGGAGCAGCAAAAGATTGGCTGATGAGGGAATCTTTTTTTATGACCACTTTTACCAACTCAGCTCAGGGAATAAGAATGGCATGTTGGTGAAAGTGCCTCTACCAACCGATTGGAACACTGTGGACTGGCCAGTTCCCGAGGAAACAATGGTGGAGGCAATGCGAAGTAAGCTCTACAAGGATATACAAAGGTCTCTACGTAGCTCTATTCCTACCAAACTGGTTAGAATTGCAAACTTTTGTCCTGTTGCACTCTTCATAGAGCTGTTTCATAGCTACAACATCCGAGTTACAAAAACTATGTTCATGTGCAAGTCATTTCAGCAGTCATCCTGTGACAAACTTCTTGACAAAGGATGGTATGCAAAGGAAGAGATTGGTTTACGGTGGGAGTTCGCGCTTGATACTCTAATTGTTAAGTACATGATTGCAAGCCAATCACTGTTACTCTCATTTTGGTATATGCGATCACAAATGCTAAACGGTAAGTACATTCCTATGGACCAGGTTTCTGCAGGTTTGGAAGATAATCCTACTGTGGATGTGGAAGTGATTGATAAAGAGCATGGCCTACTATTGGTGGTTACAATAAGGGAGCTATGCAGTCTTCAGCATTTGCGAAATGACATCATTGAAGAGTCAATGGACAAGGACCTATCAGATTTTTCCTTTTTCTTAGCTGGCCGTAAGGTGATGCGGCGAAGGGAAAAAGATATTTTGTGCAAAGAGTTGGATGGTCGGGTTGAAGTAGTGTCAATGTAACAGATATTCTTGTGAACCCAAGTGTATACAAATGACTTTCAAGACATGAAGTTTATTGATCTCATTTTTCAATTGTGCCCTGTGAAAAAGTGTGCTTGAAATACATTTCTTTACCACGTCATCTCTCTCTCTCTCTCTCTCTCTCTCTCTCTCTCTCTCTCTCTCTATATATATATATATATATATATATATATATATATATATATATATATATATATTTATATATATATATATATATATATATATATATATGTTAGACAAGACAAAGACATGATAGAAGAATCATCTTAATTCATTAGAAAGTACAAACTCGTCCGTGAACAATGGACTGAGATACAATTTTTGTAAGTATGGAATCAGAATGTCTTCAAGGTAAAAATCGAAGGAATGCCCCTCGAAAGAAGGTGGTGAGATAGTTGTTCCCGGCGGATTTAGTTCTCCCTTTTCAGGAGTATCATCAATTAGTAGTGTATTAGTTGCATCAAAGGGTACACCGATTTGGCTAAACGGTTTGTACAAAAGAGGTAAGCCTGGTTTTTTAGGGTGGTAGTGGCCCTCAACGGTAACGCATTTTCTTTGATCATACAAAAAGGCAAAATCTGACGTGTGAGCTTGGCATACACTGCAAACTATTGCAACTAGACAAGTTTTGCCTTTGCATTGAAGACCATATGGCAACTCTGAAGCGCGGAAGAAGAAACTGAATAAATTCCTTGGTTCCTGGACGAACCACGACTCGACAAGTTCCCATCCGAAACGTTTGCAAATCCTCAAAGGGTCCTCTGTCACCGAGAGGCACCCGCATCAGCAGCAATCCATTGACGTCCAATATAATCAACCTCTGTAAAAGTTGACAAGTACATATAAGTAGTTAGAAGCTGAACATATTTTTCCATACTTGAATAGACATTACCGGAACAACCGTATCTACAGGTAGCAAGGGTCCATACTGGGTCTCTGTAGTGTTCATGTCGTTGTTGCTCTCCTCCGCTTTATCTTCATAGTCATCATTCACATCTTCATCAGGGGTCTCCCCCATGGCTCTTTCTGCCTCATTCAAGGTTGATCGGCTTGCCTCATACATCCTTGCCTGATCCATATCATTTTGCTCATCCCTAGGCCTGCTTTCCTCATCCATATCCTTTTGCTCATCTATAGGCCTGCTTTCCTCATCTTGGGTTTCAGCCATAGGCTCTTTTGGCTCCTCCACTGGCTGACTTGGCTCTTTCATTGTCTCCTCCGGTTGAACCTTAGCACCTTCCATATGCTCATTTGACCTTTCCTCATCCTCGGCTCTTTCATCTTCTGCTGATATGACACCCTCGGCCCGTTGCGATTCCACTGTATCGGATGTAGGGGTTTGTCGTGGTGGCACGTCATGTTTTGTAAGATCAATAGTGCGCTCATCCAAGCCGCTATCTTCAAGCTCTCTAGGGCTAGACATAGTAAGCAGGTGTTGTATTAAACTTACCGGTATCTTTGCAAATAATCATATGTGTAGTTTTTTAAAGCACTCTGCAAAATTGAAAGACCACATGGTGAGAATTCTTTTATAGACTAAACAAAAACTAACTGAATGCATTGCCAAATGGGTACCTTAGTCATGAAAGGTTTTAATGCAAAGTAGCTTTGCAGGACATATTCTGCATGGAGAAGACATCTCCAGCCGCAAGAATTCCCATCGGTTTGATTTGGGACAGGTACTTCTTTGATTGGGGCCTTGTATAGTTCATACCTTCCACATAGCTTGCCATAGGCAAGCAACAACCTCTTTATACAACTGCACAAAGCAATGTCAAGATGTTAGCATGAGGCTTCAAATTTACATGGATATCTATAAGAAACACTTTCTGATACAAAACACTTACAGCCTAATTTCAGGGTGGGTTCCTTTTATTGAATTGAACACCCACACTGTTGGTTGGTCAACATCAAGGCATATGAGACTCCAGTGATGGTTGTTCTCATATGGAAAGATGATCACAGTAACTTCCAGCATAGCACAGTGGAGAAACCAACTCTCAAAGGTCCCAAATGGACTGTTCTTTTGTCTAATAATTACAGACATTTGTGGATCAAGGAGAAACACCTCTGTGTGAGTGTGCAGTGGGAGTTGACTTTTGATCAGGCTGCAGAGACTCTACCTGAGTTAGCAAACCTATTATCTGAGTTTTCAAAGCTAGCAAGATAGTAACACTTACTTAAGACAAGCATAGATAATTGTGTCTGAAATTTGAGCATCTGGATTCTGCAATAAATCAATGTCCACTTTTTCCAGAGCTAGCTTTCTGGTTCCATCTACAAATGGTATCTCTGCAAGCAAACCATTCTTCATTGAAAGTAGAGTTTCTTGATTCATTGCCTCTATAGACAGGGTCACATTGCACTCTGTTTGCCTCTGGGACTCCACTGCTACTTTTGCTTTCTCCTTAAGCTCTGCTTCCCTCATTTCCTCTGTTTGGCGAGCAATAGTCTCTGCCCTTGCCCTTGTATTCACATCATGTGTGACATCTACAACTGTGAGCTGTGGCACTAGCTCCGGGGGGTATAACAAAATTTCCCTCATTTTCTTATCCTTGCAGACATTGGGGACCAGCAATTTGTCATACCTCCACCTTATTCTTTTCAATGTCTCACTATCTTTGTCCATTATAGTAACCCTGTGGGCATGGGCTGCAACAGTGGTCATGTCACTGAAGTACTCCAGTAGGAAGTCCTCTGCTGCTTTCTGTAGAGCCATTAATGCCACCACCTTCCACCTTTTGGTGCCCCAGGTAGCTTCATCACATATGGACCTCACCATCCTCTGGAAGGGCAGCTTTGGTATGCATAAATCTACACATTTCTGTGCCTTTCTGATTTCTCTGAAAAGTCCCATGCAGGTTTGCAGCTTCTTCATCCTTGGCCCTTTCAGAATTTTATTTGGTTTTCCAGGTCTTTTCTTTGGGGTTGCAGATCTGCTACTTGCTTTAGATGCTAATCCTGGTCCCTTGCCTGCCTTCCTTGTAGTGGCTTTTGTTCTAGCCATCTCACTGTACACCAAAAGAAGAGTCTCAATCCCCTTCTCTCTTTCTATAACTCTCTCTCTCTCTTTCTCTCTCTCCCCTTTCTATAGCTTAGCATATATAAATAGAGAGAGAGAGAGAGAGACAGAGAGAGTCCGCATTACTAAAGGCGCGCGCGGAGCACGTTTTCACCTCAACAAGCACCTCCGTGCGCCGTTAGTATAGGGTAAAATAATACACACATACTCTCTCTCTCTCTCTTTCTCTCTCTCTCTCTCTCTCTCTCTCTCTCTCTCTCTCTCTCTCTCTCTCTCTGGTCAATGCACAGTACTAACGGCGCGCATAGTGACATGCACTACGGGTATGCCTCTCTACGCGCGCCTTTGGTATAGAGAGAGAGAGAGAGAGAGACAGAGTGTGTGTGTGTGTGTGTGTGTGTGTGTGTGTATTTTAAAGATGTGTGTCTGTGTGTAAGTGAGTGTGTTTGTGAGTGAGTGTGTGTGTGTGTGTGTTGTGTCTGGGTGTGTGTGTGTGTGTGAGTGTGTGTATGTTTATGAGTGTGTGTGTGTGTGGGTGTGTATGTGTGTGTCTGTGTGTGTGTGTGTGTTTGTTTTTTAAAGATGTGTGTCTATGTGTTTGTGAGTGTGTTTGTGAGTGTGAGTGTGTGTGTGTGTGTGTGTGTGTGTGTGTGTTTGTGAGTGTGTTTGTGTGAGTGTGTGTGTGTGTGTGTGTGTGTGTGTGTGTGTGTTTGTGAGTGTGTGTGTGTGGGTGACAGAAACAGAGATAGAGAGATAGAGGCAAAGGCAGAGGGAGAGGCAGACCTTCGTTATGTCGATGGTGGGCTTGCTGTCGGAGACGCAGACGACGGTTCTTGCACTCTCTCTCTCTCTATCTCTCTCTCCTCTCTCTCTCTCTCTCTCTCTCTCTTTCACTCACTCTCTTTCACGAGAGGTGTGTTTTTTTCTCTCTTTGACCGCTTTATATGGCGTACAAAAAAGTATACGGTCTCAATAATGACCACACGTGCGACAGCATGCAAATATACTATAATTTATAGTGACACGTGGGGCGCCGCCGTGTGTATCCGTTATAAGTGTGATTTTGAGAGAGAGAAAGAGAGAGAACAATAGAGAGAGAGAGAGAGCCAGAGAAAGAGAGAGACAGAGAGAGAGAGAGAGAGAGAGAGTCTTAGAGAGACAGAGAGAGAGAAAGAGTGATCAGATTGTCACAGAGATAGAGAGAGGGGAGACACAGATTGAGAGAGAGATAGAGAGAGGGAGTCCTTACTCTTAGAGAGAGAGAGAGGAGAGAGGGAGGGAGAAAGACAGAATAGCTTGACACACAGAAAAGCAATGGAGGAGACACTTCCTTGGAGTTCCTGCAAACCCCAAAAAAAAGGTGATCTCTCACTCTTTCTCTCTGTATTTCCAACAGTGGTACAAATTGTGTGTGTGTGTGTGTGTGTGTGGACTGTTGTTCAACACACACACCTCAATACCCATATTCCATAGACAGAGACACAGACACACTACACACAGACACACACAGAGATATATATACATTGTCTCTTTCCTACACTCTTTCACGTTTATACGGCGCGCATAGCCAACCAAATATTGGCTCCAGCTCTCTCGCGCGCCGTTAGTATTGTTATGACTCTCTCAGTTGTAACTTAAGGCGCGCGGAGAGAGTTGCAAAACGCACTTTTCCTTCCTCGCGCGCCTTTAGTCAAATAGAAAAATACAAAAAGAGAGAGAGAGAGAGAGAGAGAGAGAGAGAGAGAGAGAGAGAGAGAGACTGTGTGTATTTTTTTAGTGTTCTTTGGAGAGAGAGAGAGAGAGAGAGAGAGAGAGAGAGAGAGAGAGAGAGAGAGAGAGACTAGGTGTGTTTTTGTTTGTGCTTTGGTGAGAGACAGATATATATATATATATATATATATATATATATCAGGAGAGAGAGAGAGAGAGAGAGAGAGAGAGAGAGAGAGATCATGATGGTTTGGTTTTGGCAGAGTTGTCATGTTTCCTGATGGTTTTGACTTGTCATGTTTCTTGATGAATAGGATTAAGGTCCAGTAGGCAGAAGAGGCTGAAACCAGATCCAGAGCTTGTGCCAGGATTTCAACCCTTGCAGGCTCAGTTGCTTAATGTATCTGCCAAAAGAACTGTTGACTTTTGTCATGACATATTTGAAGAAAAGTCGATTGGTGAAGATCAATCAGAGAGGTCACCAGGGCAAGAGGATCCCTCACCCTACAAGGGTGTGGTGCCCTGTAGAGTACTTCTGAAGAAAAATACAAGAAAGAGGAATATAGACTTCTCAGATGATGCAGATGTGCTAGAAAGTAGTCCCTGTGCAACTAAATGTAAAGACAAAGAGGATGTGTCTTCTCTGGAAGACCCAGCTGCAACTGATGAGAGGCTGTTTGATTTTGCAGCATCTTGTGGTGCTGGGGACAAGTATGATCTAGTTCATTCTATGTTTAATCCAAAGTTTGACATTGAAGACCTATTAGCTCAGCATAGTAATTTCTTGCAGTCCTACAGAGATAAGTTTGAAGTGATGGTGCAGGTAGGAAGGGTTGTTCTGCCTACTATGACTCTTGTGCATTTAAATGACTGTGGTGGAAAGGGACAGGGAGTGAAGAAGTATAGGGAATTACCACCCTCTTGCCGACATTCAGCCTGCCCTTTGCATCAAAAAGAATGCAAACTCATTCAGGAAGCCTTTGGCTTTATGATTTACCTGAACAGCCTGTTTGGATTCCTCATGCAGAATCCTGATGAGGTGTTAGAGGAGCAGGATGCAGCACCAGATGAGGAATGCGAGGAGACAACTCATATGCAAGAAGTCGAGGAGGTTGAAGACACAGTCGACCTTGAGGTTGAGGCAATTGAAGTACAAAGAAGTAAGATGCTCTCTGTGAAAACCACAGAAATCAAACTTCCATTGGATGTCAGTAACTTCACTGAGAAGCATGCTCAGATGATGTTGCCTGTTGTGCCTGACTTCAGGATTGGAGACAGGACCTATATCTTCTTACATGATGTGCAAAGTGTGTTTTATTTAAGGGAGGATTTCTCCCTAGCTATTATTTCCAGAGTCCAAGAGGAGAGGAGTGGATTTGTTTCAGAGGATAGTAGTGATGATGAGGCAATGGAAACATCCAGCAATCCAATGGAATGCCTTCGAAGATGCTTTGAGAAAGCTGAAAAATACAAGGAGACACTACCTGATGAAGCCACCTTCCAAGCAATAAGACAAAGCCTAAGACCATCGAAAAGTAACAAAGAAGTGGAGGATTGGTTTAACCATTCAGGTCAGGGGTCAACTACATCTGTAGACCTGTGGCAAGAAAACCTCTTTCTGCAGGATGAGAGCTTCATGGTAACTCTCTCTCTCTCTCTCTCTCTCTCTCTCTCTCTCTCTCTCTCTCTCTCTCTCTCTCTCTCTTTGTGTCATTTCTGACATTGTATGTGCAGTCTTGGATTGCTGACAAGGATGACTTCCTTCGGCGTCGGACAAGAGAGTATCGAGGAAGGGATGCGGCCCTAGCACAGTACCTTACAAAGCTTTGCGAGTCGCCGATAGTAGTTTTTCACAATTCCATGTCACAAGATGGTTCAATAGCAACTTACACATTCAAGACACTATCACGCTTCTTGGGTGGACCGGTGCTGCCCAAAAGTGCAGATAAAGTCATTCTTGTGGACAAAGTGTTTGCTAGAGATTGTTTTGGTTACTGCCCAGGCTATACAGGTGGTCGGGCAGCGTATTACTACACCTACACAGCAATGGCACTAGCTCTTGGTAGACAAAACCCAGATGAACTTTTAGAGTATGGCAAACATCTCATGATTCGTTACAAGGGTGACGTGCCAGAAAACAAAATTGAACCTGCAAAATCTTGATACACTTCAAGTAGCAATTGTATAAGATCATGTATTACATAAATTTTATACAATGTCATCCACTCAGAGTATCTTTCTCCACTTGTGATTCACATACACCATTGTCTCTCTCCACCTTCGTTAACTTTCACGAGCTCCGGAGTTGTTGTATGCCATTGATCTTTTAGCTTTTTGTTGTTGTAAATGTCTGATGGCTTGTGCTGTTGCTGAATTTGCCAAGACTTCTTTTGCCTGCATTCGATGAATGATTCTACGATAGAACCATTCAAATAGTTCTCTCAAACTGTTAGCCTTGATTCGAGAGCCACCATGTCATGTGTGCCTGAAATAAGCATTTCTCGCCATGTAATGAGACTTTTCCGTCCCTTGGGTATTCCATATTGCCGGGTTCCCATACTTCTGTATAAAATATGGCAAATGATTGAAGATGATGTGCTGGATATGAAAACAGATTAGTGCGAATGTTTTACAGTCACATATTTGCACATAAGAGAGAAAGAAATACATTATAATACCATGTAGTGAGTAATCTGGGTGTCTGTCCATGCTGTCTTGAATGATTTTTTCAGAAGGTTGAGATTTTCCTTGAACTTGTTCATATCACCTTGTGACCAGTCATCTTTGTCGCACATCAAAAATAGGATGTCTATTGATCGCCAAACCTCAGCCTTTGCGTTACGAGTAGTTGGTTCGTGGTCTTTGACTGCAATATGTAGCTTTTTCCAACTCTGATACTCTACCTTGCTAACATAAGATGTGTTATATATTTTTCCATGTTTTGTTAGCTTTGGATCTCTTGTACCTTGGGGCTTAGATAAAAACCTCCGTGCCTTCACCCCACCGATGGATGGTTTGCATGGGACATCCTTCTCAGCAGTTGATCTCTTTTCATCCCGCTGGATTTTCACATTGCCACCATGAAGCCCCATATCCGACAGTACCATTTCTAAGCACTGCAGGGCTACTTGTCGTTCTGCGGAGTTCTTAATCTTCCAAGCAAACCCAATGTATAAGTAGACCAATTTCTCCACAATTCTACAAAGGGCATGCATTGTACAAATGTGGACATTCACAAGTGGTATTTTCAAAACGGGTCGAAAAGCAGGATCCTCAATGTGACCTGTTGGAGCTTTTCTCCACCACTTTGGGTCCATGACCTTTGTAGGCTCCATGCAGAACAAACACGGTGACTTTGCCATTGCACCCATTCCACAATTATACATGCACTTTAATGTTTTAAGGTCACCTGCAAGATGCCACTGAACTTGAAAGTCTCCCCTTCCATCTAGACGTAGTACCTCTCCCTGGTTAGTCTGTCGATCAATCACCTCCGGAATATTAGTTCGATGGAACACCCAATATAGAATCTCATGATCTTCTTTCTTTACCTGCAACAAAAAATAAATGAGACTTAAGTAGATCTGAACATTTGAGCTTACTTGAGAATATCGCTTACCTCAAACGCACCAAGCCACCATATGTTAGATTCTGATTGAACACTAAAATATAAAGGATCATCACTGGGACACTTTGAGAGGGCTCTATTCATTAAAGTAATAGTAACACGCTCTAGCTTTTTCTCTTTAACAAGCTCACACTCATCCAGTTTTAACACAAAATGTAATAGCCCACGTGACTCTTCAAATGTGATGTTGTAAAACTCCACCATTCTCTTCTGTAGTATCCGCAGGTCCATAAAAATATTGTTGAACTCATCATATGCCATGTTCGCTCCATGGACACTGTAAGTTGCTTTAATATGAAAGGGTTGTCCAAGATAGTCTCCCTGTGCCTCGTTAAGCTGAAGCCTCTCTTTCCAAACACTTGAGGCTGATGGTAAAAGTTTGGATTTTATACCCTTCCTAACAAAGGTGGATGAGACAGACTTTTGGATAGCCGAATATCCTCTTTTGCTTACACCAAGTGAATCAAGTGTGCCTTGTATCTCTTTTGCAGGCACTGAGTTCTCTGAAATAAAGCGGTCCACTACATTTCTTTGTAGAACCTTAAACTTCTTGTCATGTACTATATATGCTGCCAGGCTTCTACTTATAAGTGGCTTCAATCTCTTTCCTATATTGGCTTTGGGGTCAATGTTTTCCTTGTCAGGATAGATTGAATCTCTACATGAAGACAATGCATAAGTAAATAACAGAAAATTTGCTTCACTAACACTATTTAGGCACATGAAAAAAATGCATAACAAGAAAAAACAAAAAGATTACTTAACTAAGACAATGTAGCCAACCAAGAAGCATCACCTTAATGCTCGGATTCTTTTCTTGAGACCTCCTGATGCAACCTGCAATGTTTCAAGATTGCGCAATTTCTTCTTTCGGATGCGACCACCCAAGATGGTGTCCTTCATTTGACAACTTCGCACCTTTCCTTTCAGTTCTTGTACCTCTGTTTTATGTTGCAAAATGGTAACCTGATCTGTAGAATGTAAATGTGAAAGGCGAACAATCTCACATTGTTGAGCTTGGAGAATGCTCTTGTAAGTTTCAGCTTCTCTTGTAAGTGATTTACAATAACCCAGAAGGCCCTTTTCTCCATCACCAGCAAAGGTCAATAAGCTTGTAGGATTGACAAACGGTGGAGACGCATTAGTTATTGGATTCTTAGGGTAGAGAGAGCCTCTCGTCCAGATATCTATGTGTTTAGCTCCTTGAGCTCTGAGCGTGTCTATGGAGGCGGCAGGTATATGTGTGTTTGTTTTACTACGCTTAATCAATGGTTGGTACTCATTGTCCAAATCAATGTGAAGGTGATATTTGGCTCGTTTCTGGGTAACATTTGTGCCATTTGAGGAGTGCGCCATTAGCCAAATGTGCAAGTTTAATGGAAAGTGAATAGCGGCTGCGGATTCGTCCCTCCATGTTAGCCTCATTCCCTCCGTATTGACGTTGTTCATTCAATGCAACTGAAAAGAGGATTATCCCTCAATCACTACGAACGAATGTTCAGAAGAGTAAGGAATCTACTTAAAGTACATTTTTTGAAGTTTTACTATGAAAGACCCAGCTCTTTTATTTGCCATTTTTTTTAGAGAGAGAGTGCAAAAAATACATTTTCTTAAAAGGCCCTCCAAATGACCTCCGAAATTTCCTAATGTAAGAGAGTTCTTTGTGAGTGAAAAAATGAGAAAGTGACACTAAACATTTTTTTGTCACAATAAAGTATTAAATTATTAAAAAAATATCGCAAAGATTACAATATACTCTAAAATCTTAAAAAATGATGAATGGAAAAACACTTGGAAGCATTATAAGAAATTGAGAAAAAAAAAAGTGAAATTGGATAGGAAATATTGTGTATGACCCAATACCCAATGCCTCTTTTTCAAAGAGAGAGAGAGAGACAAATGTCAACACCCTCTCACAAAAAATAGTAAAAAGAGAAGTTTGTCATCTTTAGCTTGCCCTGTGGCACTAATCGACAAGCTTTATCCAATGGTCCAAAGATGCACCCAAAATCCAATCCTTCACTAAGGACTACTTATGTAGTCCAAAAACATAAATTGAGCCAAAGCCAAAGCCAAAGCCAACAAGATGTGGTTTGGAATGCTTTGTCTAGTGAGTATATATGAAGAACCAAGGTGACAATAGTAGGTTGTCTTGCTTCCTTGAACCAGACAATAAAAAGGTTGTCTTTATAATGGGTTATGGTGACACATTGTTTTAAAAAGAGAACAAACAAAAGCTACGTTGGAGTGCTTTTGTGGTAAGTAGACGTGGAGAACGAAGATGAACATTGTGGGCAAGTGTTCCAAAAAGAGACAACTTTTGTCAAAATGGGTTCGATGTCTCATTTACACAAGCTTTAATTTGAAACCAACCCAAAAGAACCAGATTAGTATAGTTGTCTTGCTTCCTTGAATTATGATAGTGGTCCTATGTACAATTCACAAACAAATGTAACTTCATGAAGGGTGGGCATGGGGGGTATGGCTGTCTTGCTTCCTTAAATTCATGACATGAATTCTCTTCTTTTTTTTTTTAACCAAATACGCGCTTTGAATTTATAAGGGAGAAGCAAAATTAGAACTGATCACCCATAGAAGGGGAGAAGAGTTAGATAACACTACGAAAAGGCCCAGAAAATTAGTAGACCACTTTTTGTAAAGTGAATTCTCTTTTACTTGGTGTTTGAGGCACTTCTTTTTTATTACAACTACTTTATAGATACAAAATAGAAAATAAAGAGTTTGCATATTTTAGGACCATCTTAATTTCTTAAATATTTATATTTTGGTTGGTGTCACAGGCATTATTAGTAATCTTACACACTCCCTTTTTTTCTAATTAAGTATGCCTTGTCTTGCTAGTTTCCATCGTTTGAAACAATCAATATCATACAATTGTTTTTTAATAGCAAATTGCACATATTTCGTGCGATGTGATACGAACGTAGTTATGAACGTACAAGGTCGTTTGGCTACCTTCGAACCATGAGTCATGATCCAAGTCATGGAGGTCGAAAACTCAACCAACCAAGCTAGCTCCTTTGGACGATATATCATACAATTGTTTTAAAAGCTATCAATATTTGGTGAAAAGAACTTTGAAATGTTTTCCTTTCTCCTTTCCCTTTGCACCAAAAAGGTTGACTTTGCAGATGTTTTAAATTAGCATCTCTTCCACATTCTAACTTTGGGCCTTCATTAAGGAGAATCTCAAGTGATTCTCCTTGACTTTTAAGGAAAAGTTATTTTGGAGGTATATTGGAAGAGGGAAGGGTGGTGCCATGAGTTGCCACCGAAGGAGGTGGGAAGGATGGCACTCAATGCATGTTCGGCACTAACTAAGAGGCGGGCATGGAAAAGGACACCCTTCGCGCACTTTTGTTCTTGCAATCATCGTCAATAATACAAAGGTGAATTTTTTATTTTTTTTTGTTAAACCGCGTAGACTAAGAGCAAGGACGAGAGTAGTGACAAGTCTATGGAAGAACACATGGACAAGTTGGGCATAGACAGTGAGCCAAAGTAGGGGGTGGACATGGGAGGTGGTGTGTGTGTGTGTGTCTCCCCCTGCTCATATGCGGACACATGCAACTCTCTCTCTCTCTCTCTCTCTCTCTCTCTCTCTCTCTCTCTCTCTCTCTCTCTCTCTCTCTCTCTCTCTTTGTGTGTGTGTGTGTGCGCGCGCGTGTGTGTGTGTGTGTGTGTGTGTGTGTGTGTGTGTGTGTGTGTGTGTGTGTGTGTGTGTGTGTGTGTGTGCTTGCGCATTGTTCACGGCCGCGCCTCAACCTCCATCACTGGATTATGTGGCCACAATTTTGGGGGAGTCATGTAATGTGAAATTTTGAGAGAATGACTGAAAAGGGAAGGGAAATGGGGATATTAAGTGGGGTTTGGGAAGTTGTGATGGGGAAAATGTGAAAGAGAAACTCTTAAATGAGTAGCAAGGTAGATTACGCGCTTTTTAAGATGAGGTGAAAATGCCTTCCGACAGACTATTCGAAGGGCTTTGGAGATTGTACAAATGTTCGCCTTAGCTTCAAGATCAAAATGCAATATTGGAAAATCTAGATTAATCTCGCAGTCAGAAGACTACTCATTCGATCCATCTATGTGGACCAAAGAGAGAGTTTCTAAAGGGAAGGTCTTCTACCACCTTGGTGCCCTGCTGGGGGTTGATGTGACACATTAACAAAGAATGGGTTATGGACAAGATTAGAAGCAAGATGAGAAGGTGGGATTACGTTTTGCTTCCCTTCCAGAGCAAGTAAAGTGATCAATTCTTTTCTGCTCCTGTACATAGCCTTCACCGGCCTATTCCCTAAATTAGCCAAGTGCAATTGGAAGGAGTCCTTGAAACCGGTGAAAAGATTCCTATGACAACAAAGATGCGCTCCTTGGCAGTGGGCAAGTTGGGAGACTATTGCAAGGCCAATGGAGCTTGGAGGCATTGGGATTCTCAACCCTACTATTTATGCAGAGGCCCAGTGTGCCAAGTTCTTGACGTCAATCACGTCGCCAGACAAGGCATGGGCCATTATGGCTAAGGACTTGATTGACAAGGCATAACTTACTTCTAAGGGTGGCCAATGCAAAAAAGTAGAGGTACATGACAAGTTGTTCGCCCCTCCGTGGTCCAGCTTAAGACTGGAAGGGATAACAAGTGAGATCATACGGAAGTGTAGCAAGGCACTGGAATGGGAGAGGTGACAAGTACTTCCATAACTACATCACTCATTGGTCCTCTGGCTTTCCAAGGTGGGAAGCCTCAAGCTTAACCCATTCTGGAGAGAGATAGCTAGAAAGATCAACAATAAAGGGCTCAGTCATCTGGGCCATCTTTGGGACAACATTAACAGGAGCTGCATGGTAATCATCAAGGATCTTTAGGCTTAAGTTAGGTTGTTTTTTAGTGGTTGATAGCTTAGACTATGTCAGAGTTTGGGGATTGACAGCTCGACTGGTGTGCCTTCAAGTTTGTACCTAGTCCACTAGGGGGCAAGCAGTTTGTCGTGCTCCTCTAGTCTTTCCATTGGCCGCCTTGCGAGGAGAGATTCACCTTGGCAATCATGTCCTTGGTCATAACAACCCATGCCTCATCCTGCTTAGTGATTGATGCCAAAAAATTGGCACATTGGGTCTCTACACGAATTATAGGGTTGAGAATCCTGATGCACTCTTGCTCCACTAGTCTCGTGATGGAATCCCACTTGGCCCACCGCCATGGTGTTGAGTCCTTGGTGTTCTTTTTCCATAAGAATCGTTTCACTGGTTTCAAGTAATCTTTCAAGTTACACTTGGCTAACTTAAGGAGTGGACCATTGAAGGCTATGTGTGCAAGAGGGCATGACATTTTAGGAAGTGATCATGCAGGGCATAGTTATCAGTTACTTATCTGAAACTAAGCCTCTGTTGTTGTCAAGCAAGGGATCGTAGAACTAAACACGTGTACTTTGTAACTATGCTAATTTTGGCATAGTTACACATGTTATCTGACAAGGAGCTGAATGAAGCACTAAACGCGTTGTGGCTTTTATGTGAACAACTTGCTACCATCAATGTGGCTGGTTAGGATTGGGTAGCATCATCGTTTTCTAGCTTTATTGCATGTTATACAAACCCCACCACGTAAGTTTTCTCTTTGTTGCCTGGCTACTCTCGGTCATCGCCAACCACACAACCCAAAAGTTACCTCCACGAGTATACATGGTTTGAAAATCAGCACACCTGTGACCATGCTGGATGTCTTCCTCTCCAACTCGTAATGAAGAGCAGTTTAGTTTTGCATAGTTATTTATTGCATATAACTATGCTTTTGTGACCACCACCTTATGCATGTGTCTAGGCAAGTTTCGTCTATAGTGGGTTGTTCGTTATTTGATTTT
Organism: Adiantum capillus-veneris; assembly: GCF_014529385.1. Classification (NCBI taxonomy): domain Eukaryota; kingdom Viridiplantae; phylum Streptophyta; class Polypodiopsida; order Polypodiales; family Pteridaceae; genus Adiantum; species Adiantum capillus-veneris. Next base: position 84,125,574 of record NC_140949.1, read on the forward strand.
GTCTGGAGTCCTCTGGCCTCAGCTATATCTCACATGAGCATGGGAGATGGGATCAAAGGCCCCAATCAATTTGGGGTCCTGACATTAATCGAGTAGCATCGTAGATCTTGTCGCGAAAGTAAACATTCTCCCACCCGATCCATTTACACGTCAAAATTCGAGGAAGACGTCTACATTCCTCAAGCGGCATGCACGGGCGATGTGGTTAAGGCACGTGTCTCTCATCCCCCCGGTTGTGGGTTCAATCCTTCGATGCTCTATTATCCAACAGTAGATCCCATCTCCTCCTATGCACGTGTAAGATATAGGGATGAGGGTCAGTTTTGAGAATCACGTGTCAAGAAAGCGGCGCCGTCGCATGTGGAACTTGGAAGACACCTGGATAAGGAAGGCGTGTCGGCGGCATAATAACGAGCAAGCTGCAGTTTCAAAAATTTGCAGCTACTACTGAAAAGAAATAATAAAATGTGAAGAATGTTACGGTTTCCAAAAAATAAATAAAATAATTTTTGAGTTGGGCAGCTGGCGGCTTGCGGCTCCAGGGTTCGGGCCACCAGCCTGAGGTGAGTTGGGCCCTGAGCCCTCGAGCCGCCGCGTGAAAGCCAGGTTCATTTATTAGTTCACTTCACGTCTCCCTATTTCACAATTTTCACCTCATGTTTTGAGGCTTTTGGGCGCACTCGGCGCTTTTTCACCTTCCCTGAATCCCCACTCCAACTCTCAAATCGACATGGCTCAAACCTCGTGTCAGCGATTCAGCCCTCAAGTCTGTATAACCTCTGCAGCGGCCCACCTATTTCTACTCCCTCAAGGAAAACGTTATGATTCTTGAGAGCCTGCTCCCATAGGCCTAGTGGCGCAGCTCATCTATATGTCTTAGACAACGTCCCACCTTTTCAAATTGGTTAAAATGCCTATGTTCTAGCAAAAGTGGTAGGCTCTCTTTCAAAATTCCTTCAATTATATCCTCTCTTTTTTTCTCTTCTTAAAATTGTTTTTGATGAGCAATGGTGGCTATTACTACCAATATGCATGAGTCTATTTTGAGGTTGAAGTTATATTAGACGTAAAAACATGTACAATGGCTTAAGAGGATGGGAGAGAGGCTTTCTAGTGTTGCTAGTGAGACAAATAATCTATACTAGTACAAAAGGGGGAGATCACAACCCCCCCCCCCCCCCCCCCCCCCCCCCCCCCCCCCCCCCCCCCTTCTTTCACGTGGCGCACTAGTGTTGCTAGTGAGACAAATAACTATATTAGAAAAGGAAGGATCTAATCCAACCCCATTATTGTTAAATGTGATGTTGAAGCCCATGAAGACTCTCAAAAAGCCTAAAGATTTGATTGTTGGCCTGAATACTTTGGCAACTTTCAACATTTGTTACTACTTTAGAAGGCTTCCCTGAGAAGGCACTATTACCTATTCTTAAGTAATTAATGCAGAATCACTAGCCAAGCAAAAGCACTTTAAGCATTCCCAAAATCTGGAGATAAACGCTTCTTCGTTAATCATAACAGAATTAGTATCATCCACAAAATAATGCAAGGAAAATCCTTTATCAGCTCCATGAATATGTATACCTTTGAAAGAACCATGTTTCATGGCATCATCAACCAACCAACCTAAATCATTGAAGCGATTACATACAACAAAAGTGATAACGGATGTCCTTGCGTGATTGATCTCTTGAAACGGATACAATTAGTTAAAACACTATTTGTTATAGCCTTGGTGTCATAAGCATCGTATAATTCTATTTTGAAGAAGATGTAGTCCTAAGTGTCAGACTCAACAAGATCTTATAAACCTTCCCAAAGACTGATAATGACATCCAATATGAATCTGCACAAGTAACCAAATCTTTTTTTCTCTTTTTGAATAGATAGATCGATAAGGGGATATAGTCTTCTAGCCAAGGACAAGGCATGGAATTTATGTATAGAAAAATTAGGTCTCTAGTAGCTTGATGACTCCAGTGTTGATGTGAGTAGGAAGAACTCCTTTTCTCAAAAATTCTTGCCATACCAACATGATGTACGGGATTAAAAAATCTTGATACAGAATTAGATATTCCATCTAACCAGGTGATTTGTGATAGCGTCATTTCTAATAGGATTCACATTCTCAAAGTTACTTGGCTTTAAGTCCTAAAAAAGAAGAGCTATATAATCTCTGGCTTTCTTTTTTTTTTTAAACAAATCAAACACACACTTGTTGGGCCTATTAATTTTTCATGCCTTGTTTGTGGTTCAAGCAAGGGCACTCTGGGATTCAAGCAATGGAGGGCGGAAGTAGACAATTGAAACTACCTCAAGCTTGGAACTTCTATCCCTTATCATCGTTCTTACAAGGGCCCTAATTCCCTTATTGGACTTTTATTAAAAGTTTGTTAAGATTCTCTGAGTTTCTTTCTGATGGACTTTTACCAAGGCAGAAAAAGGAGATAGATTTGGAGCAAAACAAACTTTTTGGACACATCTTTTGAATATATATGTAGTTTAAATAGAGACTCTTTAGATGAGGCCATCTTGAGTTTTAGATTTCTTCATCATTGGATAACTTAAATTAGACAAAAAATATGGTTCAAGAGAACGAGAGAAGAGTGTATCCAACAATTTTCCCCTTCAAATTCTAAATCAAGGAATTGGAGATATAAATTGTGTCTAGTCTGAAAGCTCTAAGACAAGAGCCTGATTGCTTGTTTGACCATGTGTGATCTTTATCTTTTGAGATGTTTATTAGAGAAGAAGGCTAATACATGTAATCCCATGCAAGATTTTTAGGACCATAGACAAACCTCCCAAAGTGATTTCATCTACCTGAGAGTTTTCCAACCATAATGAAATCACATGCAAGCAATAAGGGATGCTGCAAATGTGCAAGAGACTCCTAATAACACTTGATTTTGCAGCTTATAAAAAGAGAATTGTTAAAATACATGGTGAGGAAAAAGAAACAACTATCCATTGGTGATTAGCATCCCTCTATATGTGGTCTCTAGAGGCCTTTGAATAATTTGTATAATATTAACACTATGACATTTGGAGCACATTACCGCTCAGATAAACGCACAAAAACAAAGGAAAAGTTCGAGCCAAAAAATTTCGGGAGTGGTAATGCTCAAGTCAATGCTCGCGGCAATGGTCCTTCAGCAATACCCGCGGTAATAGACCCATATATATATTTCCACGCTTATTTTCGCGGTGTTTACCGCGAGGGTTACCACAACAGTTACCACGCACGCGAGTATTTTTTTAAAAAAAGCAGATGACCATTTGGATGGTCCTTGGTAGGACCCATCCAAATGGTCATTTGCCTTTTTTTTCCTATACATTTAATAAATAAAAAAACAAAAATTTCATTGTACAAAAACTTTGGACCAAAATCAAATGTTTAATTATATTGGAGAAACTGTTCATTACAAAATTGCCCAAATAGGCGATGCATGGCGGCTATACAACTGTGGCCAAAATAAGACTTTAGGCCAAATCAAGTGTTTATTTATATTGGATATTAAAAAATTACCCAAATAGGCGATACATGGGGGCTATACAACTGTGGCCAAAAGAAGACGGGCCCAAAAACACTTGGAGGATTGAGCTAGTCGGGTCCTGGGACCTCTCGAGGGACTCCTTGACTCTGGAAAAGAAAAAAACAACAAAACCTTTAATTAATACAAATGGATACATAATTTTTCATGCACTCATTTTTAAAAAAAAGTTCACACTTACAGGCTGTAGTGTACGACATGCATTTTCAAATTCTTCGCGATTGATTTTGTTGTTTTCATACAGCCAGCACCATGTCTGATATTCGGAGTGGCTCTCTCTGTATCTCTGGATCTCTCGACTTGGACGGGTCATAGTAATATTTTGTTGTATATCAATTAAAAAATATCACAAACCTAACCTTATTACCACAAATTAAATCAATTCATATGAAAATACACGCACTCACAAATTTATCTTTCCATGCTGCTTTTCTACCCGAGCCGTAATGAGTGGGCGTTTGCAGTGCCCTCGCCTCCACCTGCCGAGTGTGCGCCCTAGCACCTGCCGCTCTCTCGTCCTCCAGCTCGCCCTGGGCTTTCTCCCACTCCTCGTTGTGAACATTTCCAGGGCAATAGTTGTGACCCTCAGATTCAAATGTTCGCTTTGCCGCCCTCCGCACACTGGACTTCTTATTTTTCAAGAAATTCTTGACGTACTCCTCGAGCCACTGCCTGGAGAACTCTTCCACTTCCGGATTAGGGAACCGCATGAGCAATGTCGTGTGAATGTAGGTCAACAAGTCGGTTGGGTCCTGATCTTTGAAAGATTTAAAGCAATCTTGGTATGTCGAGTAGATCAGCTGGTTAAGGTGCCCTCGAAATGTCCTCCCCAAAGAGGAACCTAGATCCACCTCCCCCCCTCGATGTATATAATAGTAGTAGCCACGAGCGTTTGGGGCGGGCGCATCGCGGTCCTCATCCTCATGTGGAGCTCCAAGGGGTGAGCGAGGAGGTCGGGGTGTAGGAGGAGGTGAATTTGTAGCACTGCCCCCTCCACCACCAAAGCAGCACGAGCCACTATCTCGACGAGAGCGTGAGCCACCACTACGGGAAGAGCGTTGGCCACCCGAAGAGCGCTGGCCCGAGCCCGAACCGCTGGGTGGTGTAGGCGACAAATAACTCGACGGTGCGGGCGTGGATCTCTTCGAATGCAAGGTGGAGGGAGCTGCGGGTGACAGGAAAGTCGAGGGTAAGGTGGAGGGAGGCCCACTGGGAAGCACACTCTGCACGATCATAGTGCCGACGCCCGGTGTCGCAAGTGGTGAGAGCCCATAGGCAGCCAACTGCGCTGGTGTGTACCGCCCACGAAGACTCTGCTGCGAGGATAGCCACTCTGCCTGGGCGCGGTATGCCCTCTCGAGGTCGAGGTCAGGGTCGTGTACTGCATCTCGGAACCATCGAAAGCCGAAGGTGGATTGTGATTGGTGGGAGGAAGACTACGAGTAGTAAGCATCACAAGCGTCCTCGTAAGAGAGGCCCTCGGCAAGAAAGTCCTCTATGGATCGATAGCCGGGCGTGGAAGAGGATGCCATATCCTAAAATTTCACAAAAAAAGGGACCCTAATTAACATTGGATTCTAGTCAAAGTGAGATTCTTTATTGCATAGGATTCCTCCTTACATAGGATTCCTCCCTGCATAGGATTCCTTTCATCTCCTATTTAAGAAATGGTTTGTGTGCTTATTTTTTTGCATCCATTTAGAGTGTGTGCATATGTGTGTGCTTCTAATTAATCTATTGTGTGATGTGCATTAGTGTGTGGCAAAGAAATTAATCTAGTGTGTGTGTATTGGACCTTAATCTACCGTTGGGCTTCTCGGTGACCATTGAGGTCTCAATCAACTTCATCGCACACCCACATGGAGGTATGTTTTGGTATGCTAATGCTAATGGAGGTATGTTTTGGTATACTAATGCATGCCCAAGCACACACTAATGCTCGCATTAGTGTGTGTGTGCATGCATTGGTGTGTTTTCACACACTAATTTGTGGACAAGCACACACTAATGCAAGCATTAGTGTGTGCATGCGCGAGCATTAGTGTGTGCATGCGCGAGCATTAGTGTGTGTGTGCATGCATTGGTGTGTTTTCACACACTAATTTGTGGACAAGCACACACTAATGCAAGCATTAGTGTGTGCAATTTTTTCGCACACCAATGCTCACAATAGTGTGTGCTTGTGCACAAATTAGTGTGTAGACACATTAATTAGTGTACAAGCACACACTAATGCTTGCATTGGTGTGTGCTAGAGAGGTATGCACACACTAACGCTTGCATTAGTGTGTGCTTGGGCACAAGTTAGTGTGTGAAAACACACTAATGTATGCACACACTAATGCTTGTATTAGTGTGTGATTGTGCACAAAATAGTGTGTGAAAACACACTAATTTGTGCACAATCACATACTAATGCAAGCATTACTGTGTGTGTGTGTGTGTGTATAATGCATGCATTGTGCACAAAATAGTGTGTGCAAACACACTAATTAGTGCACAAGCACACTCTAATGCAAGCATTAGTGTGTGCTAGAGAGGTATGCACACACTAACGCTTGCATTAGTGTGTGCTTGGACACAAATTAGTGTGTGGAAACACACTAATGCATGCACACACTAATGCTTGCATTAGTGTGTGACTGTGCAAAAATTAGTGTGTGCGAACACACTAATTTGTGCACAATCATACACTAATGCAAGCAGTAGAGTGTGTGTTGTATAATGCATGCATTGTGCACAAAATAGTGTGTGAAAACACACTAATTTATGCACAATCACACACTAATGCAAGCATTAGTGTGTGTATAATGCATGTACACACTAATGCTTGCATTAGTGTGTGCTTGGACACAAATTAGTGTGTAGAAACTAACTAATGTGTGTGTGTATAATGCATGCACACACTAATACGGGCATTAGCGTATGATTGTGCATAAAATAGTGTGTGAAAACACACTAATTTGTGCACAATCACACACTAATGCAAGCATTAGTGTGTGTATAATGCATGCACACACTAATACAAGCATAAGTGTGTGTTTGGGCACAAATTAGTGTGTAAAAACTAACTATGCATGCACACACTAATGCTTGCATTAGTGTGTGAAAACACACTAATTTGGGTACAATCACACATTAATGCAAGCATTAGTGTGTGTGTGTGTGTGTATAATGCATGCACACACTAATGCTTGCATTAGTGTGTGTTTGTGCACAAAATAGTGTGTAAAAACACATTAATTTGTGCACAATCACATACTAATGCAAGCATTAGTGTGTGTGTGTGTGTGTGTGTGTGTGTATAATGCTTGCACACACTAATGCTTGCATTAGGGTGTGCTTGTGCATGCATTAGTGTGTTTACACACTAATTCATGCACAAGCACACCCTAATGCAAGCATTAGTGTGTGCTTGTAACGCATGCACGCACTAATGCAAGCATTAGTGTGTGTATAATGCATGCAAACACTAATGCAAGCATTAGTGTGTGTATAATGCATGCACACACTAATGCAAGCATTAGTGTGTGATTGTACACAAAATAGTGTGTGTGTGTGTGTGTGTGTGTGTGTGTGTGTGTGTGTGTGTGTGTACAATGTGTGTGTGCATGTTAGTGCATGTGTGCGTATGCATTGTGTGTGTGTGTGTGTGTGTGCAATGTGTATGTATTGTGTATGTGTGTGTGTGTGTGTGTGTGTGTGTTTGTGTGTGTGTGTAGAAGAACGAGAAGAAAGAGAGAGAGTTCGAGCACTTACAGTCGTGACTTCAATCGCTTGGATATGGTGGGGATGGAGATGAAGAGAGTAATAGAGGTTGGAGATGGAGAGGGAGAAGGAGAGAGAGCTTGGAGATGGAGAGGGAAACAGGCCCGCACAGAAGAGGAGCTCGTTTTTGAATTTTTGGCATTCAATTTCGCGGGGGCACGTAGGTGCCTCCTTTATATAAAAAAATTTGCTTGGAATTTTACCGCGAGCATTACTGTGCCCTTTCCCGCTTGTGTTACCACGTATATTACCGCGAAAATCTTTGATGAGACATTAAGGTTACGCCGACTGCATGAACTCTTGTACCCACCTCCCCTCTATCTTTAATGAGTGTCAGTCATGTCAGTTTCTTGATTCTTCTTTTTTTTATTTAGTGTCTGGTCGTGTGTGCATGTCGATTGGGATGACGTGGGTCCGCCGGTTGGCGCAGAACGAACTCGATGGTTGAGCGAGCAACTACCATGTCCATGTACCCGATGTAAGCGTGCGATTGCACGGCTTTGGCGTATATGCTTGGCTCACGTGGATGATTATGGACTATGGGACGATCCGAGAAAACGCGCTCGAATGGAAACTAGCGATCCGAGGGTTTTGGCATCCATTGATGTCGCTCCCCATTGGAGTGTGATCAGGGGCAGAGGCGGGAGGAGGACGGAAGAGCGATTGCGCCAGGAAGCAGTCATGGGAGGAGGGTCACACCCGCCGTCCGATGTGGGGTTGTGACCCGCCGTCCAATGTGGGGTGGGTCCACATGAGCGCATGCGCATCCTACATCCACCACATATGGGGATCTCCCCACCACCTGCCCCACATGGAGGTGGAGGAAGATCATTTGCACAATATGGTTGAAGATCTTCTTGCACGTGAGGCGGCGAATGAGTGTGAGCCTGAGTGTGCATGTGAAGAAGCCGCCCAAAAAACCAAAGATTCATTGCTAGAGGCAACACACACCGCTCTTTACGAGGGATGCTCCTACTCCATATTACGAGCGTCTCTTGAGATCTTGAATATTCAAGCAATGTTTGGATGGAGCAATGCAGGGGTCGATGCACTATTGAGGTATGTTTAAGTGTAATAAGTGTTAGTTGTGAGTTTTTTTCATGGTTATATGCAATAACGAGTGTTCTTTAATTATGTCATAGGCTATTAGGCAAGATGATGCCTAAAGGCAATCATCTTCCAGAAAATCGAAGAAAGCCACGACAGGTGGTGACAGGGCTTGGGATGGACTATGATCGCATACATGCATGTGTCAATGATTGCGTGCTATTCCGCAATGAACATGCAGGGCTTGATGCTTTCCCCGAGTGTGGAGAATCAAGGTACAAAGAGGGAATGCAAGGAACCACAATACCTCGCAAGGTTCTTCGTCATTTCCCCCTCATTCCCCGCATCAAGCACATGTTCAGCACCAAAGGAACAAGCGATCTTCTTACATGGCATATGACAAATCGCTCCACCGATGGGGTTATGAGAGTGCTGGCTGACTCGCCGGCATGGCAACACATTGAGAAGACATGGCCAAAGTTTAGAGAAGAGCCTCGTCACTTGAGGCTTGGTCTAGCTAGTGATGGGGTAAACCCATATGGGCATCGGTCTACCTCATGGAGTACTTGGCCAGTGGTTGTTGTGAACTACAACATTCCACCATGGGAGTCAACCAAGAAGGGGAACATTTTGCTCTCTCTTCTAGTCCCAGGAAAACACAAGGTGAAGAACATGGATGTATATTTAGCACCTTTGATTGAAGAGCTTCAAGAGCTATGGAACGGCATAGATGTTTTTGATGTATCAATACCACTTCGTGATCGGCGCACAATGATCAAGTGCATTCTCATGTGGACCATGCATGATTACCCCGGGCTTGGAGAGATTTCTGGTAAGCTTATACTTTGTGACGCTCTTTAATGTCTTTGCATTGGTCACTTATATGCGGTTATGTCTTTTGTTTTTGTAGGACTACCGACATCTGTACATAGGGCATGCCCAACTTGTGGACCCTCACTCGTGATAGAGAGACCCGCTCTACTTGGTAAGGTGATCCACCCCAATAACCATCCCTTCTTGAAGGAGTACGAGCGGAAGTGCGACGCGAGAGAGAGTGCGAGAAGAAGAGCACGATGATATGGTGAACTCGCTCTACTGTAATGTGTAGAGCATAGTGAGTTCTTATTAGGTTTTTACAAAAGAATATGTGTACATACCTGGCGGCCCGCCCACTTACCTGGGCGACCACATTGGGCTTTATACCCCAACAACCTCCCACTTAAAGTCCAATGTGGTACTTTAAGTGTGAGAGAAGCTACTATACAAGCTAATATACAAGAGATGTACAGAAGTGATGTACTACCCTACACCTAACTGCTTGCGAAAATGCGCAAAGCTCTCTGAGGGAAGTCCTTTTGTAAGTAGATCAACAGGATTTTCTGTGGTGTGAACTTTGACAAGCTGAAGTTGCTTATCCTCGAGCATTTCCCTGATGAAATGATACTTCACATCCACATGCTTTGTCTTTGAGTGATAAACTGGATTGCGAGCCAATTGTATAGCACTTTGACTATCACAATATAACACAGGCATCTCTTCTTTGATTCCCAAATCTGTTACTAGTCAATTAAGCCAAATTGATTCTTTGCATGCCTCTGATGCTGCAACATATTCAGCCTCTATAGTAGACTGAGTAACGCAATCTTGTAATCTAGAACGCCATGATACTGCTCCACCAGCCAATGTAAAGACATACCCTGACGTAGACCTTCGGTTTGTCTAAGTCACCTGCATAATCTGAGTCAGTAAAACCCTTTACACTTAGCTCCTGACTCCCATAGCATATACGCATACTCTTTGTAGCTTTCAGGTATCTCAATATTCCTTTCACTGCCTCCCAATGTTTCTTGCCTGGGTTTGACATGTATCGACTTACTACTCCCACTGCAAATGCAATGTCTGGGCGAGTAGCAATCATTGCATACATCAAACTACCCACTGCAGACGCATATGGAATCTTATCCATTTCAGCCTATTCTTCCTCAGACACAGGACAATCGTGTTTGCTAAGTTTCACATATGGTGGCAATGGAACACTCAATGCCTTTCCCTTCTCCATATTGAAACGTTGCAAAACCTTGTCAATATACTCTGTTTGAGATAACCAAATCAACTTATTTGATCTGTCTCTCTCAATGCGCATACCAAGTATATGACTTGCCTCACCCATGTCTTTCATGTCAAACGATTTTGCCATCTTTGACTTCAAAGCTGAAATCTCTTCCAAGTGCTTGCCAGCAATCAACATGTCATCCACATACAAAATAAGGATCAGCCAATTGCCATCCTTAGCCTTCTTTGTATATAAACAGTGATCGAACTCACTACGTTTGTAGCCTTGAGAAAGCATAAACTTGTGGAATTTATGGTACCATGCCCTCAGTGATTGTTTTAAGCCATAAAGACTCTTTAACAACTGGCATACCCAATCTTCCTTGCCTTTCTCAACAAACCCTTCTGGCTGCTGCATGTAAATTTCCACATCTAAATCACCATGCAAGAACGCTGTCTTGACATCCATTTGGTGCAACACCAAATCTAATATGGCAACCAATGCAAGAAAGCATCTCAATGTAGTCATCTTGACCACCGGAGAGAAGACTTCATCAAAGTCAATGCCTTGTTCTTGCTTAAAGCCCTTGGCAACAAGCCTTGCTTTGTACTTTGGCTGACTATCATGAGCGGTGATCTTATACCTGTAAACCCATTTACAAGGTAGAGCCTTTTTGCCCTGTGGTAATTTAACTAGCTTCCATGTCTTGTTTTTATGCAGAGCTGTCATCTCTGACTGCATGGCCAATTGCCAATTCCCGGAGTCCTTCATTTGCACTACTTCCTTGTAACATGAAGGCTCATTGCAATCAGTCAACATGACATAGTTCATAGATGGAACAAACCTATCAGGAGGTCGCGTGACACGTCCAGATCTACGCACAATAGGTGGCTCAGGCTCAGCCACAACCTGTGGTTCCACTCTATCCTGCCCTTGCTCCTCTTGAGTCCTGACATTTTGTCTTGCACATGCAGGTCCATCTTCTTGGAAGAATACTCTTCTAATCTCCTCAACCCTCTCTAGTTTAGAATGATATTTGGATTCATTAAAGTGAACATCATTGCTGCGGACAACCTTTCTGGATTCGGGATCCCAAAGTCTGTACCCCATCTCACCAGAATATCCATAGCCTAGAAAGATGCACTTTCTACTCTTTGGCTCAAGTTTGTTCCTAAATTCCTTTGGAACGTGAGTATATGCCTCACAGCCAAAGACTCTGAGATGCTTGTATGAGGGCATTTTGACTGACCATACCATCTCTGGCACTGAATCCTTCTGCAAAACCTTGCCAGGAGATCTATTTACAAGATGAACAGCTGTTGATACAGCTTCAGCCCAAAACCCATTTGGCAGTTGTGCATTAGACAACATACTTCTGACCTTCTCTTGTATGGTCCTATTCATCCTCTCAGCAACACCATTTTGAGGAGGATTGTAAGGAGCAGTAAGTTCACGTTTTATACCTTTTGACTCACAAAAGTCCTGAAAGGCCTTTGAAACATACTCTCCACCATTGTCAGTGCGTAAGCATTTAAGCTTCTTGCCACTGTGATTCTCCACAAGTGTCACAAACGTTTTGAAAACACTAAACGCTTCATCCTTGTGCTTGAGAAAGTAAACCCATACTTTCCTCGATTAATCATCTATAAATGTCATAAAGTAAGAAGCTCCCCCTAGAGATAGGTTAGGCATAGGTCCACACAAATCACTATGAACAAGTGCCAACTATGTATCTCTTTTACTGCTTCTATGCTTATGTGGCTGCTGTGTTTGCTTACCATACAGACAATGTTCACAGAATTCAAAATCATTAAATGAAAAGACAGGCAAATAACCAGAACAAGACAAGATTTCCATTCCCTTCTTGGACATATGTCCTAACCGGCTATTCCACAAAGAAACGTTCGGCTGCTCGGTTACATTGATTACATTTTTAGAGACATTTGATACATAAATCATGTAAAGTCCTCCAGACTTTACTCCATGTGCTACTGTCATAGAACCCTCGGATATCTTCCACATGTTCTGTCCAAAAATGGTGACGTAGCTAGCATCATCAAGTAAACCTGTGCTGATCAAGCTCTTTGTAATTGCGGGAACATGTCTCACATTCTTCAGCGTGAAAGAAGAGCCATTCTGAAACTTCAATTGAACATCTCCAACACCTAAGATCTCACATGCCTGGCCGAACATGATCTTTAGTGGTCACATAAGAAGTAAACCACTCCTTGTTTGGAGACACATGAAGTGATGCCCCTGAGTCTATAATCCAGTCACTCAGTGCATTTCCATCAGATGCTGTAAGAAGAGCTGAGTCCATTGTATTCTTCAAGAAGTAGATGTCTCCTGACACTAGACTGTCATCCTCTGCAACAGTGTTTGTCACATTTATTTCTTGAATCTTCATTGAGGACTTGTTCTTCTCACCATGGTCTTCAACTTTCTCTTTGTCTTTTTCTGCTTTCCATTCTCTGCAGTCTCTTTTCATGTGACCCTTCTTGCCACAATGGTAGCATTCTATGTCACTCTTGCCTTTAGCACTGCAGGACTTGCTACGAGACTAATTCCTCTTTCCACCTTTGTACTTTTCTTTGGTCCTTCCCCTGACAACTAAGGTTGTTCCTTTGCCTTTGTCCATTGTCTTTCTATTGGTTTCTTCAGTAAGCAGACTTCCTTCTACACCTGCTATGTTCAAACCAGCTGGAGGTGCAGAATTACTCAAAGCTGTGCGAAAAGTGTCCCAACTTTCCGGCAATGTGATCAACAGGAACATAGCTCTAACATGTTCATCAAACTTGACACCTTGAGCTGACAACTGACTATAGATTGTGTTGAATTCATTTAGATGATTGGACATAGGTGTCCCTTCTTTCATCTTCAAGTCAACAAGCTTCTTAAGCCAGTATACCTGTGAAGTTGCACTCTGCTTCTCATAAAGATCACTCAGCTTTAACCATGCTTGATAAGCCGACATCTCGTCTGCTACATTGAAGTAAACGCTTTCTGCCAAAGTCAGCATAATGGTAGAAAGTGCCAATTCATCCATTTCGCTCCATTCATCTTCGTCCATATCTTCTGGTTTTATCCCCTTGAGCTTTGTAGGTTTTATCTGCTTCTTTTGTACCAACACATGCCAAATCTGATTCTTCCACAATGGGAAATTGGTTCCATCCAGCTTCTTGATATTGTTGAGAGCAGTGTCCTGTGATCCAGCCATAGCTACGCTTTACAGTAGTTTACTTTCCTCGGAAAAATTCGGCAGAGTTTCCCCTGTAAACTGACCTCTGAACCAATATCAACCTGTCAAATGAACTAAGAAAGCTTCAGATTCTGCAGAAATTTTGGCTGAGTCTCCTTTGTAAAATGGCTCTGGTGTACTAAAAACATACCAAAAAACAGCTCAAAAAACACTGTCTCTCTGACACTGTAAGCTGCGGGTAAACCTATCCTGCACCTGTACTGTCTCTCACTGTCCTATCACTATCCTATAAGCATAGACTGCGACAATGCCTCAACGGCAGTAAAGCAAAGATGCAATCCCAACTGTCTAACTCACAGTCAATACATCCTAGCTGCCTATCTAAGGATGCTCGAGGGATCGCTCCAAGACCTGTATCACCGAAAGGATCTCAACATTCGAGAATCCCCCAGCTCAATAAAACCTCACTCGACCCTTAACAAAGGCTGCAGTAAATCTGACAGTACATAGACTTCCCACAAAGTCATACATCCACAAATTTCCCACTGTATGTTGTAACCGCTGCGGCGGTTGTTTGCTGCGTGACTCACAGCCAGCAAACCCTCAACAGACATACATCATCTCTGACAATACATCCCATGTGGAAGTACCTGCAATGTCAGGATGAAATCTGGAATATCAAGCAGCAAGCACAAGCTACCTGATGAACTAGTGGATGTCGCCTACAGTCTGTGTGTAGATGCGCCCGTGTCGTATGTGACACGCCTCCAAGAACTGTGAGCCGTCCTTCGATGTGTAGACAGCCACAAATCAACACTCTGGGAGTGTCGATATCCTCAGCACCTGTAGTCGTAGGCCGAAAACCCCAAATTTGCAGAGTCGGATCTGCACCCGCTGAGACCACGTAGTCGAAAATGGCCTGCGCAGAACGTTTGTCGAAGCCGAACGGTGACCGAGATGACCTCACAAGATTTGGGGCCGTGTCTTCGCCTGTCGAATTTCACTCCAATCTGAGCTGGTGACTCTAGCCTCCTGCAGTGCTGCCCCGAGCCTCGATCTGAGCTCTGATACCAGTTGAAGGAGTACGAGCGGAAGTGCGACGCGAGGGAGAGTGCGAGAAGAAGAGCACGACGATATGGTGAACTCGCTCTACTGTAATGTGTAGAGCATAGTGAGTTCTTATTAGGTTTTTACAAAAGAATATGTGTACATACCTGGCGGCCCGCCCACTTACCTGGGCGACCACATTGGGCTTTATACCCCAACACTTCTTGCCGCCCACACATCAATCTTATGCTCCACCGTGCAATGGGATGGAGCCACTCCATTGGACCATGGCCGATTGGGCAAGACATTGGAACGAGCATCACAACACATTGCCTCCTCCCAATGATCCACCTAGGGTATGTCTAGGTACTCTATTTTCTTATCACTACCCTATTGGGCTTCATTGAAAATCCAACACCTAGTGGATCCAATGCATGTGTTCAAAAATGTTGGGCAAGCTATATGGGATCACATGGTAGGCAAGAAAGATTCATTGGGGGCTATAGAGTACATGAGGGCCATAAGGAGGCTCCCTCCTTCGGCCACACCTCGCATGGGGACTCGGGGGAAGATGGTTCTTCCAAAGGCACCTTGGATTCTATCAAGGGTGGATCAAGAGCGGATGAAACAAGTCATTGCATCCATTCGTACTCCAACAGGTTATATGCGTTCGCTCAAGGGTGCCTTCACTAAAACTAAGAAAGGAGGATCCACACAACTGTATGGGCTCAAATCCCATGATTGGCACAAGATTCTTCAGGTAATGTGTGTGTGTATGTGGTTTAGGGTTCTGGATACTAATAAGTCTGTTTGTTTGTGCAATAGTTTGTGCTTCCAATTAGCATTAGTGGATTTGTGGACACGAAGGTAAAGACTGCAATATTCAAGGTGGGAGAATTTGTCAGGTATAGCACATTTGATCCTCCCTCCTAAACTTTACTTTGAAGACTAACTTTACTATGAAGATTATGAAGGGTTTTTTGGTTACAGGTCTGTGAGTTCCAAAGAAATCGAAGTTTCAGCCATTCCAACAGCTCGACTTCTAGCGATTGAAGCAACTTGTGCTATTGAGGATGCATTCCCATGTTCTATCCTTGTTAGCCAAGTTCACCTATTGCTCCATCTTGTTGAGGAGATAGCCATTTGTGGTGTGGTTCACTCCAGGTGGATGTTCTTTCTTGAGAGGTTCCTAAAGACCTTGAAAGACTTTGTAAGGCTACGATCACAACCAGAGGTATTCAAATCGATCTTAAGCCTTAAACCTTATTAGGATTGGATTGTATTCACAACGCTTTTTATTGGTTACTTTAATCACTAATGGTTTCATGTGTTCACGCAAGCATGGCAGAGGGTTGGATTGTACAAGAGACTTTTGTGTATGTCTCTCAATATCTTTTCACAATAGACCCATCATTGCCTCGTTTAAAGACGGAGGAAGAGGATCCAAAAAAACACGCAAACATTCCAAGTGGGAAAGGTTCTCTCTTGATTTTGGATAGGGAATTTCAAGCCATAGTCAACAACCATTGTCTACTCAATGCTCCCATCATGGAAAAATGGGTGGATATGTATGTGGAGGTGCGTACAACGAGAGAAAGGGAGAGGGAAGCATGGAAGAGGTCACATGGCGGTAGGCGAGCACCTCCCTTTCCTAAAGAGCTTGCCAAATACCCTGATCTAATTCCAGTTGGGTGGATACACAATGCCATGACCAAGGCCAAGGCACAAGGAGAACAAATAAGCCCTAAAGAATGGGAGTACGCACGAGGATGTCTACCAAGGGTAATATACTCAATGTGTTTAGTGTGTGTGTGTGTGTGTGAGTGTGTGTGTGTGTGTGTGTATGTGTGTCATCTCTCTCTCTCTCTCTCTCTCTCTCTCTCTCTCTCTCTCTCTCTCTCACTCATCTATCTTGATTGGTTTTTGCAGGCCTTCACATTCAACTCTATGTGGTCCGAAGGACGTCAATTTCGAACCCTCAAGATAGATAAGCATCGAACCACTCACGATAGTGGAGTTATGGGAAACTTTGACACGACAACACAAGAGGTGAGGGAATGTGGAACAATAGAGAGGATAATCAAAGTAGATTTCAGAACATTTCACAAATATCTCTTTGACTGCCGATGGTTTGCGGGTGAGGTTAAGAGACATGAGAATGGGCTCTATATGGTAGACTTCGAGCAATTTCATCGCGGGAAGACCAACAAATTGGTGCAACCTAGTAGTTGTGAGCAGGTAAAGTCCATGTGCAACTCACTAAAACATTATATGATACATATAAAACTACATTCATGTTGTTGTTTGCTCTATGACCTACAGGTGTTTTATGTGCCTTGTATGTATCGAAGACGACTTTGATATGTTATTCCAGTCACACCACAGGACAGATCTCTCTTTGCAAATACGAACATAGAGACTTTGGCAGATCCCACCATACCATCTCAAGAAGACGCCAATGACGATGATGCAGTTGAGGTCGAGGAGAACCAACCATAGTGAGGAGGAGGACGAGGATGGAGAGGATGATGATTCAATAGGAGAGGCTGTAGAGGATGAATCAATAGATTTATTTATTGATTTAGCTACCATGGGGTTGGACATGGATGTAAGCACTTGTAGAGGTCTCTTGGATGATGAAAATTAATAAATATCTTTAGGATTTTGTCTTCTTTCTCTACTTATGCTGTACAAAAGGGCTATTTGTTTATGAAAGCAAGACAATACAATTTTCATCATCGTTCGCTTGCCATTTCCATATGAATGCATAGTTGACATAAGATTTTGAGGTGGAAACAAAATCTTTTTGTTTATAGAATCTCATGGAGTACAAATGAGTAGAGTAGGAGAATCATACCAATAGATGAGGCAAGCAAAGAGAAGAGAGGTACTAAAAATCCCAATGAGAATGGGATTTCTTACACTCCATGCAAAAAGGGGGTGACAATACAATTTTGATCATCGTTCGCTTGCCATTTCCATATGAATGCATAGTTGACATAAGATTTTGAGGTGGAAAAAAATATTTTTTGATATTGAATCTCATGGAGTACAAATGAGTAGAGTAGGCAATAGATGAGGCAAGCAAAGAGAAGAGAGGTACTAAAAATCCCAATGAGAAAGGGATTTCTTACACTCCATGCAAAAAGGGGGTACCAATTTCTGAAAAGTAACAAAATAGAATAGGATTTATAGAAAGGGAAAAGTGGGAGAGAAATGGGCCGCGTGGATTCTTTTTCTATTGCGGTAATATGGGCGGCTATATATGCGGTAATACTCGCAGAAAAACCGGAAAACGCGTTGGTGGGGCTGCAGCATACAATCACTCTCTTTCTTGAAGCTCTCTCTCTCCTCTTATGCGGTAATGTTGTGCGGTAACATCAACATTCTCCCATAGTGTAAGGGGTCTGGGACATCCTAAAAACCAATCATGCCAAAAGATAGTAATGACTATGCATAAGAGTCCCATCACAAGAAGATTCTGCACCACCTAACACTTGCCTATCTCCTCAGAGAATTTTTTGATAGTGGGCATAAACATCACTTTGTGACCAAGTGTACACAGTAGTCATTGTGGGCATAACATCCCTTTGTGATCAAGTGTACTCAATAGTCATTGTGCCTGTTAACTCAAAAAACTTAACTTCCCCTTGTGTCTATATGTGTGTGTTTGGGATAAATTATAATACTTATGCACAAAAGAACATTTTAATGTGTTCAAAAGACACATCTCCCCACCTCAAAGCAGTGAGTACAAAACTTCTTTTGTGTTTCAAGGTAAGAATGGAGGCACATTCTAGTTTTTCAATACATCAAAATTTTTAAATTACAAAAGGATATGTCATTGTCTTCTTCATTCTCAATGTTAAACAACAGTTACCGCAAGCACCTTTAAGAAAGGATAGAACTCTCACATGCATCCATGTAAACAAAACAATCAAGCGATTGGTTTGAATATAATTAGCAAGTGTCATTGAGCCTATCAATTGTTATCCATGTCGAACTCAAAAACACCTAGACCAACTACTATCTTAAGTAATAACATATCTTTTGTGGTCTGAAGTGTTCGATATAAAACCTACTTTATTTACAATAAACCATCAAGAGGCAGTGACTCCCTCTTGATGAATATTGAGATTCCAACATAATTTAAATTATTCTTTGCATTAGACCTTTTTTGGTCATATAGACTCCAAAAAATGTATTGCAATAGTAAGAAAGCTAGACATACCTAGGGAAAGGCATGTTAATGTGGCATGCTTTTTGTGCTAGTTAGCATATTCAAATTGGCACATCTAAAAAAACTTGGGTGCACAATAAAATTTTCATTAGATAATATCAAATTTTTTTGGAGTTTGTACATTTGAATTTTTTATTTCAGGAGCTTTTGATTGATATATCATGCATTATAGAGATCTTAGAGGTCTAGCTTGTGTTATTTTATATGTTAGCATATGTCAAAATTGTGCTAATTAACACTATCCGGGACATCTTAGAACATGTCACATTAACATGCTTTCACCCATCCACCTGTCACACAACCTACAACACTCATATTCGTGTTTAAAATATTATAGTTATTTTGTCCAAAACCTTTGATTCAAATGATACACATAAATATGTATGGCATTGGGTCAAAGCATGGTTTGGTGGTACAAAAAGGAGTGTCCTTGACACAACATATGCTTGGTGATTCTTGTGTGTAAAAACCATGGGCATTTTTTTGGAATTGGGGAGGGCAAATAAACTTCTTTTTTAAGTGGGGTTTTTAACTTTAGAAGCATGCAATCCTAAGAAGAGGTGGGGGGTGACGGCGGGGCCGGGGGTGGGGTTACGGTTGGGAGCTTTCACTCCAGCACCTCTCTCTCTCTCTCTCCCTCCCTCCCTCGCACGTCCCTCTCCCTATGTGTCTCTCTCAGTTTTGAACCTTCTCGCCTTCCTTGCCGCCTCCATAGCCACCGAGCTGCTGTGTTCGAGCTCTCTCTCTCTCTCTCTCTCTCTCTCTCTCTATATATATATATATATATATATATATATATATATATATATATATATATATATATATATATATATATATATATATATATTGCAAATGGATAGTAGTGCAGGAGATTACTGGCTTGGTGATGCTCATGACCTTTCTTTCGATGAGATAGAAGGTGATGCTCAGGACCTCTCTTTCAACGAGGTAGAAGGTGATTCACAGCTCCTCTCTATCGATGAGATGGAAGGTGACGCACAGTTCCTCTCTTTTGACGAGGTACAAGGTGGCCCAAGCAATTTTCAGCAGATGTACATCAATTCCATTAGCACTAGTATTCCAGCTGCATGTATCGATAATCAGGCTTTTCTTCGTGATTATTGGTGCAAAGAAACGTGCACAGAGAAGCAAGGAAAGACATCCTACGTCTGCTCTTGGATTACCGAAAGCCAGGTCAAGAAAGAACATTTGTGCAGCGGTGGCTCGATGTTAGCGCAAGCAAACACTAGGGATTGCAAAGAATGAGCAGAAAGAAATATCAAGCAACTCCTAGACCACCAAACATTTTCCTTGCTGCAACCATCAAATTTCAACAAAGTCGAAGACACTGTTGTATCGGGTGTGTGCAACACTTTGACTCAAATCAAGGTCCCTCATTCAACAAGTGAACTTTTTGTAAAGAGAAGCTCTTTGGCAATGATTCGGAACAATAGTACAAACTCACAATGAGTAAACCAATCCAGAATGGCTAGTATCCTGGGGATCCATCGAAGGAATATAGCTGCAGCAAGCTCACGGCCAGGGAATAAAGATGAAGATGAAGTGTTTCCATTGAGTGCTTGTGAGAGACAATTTCCACGAGGAACCGTTATTACCAATGAAACAAGAGATTTGGTATATGCCTTTTGGACATCAGAGAGCAGAGTTTCACCCAACAAGAAAGACATATGCAAGATGAGAATTGGAAGGAAAAGTGTCTTCAAACATCCTATACATCTACTCAACAAATCTCAGGTACCAACAACTTCTAGTAATTGTACATCTTGTTTGGTGCTACTTAAGGCTTATTTGGTCCAGACAGTACCAAATTTGGTAGTCTGTTGTATAACAGAGGGTGTTTACAGTACCAAAGAATATCTATAAAGTACCAAATCCTAGCTATCGAGTGCCAAAGCCTATCCATAGAGTTTAAAACCCTCCCTATAGAGTACCAAAACCTAATTATCCAGTACCAATGCCTATGTATAGAGAACCAAAGTCTATTTACAGAGTACCAAACTCAACGGATACCACCAAAGCCTCTCTGTAGAGTACCAAATCCTATCACTATAGAACCAGGATCTATTTACAGGGTACCCCACACTTCTGATAGTACGAAAGCCTATATGTAAAGTACCAAATCATGTCTATCGAGTACCAAAGGCTATCTATGGAGTACCAAAGCACATCTGTAGAGTACCAAATCCAGTGTATCGAGTACCAAAGCCTATGTATGGAGTACCAATGCAGATCTGTAGAGTACCAAATCCGGTATATCGAGTACAAAATCCTAGCTATCGAGTGCCAAAGCCTATCCATAGAGTTTCAAACCCTCTCGATAGAGTACCAATACCCATTTATCTAGTACCAATGCCTATGTATAGAGAACCAAAAACTATTTACAGAGTACCAAACTCATCGGATACCACCAAAGACTATCTGTAGAGTACCAAATATTATCTGTAGAGTACCAAATCCTATCTGTAGAGTACCAAAGCCTATCACTATAGGACCAAAGTCTATTTACAGGGTACCCCACACTTCTGATAGTACCAAAGCCTATATGTAGAGTACCAAATACTGTCTATCAAGTACCAAAGGCTATCTATGGAGTACCAAAGCACATATGTAGAGTACCAAATCCGGTATATCGAGTACCAAAGCCTATCTATGGAGTACCAACTCAGATCTGTAGAGTACCAAATCCGGTATATCTAGTACAAAATCCTAGAGATCGAGTGCCAAAGCCTATCCATAGAGTTTCAAACCCTCTCGACAGAGTACCAAAACCTATTTATCCAGTACCAATGCCTATGTATAGAGAACCAAAGTCTATTTACAGAGTACCAAACTCATCGGATACCACCAAAGACTATCTGTAGAGTACCAAATCCTCTCTGAAGAGAACCAAATCCTATCTGTAGAGTACCAAAGCCTACCACTATAGGATCAAAGTCTATTTATAGGGTACCCCACACTTCTAATAGTACCAAAGCCTATATGTAGAGTACCAAACTCATCGGATACCACCAAAGACTATCTGTAGAGTACCAAATCCTCTCTGAAGAGTACCAGATCCTATCTGTAGAGTACCAAAGCCTACCACTATAGGACCAAAGTCTATTTATAGGGTACCCACACTTCTGATAGTACCAAAGCCTATATGTAGAGTACCAAATAATATCTATAGAGTACCAAAGCCTACCGACATTACCTCTACGGTACCATATTTGGAATTGTCTAAAGCCCGTTTTGGCACTACTACAGTGGTGGAATTTTACCAGTACCATGAAGTTGGTTTTTTTCTGAATCGTTTTGTTTTTGTGCCATAGGTTGAGCTATACCAAAGATTCAAGAAGGCTCACCCAACAGTGGTAGTGTCTCTTAGATGCTTCGAGGCATTGAAGCCATACTTTGTACGGAAGTTGAAGGACAGAAATACTTGCTGCTGTGTGGTTCATGTGCAGATGCTCTATTTCAAAGAGGCCCTTAATCAAATGCAGCAAAACAAGTTTGGGCACCACGGGAAAGGTCACCTTTGCACTTGCTCTGTTTGTTGCAGAGGTGATGAGAGAGGAACGTGTTTTGCAAACCAAGCAGCGTGTCAGCACATCACTGGTATGTGGGAATCCATCATGTTCCCAAAGCCTCCAAATTGTGAATACCATGAAAAGAAATGCTTGATAGGGGACTGCTCACAATGTGGAGTACAGAGGTTGACATTTTGTCCCGATGAGATAGCAAAGGATAGCAAGGAGGTGTTTGTGAAGGTTTTCATGGAGGTTGGAACACGACAGGTTCATGAAGGTGGGAGTGAGAAGAAGAGAAAGGACTTGATTGTGCAACGGATGAAAAGTGGGACTTTTCTTAGCCTATTTTCAGCCCATCAGACAGGCTTCATCAGGCACAACTTTGTCTTCCACTGGCAAGCCCAACAATTCAAGGACTATTTGCAAAATTTTCCTAGCCATAAAAAAAGCCTTCAACAACCTTCCCTCCTCTAAAAATTTTGTTATGTCATCTTGTTAGGGCCATACGTTTCCCGATGGAGCCTATTGCAGGATCCCTAGGTCAAATTTTACAATACAAGTTTTCTACTAAACTATATGAGAGGATATACAATAGCATGCCATATCATGATGATGAGAGCGACGAAGGTGCGTCCATGTTACTTGAGGGCAATGAGAAGCCCTGATTGAACAACTGAATCCGGTAGTCAATAGTACCAAATCTGGTAGTCAATAGTACCAAATCTGGTAGTCAACAGTACCAAGTGTATTCCGCACTATGTGCTTTTTAGTGACTGAGTCAACTTGATTTTTTTGCCCTGAGATTTATCTGTTCTCTCTATCTAGTTATGTGTTGGTATGTTACACTGTTTCAGTTGTCCTCACTATATGTGCATTAAAGTACCAAATTTGGTACTTTTTGGTACTATTGAACTTGAGTGCACGTCTGTCCCACTATTACAGTACCAAATTTGGTACTTTTTGGTACTATTGAAGTTGGGTGCACGTCTGTCTACTATTACAGTACCAAATTTGGTATTTTTTGGTACTGTTGAACTTGGGTGCACGTCTGTCCACTATTACAGTACCAATTTGGTACTTCTTGAACTTGCTGTATCACTTATGGTTTACTTTATTGCTCTATCTGGTTCTGTGTTGGTATGTTACCTTTCATTACATTACTGTTTCAGTTGTCCTCACTATATCTCTACTTTTTGGTACTGTTGAACTTGGATGCACGTCTGTCCACTATTACAATACCAAATTTGGTACTTTTTGGTACTGTTGAACTTGGGTGCACGTCTGTCCACTATCACAATACCAAATTTGGTACTTTTTGGTACTGTTGAACTTGGGTGCACGTTTGTCCACTATTACAGTACCAATTTGGTACTTCTTGAACTTGCTGTATCACTTATGGTTTACTTTATTTCTTGGTATTTTTCAGTTTGTCTATTCGTATTTGATATGACCACCTTGAGCAATGTCTAGAACTACGTTGATAACATGAAAGGTATGCCAAACATAGATGCTATCTGCCTCAAAAATTAAAATGTTGGGAAAACTGGTTAGCTCCAAGAGGTTTCAACAGAATTAGTCAAAGGTTTCAACGGTAGAGATCAAGATACCAAGACAATCTGAACAAGAAAAGTGGTTTTCCATTATGTATAGTATCGGGTTACAAAATTCCACTATTTACATGATTATGGCAATCTCCTACCTCGGGGGATCAAATTTATAGGAGTACCCCTCCATCTGTATGAAGTAATCAGTAATGTACCTAGAAATATCGTCTTCGGTGTCAAAGACTGGGTTTTTGTGAGTGTACGCTGTTGGGTACCAATCCCTTATCCACCCGAGCAACCAAGGCAAAACAAAATCTAGCAAGTAAAATGGGTAATCGGTTCCTACTACCATGGGATTGTATGATTGGATTGCCATACAGTTTTCATAGTCATTTTAAAAGACTTGTATCTACAATCATCTACAAGAATAGTGTTGCTGGCATCGTACTTCGGGTGCCTTGCCCACAGCGTCCGTAGCTTCTTCAGGAAAACGGGCTTATTGCCCATGTCTTTGGGCACAACCGGCACCTCCGACATACGGGGCTGCCATATTTCACAGTCCTCTTGGGAGAGAATATCTGCTAATGCCAAAAAACGAGGTTAGAGGTATGCGTAACTTATATCCTGCAACATTCAAAGCGGGCATGCTTTACCTGCAAAATATTTTTGCCTTCTATGGTTGGGGAAGCACGCGTTCACCATGTGTAACAGTTTTTCCCTTCTACAGCAGGACCACAACACTAGGCTGGCTTTCTGTTTAAGCCGTAGGATGAACTGCTCCGCATCCGGCCTTACAAGACAAATTACATCCGTTTGGAGATAGACTACCCGTGCATGTGCTTCTCTTCCAGGCACTGAAGGGCTTCAGGGATTTTGTTGCAGCTGGTTATTAGCATGCCATTAAGATCAAGCACAATCATCCGCCCGGGTCTAGCAGCTACATCAGGCTGCAGCAATGTGCTTGCCGGTGTCTCGTCTAGCCACCAACTTACTACAGCACCAACAGACATAATGAGTGGGGACAAATACACAGTGCAAACATCATATCTAAAACAGAAAATTGGACCAAAAACTACCAATTTTAGTATTGTATTGCACAAGTGATAAGGACTATCCAAAACAGCAAGTTCAAGAAGTACCAAATTGGTACTGTAATAGTGGACAGACGTGCACCCAAGTTCAACAGTACCAAAAAGTACCAAATTTCGTACTTTAATGCACATATAGTGAGGACAACTGAAACAGTAATGTAACGAAAGGTAACATACCAACACAGAACCAGATAGAGAGAACAGATAAATCTCAGGGCCAAAAAATCAAGTTGACTCAGTCACTAAAAAGCACATAGTGCGGAATACAGCAGATTCTCACTGGCTACAGTTTGCATGCACGGGATAATTGATCACGGGTGCGATTGCGCTTCTTTCTTTGCAAACCGAAAAGTTCCTGCAGGGTCGCGGAATCAGGGGAATCACCTCTCCGCTTCGAAATAGCATTGGCAGCAGTAGAGTCAACGCCCCCGTCAGTGCTGTCCACAACAGTATCGTTTACAAGTACTTCTTCTTGCTCATCCTCCGATCTTTGTTGACTTCCGACCTCTCTTTGGCCTCCCCTTCACTCCCCTTTGTGGTTTCCACCCCCTCCCCAACACCCCCCTTCGTGGCTTCTTCCTCCGTCCCTTTGGATTCTTCCTCTCCCTTCTTGGCCGTTGCATCATCGAGCTTTGTGTTGGCATCATCCTGGCTTTCCTCCACATCCAGCTCCACAACAACAGGGACTTTACCTTCCTCCTTGTCCTTAGTCTTTTTACCATCTCTCGCCTCCTCCTCACTTTTACTTTCGTTGTCACCTGTCTTTTTATCATCTCTGGCCTCCTCCTCACTTTTACTTTCGCTGTCACCTGTTGCCTCACATCTTTGCCCCGTCACATTGTCTTTCCCTACAGAATTACCTTGCTTCAGATCATGGAGAACATCTGATATCTCCCTTGTCACCTCATCCACGTCCCATATTCGACTTGCAGCCGACTTTGTGGCGTGCTAGTCAGCAACTGCGGCATCCTGCTCCTCTGCAAACACAAAGAAAGACAGCACATACTAACTTGTATGAAAACCTCACTGAGTTGCAAGTGTGCATATGTATTAAAAAATTCACACATACTTACTCTTGACAACTTGAAGCCCCACTGGCCCAGGACTTTGCCAAATCATAGATTACCATATTACAACCCGGCTTGACACACTGATCCCTGCTTTGTAACAGAGCACGCAAGCACAAGGGATGATACTGGTGTCGGCACTCCAGCATGAAGGTTCTGACTACATGTGCGCACTCCAAGGGCTCACCGCATGCAACACACATATCAAACATCGGGATCACATTTACCGAATCATTAACCTGGGGCCTAGGATATAGCAAGAACCTCTTCCCAAGCCTGATATCAGACAACATCTCCTTCACAAATAGGGTATGCTCTTGATCTTCCTTTCATTTTTTCTCCAGAGTGTCATACTCAGCCTGTTGACAACTAGCGGTCCCAATTAGTTTCAAAAACTACCAAGAAGTCATACCGAGACTGGTACTTCTAAGTATTGTACTACCAAACATAACCCAAACCACCAAAACTACCAAAAACTACCAAACTCGGGAATCATATAGTACCAAAAACATATAACTACCCTCAATGCACAACTAAACTACCCAAACCTTATCAAAACTACCAAAAGCCACTTTTTGTAGCACTTTCAAATAGTACCAAAACTACCAAAATCAAACTACCAAAGCCACTTTTTGTAGCACTTTCAAATAGTATCTAAAAGTACCAAAACTACCAAAGCCACTTTTTGCAGCACTTTCAAATAGTACCTAAAAGTACCAAAAGTACCAAAATCAAACTACCAAAACCACTTTTTGCAGCACTTTCAAATAGTACCTAAAAGTACCAAAAGTATCAAAACTCCAAAACGACCAAAATCAAACTTTCAAATAGTACCAAAACAACCAAGACTACCAAAGAAACACTTTTTGCAGCACTTTCAAAAACTACCTTCAAGTACCAAAACTACCAAAATTACCAAAGTCAAACTACCAATTACACTTTTGTAGGACTTTCAAATAGTACCTAAAAGTACCAAAACTAGCAAAACTACCAAAGCTATCAGAATAAAAGTACCATAACACCTTTTGCAGCACTTTCAAAAAGTACCTTAAAGTACCAAATCTACCAAAAAGTACCAGAAATACCAAACCATAAGACAAAAGGAAACCATAAACTACCTAGAATAAAAATAGTTCTACCATAAGTACCTAACACTACCAATCCCACCAAACCAAGCATAAACAGTTCTATCAAAGGTACCTAACACTACCAATCCCACCAAACCAAGCATAAATAGTTCTACCAAAGGTACCTAACACTACTAATCCCACCAAACCAAGCATAAATAGTTCTACCAAAAACTCCCAAAACTACCAGCACCTATTGCTCTAGAATCTCCTTGTCGAGCAATGACGTATCTTCACTGATTCTGTATCGGTGTAGCATCTTCGACTGGCAGCCAAATCAACTTCTATCACATTGATTTCTGCGTCATCGTCAGTGTTGGCCTCTCTCAGTGTTTCCAGCTGGGTCTCATATTCCTTGATGTCGTCCATAATCTGCTTGACAAGTTTATTGGAACCCTCCACCCTCAAGAGTGTTTCCTTCTTCTACTTCACAGACATTGTCAGCTCTTTCAACCTACCGGCTACCCCCACACATGTCCGAGGGGCTCTCCCAACCATAGCTTCAAGGTTCGCAATATAATCAAGTGTCTTCTCCTCATGACGCTGTGGGGGGATTTCTTTGTAGGGGGCATACTACCGACTGGCGTAAGTCGGGGCTTCTTGGTATTTGACGGGTGGCCTCCTTGGGACGCATCGTTTGTCTTTCGCCAATTCTCAACCTTCTTTTCCAAGCCTCCTGGTCGGGAGGAACACATGTTGAGTACACTCTCACCAAACTTGGCCCATGCAACCATGTGGCCCGCAGGGTCCTTTGTGGCTGCATGACACTTTACATATGCAAAACAGCGGGAAAATTTTGTAATGATCTCCCCACATGATGGTGGGGCTTGGTACACCTTATGGAACAGGAACCTGCATTCATCCTGAAGCCGTGGCTACACGTGATTTAAGTAAATCTTTTTCTTTTTCTGGCTGGAATGCCTGAATACAGTGAGCCACTTGTCATCGGGGATGTCATCTTCCGTAAGATCCTTTGGCAGCACCCCCTCCATGCTCAATCCATACTCATCATGAAGCTCTTGTAATGTATAGCAGAACTTTGTCAAGATAGGGTACTCCTCCATCTTGTTTTTTCCTGCGATGTGGAAACAACACGCAAGTAAAGACATGCCCTCATTCCAGCAGTCCAAATACCTGATTATTCACCCTATATGCCTCATTTCAGTTGTGCAAAACAAAACACATGGAATGAAATGAATGTATCTCATTCAGGTGACAATTGCAAAATTCAGTTGTGTACAGAGCCAAATTTGGTAGTGGTTAGTATCAAATTTGGTACTAGTTAGTACCAAATTTGGTACTAACCAAATTTGGTTATGCTGACAGCCCTACTGAGCTTCAACTTTGTGCTATGCTCATGCACAACATATACTGATTTTTGCACTTGCATGCATGCAAGTTAGCAATCTAAAGAGCAGCTTATCCATGTAACTTTGTAACTTTCATAAACCCTAAATTCCTAAGAAAATCCCAAACATGCACATGTACTTGCTGCATGCAAAAAAAGAAAATGCATACCTCATCAAATAAAAGACATGCAGAAGCTTGCATGCATGGAAAAGAAAATGGTAAATCACCAGAAAACGCAGAGCTCTCATAGCACCTACCTTTAGATGTTGTAGATGACCATGGAGTCTCATCATCGGCAAAAAGAGTCCTAGGCTTAAATGAAGTCTCCACGGACACAACAGGTTTCTCCCTCTCCACAAAGGAGGCCCCCTTGCTAGCCCTCGTATTTGGGGCGTCGATGTTCCAAGGGGATTTTGCATCCACTGTCCTCTTCTTCTTCTTCCCATTGTCCGGTGACGCTTTGGCTGCTGATTTCCTCGTTGGCGTCCTCATCTTCCTGATTGTGAGTAGCCGGGGAGCTTGTTACCTGCAACTGTAGTTGTTTGCAGAAGGCACTGTAGTAAGAGAGCAAGGCGGAAGCTGGAAAATGTGTTGAGCAACTGCGCCACTCACAAACGCATGGTACTGTGATGGGACTTTTGGCACGGTTTCAAAACACCACTCGCATTACTTATTGCCCCATCCACGTTTTCTTTCACGAAAAATTTAAATCATACAAATTTCCCTCCTACCATTCTTTAACATAGATGAAAAAAAAGGTTCCCTCCAAAGTGTGGACATATGTAGAAGTATCAACTAGGTAGAAGCAAAATAGGTCCTTTTTTTGTACCACCAAACCATGCTTTCACCCCATTATGTTTGGGTTTTTTTTGCATGTGCATCCATTTCTACATGGATGTTACTTGAATGCTAAGTATGTGTATGACATTGTGTGTGTGTGTGTGTGTGTGTGTGTGTGTGTGTGTGTGTGTGTGTGTGTGTGTGGTTTCCAAGGGGGCCCGTGGGGTCAAGGGTCCCTCTGCATACAAAATGAGAGACCATGTTGCTTTGTCTCCCCATATGAGAGTAGAAGAGAGACTGCATGCAAAATCCCGTGAGTGGCTAAGGAGGAGGAAGCACAAGGAGAGCAAGAGGGTGGGATCGTCCATGCCAGGATCACAAGTAAAAACGAGAGAGATGGAGGTGAGGGAGGGGCATGCACCGACATAGGAGTTTGGGGGAAGATGTGTTGAAGTATCAATTCTCCCATATAATTATTAGAAAAATGTAGCCGAACAAGGGGGGGTTCTCGTGCAAGAAGTGGGAGGTGTCCAAAACTCGATAAGTGGCCATCAATATGAATGGTGTAAACGATGCGTGCATTTGGTATGGGAAGAGAAAAGACAGCACATGAGTGGGATGGGGGGGCTTCCCATCCAAGAAGTGGGAGGTGGCCAGAACTCAATAAGTGGCCATCAATATGAATGGGGTAAATGATGCATGCATGTGTGCATGTGGAAAGGGAAGAGAAGAGACAACACAAGAGTGTGATGGAGCTACCTCTCAAGTCGAAGAATGAGAGAGCCCTGTATTCATGTATATATACAATGAATAAGGGGAAAGTAAGTAGGTGGTTGGACATAGTGTCCAACCTACAATAAGGCACACCTTGAGGGATTCATCAAAGAGTAACTTTCAATTGACATTAGATGGAAATATGAGGATTGTGCTAGGAATGTTGGCATTTGATGTATTAGTCAAAGTATCAATCTACATATGTCAATTGAGATATATTGTAGTTATATAATTCAAAGAGCAAAGCCATGTGCCTCTCCTTTCATGTTTTATCTCTTCTTCTTTCCCCCTCCCGTGCACACACACCACCACCACCCCCCCCCCCCCCCCCCAAAAAGTGAAACATATATCCCACCCCCCTACTTGTAAGTTTGAAAGGGAAAATTGTTGGGACCTACCCCTAATTTATACGCTTATTTATATCTTTGAGTAACACTCCTTCTGTGATTTTATGTGGTACAATAAGTTTTCCATGGTTGATTCCTCGGGAGGGACATCGCCCTTTACCCCAACAACCTCCCACATAAAGGTGAGTGTATTGATAAGTGGAACTACTATAGGACCTAGTAGAATACACATGAAGATAGGTAAGAGACTCTCTCAACCTATGCCACTGGCTTTCTCAAAATACATGCATGACATCGTCTAGGCTCTAGCAATGTGCAAAAACATGTATCTTTGCTAGAGTGAACATGCACATCCTAAGGAATTCCATAGTGACATGCATAGCTCAAAGATGCATCATGCTAGTGTTAATCAACACTCGACTGACAACTCCAACTACAAACACTTCCTTTGCCGCACTACTATCTCGGGTCTTGACACTAGAAGGTCATACATGATACTCCCAAACAAATTGTGTGATATTTGTCAGCCAGTCCTTGGTATCCATAACAACACTTAATGGAACCTTTGACAATATATCTCTGGAAAGTAACTCAATGCTATGTGTATCCTTTGCATCATTAGGACTAAAACTCCATATTATCCATT
This sequence comes from Adiantum capillus-veneris, assembly GCF_014529385.1. Classification (NCBI taxonomy): domain Eukaryota; kingdom Viridiplantae; phylum Streptophyta; class Polypodiopsida; order Polypodiales; family Pteridaceae; genus Adiantum; species Adiantum capillus-veneris. The sequence continues at coordinate 84,156,735 of NC_140949.1, forward strand.
TTTGTAGTAAGACGTATCTCTATCGTAAGAGGATAAATTTTTTGTGACTTGCTAGACCATGGCCACTCCAAATTTGTATCTACAGACATGTCATGCATAACAATCTAGAGATCTGTGAAAGAGATTCATCTTATCTCTTGCTAACATGTCTACAACCAGATCAAGATCAAACCATCTACATTAGGGAAAATTTGGACTCACAAAGGGGCCTTATAAGGAGTTTGACTTCCTAAAAATTTTGCAAATCAACTCTAAACTTGGCAGAGATTTGACAATTAGAACTACCCTTCAAGCTCTTTCTATTGATATATAGCACGCCATGAGATTCCTCATATTTTGAAAGATTATATTTTTTATTCTCTTGTGATGTGACAACTCCGTTTAGAATCTAGATAATCAAAAATAGAATCTTTCAACATATGAGGAATCTTGTGGCGTGCTATATATTAATAGAAAGAGCTTGAAGACTATATTATAACTGCCAAATCTCCACCAAGTTTAGAGTTAATTTGCAAAAAATTTATTGCACACCCGTTTTGAACATGAGAGAGGAAGTCAAACTCCTGAGTCCAAATTTTTCCTAATGGTCTCCATCTAGTATCTCTCATACATCAAATGCTAGATTCATATGGCATACCATAACCTCTATGAAAAATGTAGAGATTCTATAAACACTTGTACCTGTAGTGTTGTGAATAAAATCTAGACCTCAATTGAAATGTGTCCTCGACTAGAACTCCAACACTCTCCACATGTACTAGAGACTTGAGAAGAGCTATGGATGTGCTCTCCTCAATCACTTTCACCACATTCGATGTGGGGTAGTCTGGAGGGGTCGATGACATGGTGGTCGGGTGGGACCACCGATGCCGAGGGTGTTTCCAAGGTTGATGTGATGTCAAAGAAAGTTCAAAGCCATATTTTGTCTTTGAGTGGAAGTGTCAAATCTCAAAGTCAAGGCCAATATACCAAGCTTGCCAATTTTAGTAAGTCTAGTAGAGTTGGAGAGAGTCTGATCCTCTCTCTTTCTCTCTATGTGTATGAGAGATCACCAAAGGTGGGATGATGATGTCGGAGAGATAATCTCTCTCTCTCTCTCTCTCTCTCTCTCTCTCTCTCTCTCTCTCTCTCTCTCTCTCTCTCTCTCTCTCTCTCTCTCTCTCTCTCTCTCTCTCTCTCCGAGATGGGGAGGCGTGGCTGTCAAACCAGAGAGAACTATACTCTTTATAGATTTTCTCTGAAATCTGAAATTTGTAAGGCTTGTCCATTGACTCAATTGTGTTCATTACAATGCTCAAAACCGGCACTTTAGGGAGTTGAAATTGCTACTATAGTGGAGCTCCAAGCCACCATATCTGAGAGCTATCCATATCCACATTTGGGCATCTCATTCACCGCCAAGATTGAGCAAGTATCCGCACATAGCTCTCAACGCCGCCGTCCTCCCTGCAATTTCCTCACTTTGATACCAATTGAAAAGGCTGTCTGAAACTGGCACTTTAGGGAGTTGAAATTGCTACTGTACTGAGCTCCAAGCCACCATATCTGAGATCTATCCATATCCACATTTGGGCATCTCGTTCATCACCAAGATTGAGCAAGCTATCCGTACATAGCTCTCAACACCGCCGTCCTCCCCGCAATTTCCCCACTTTGATACCACTTCTCAAATAGAATAATGAGAGAGATCATTACTCTTATATATATACAATGAACAAGGGGAACGTAAGTGGGCAGTCAGACATTGTGTCTAGCTTCAGATAAGGCACACCGCCTTTACCCCAACACAATAGCCCTTCCTCAAACCTCCTCTAACACAACTTCTTGGCCCAATTTATACTTGAGAAAATATGCCACCTCTTGTTTGGATCATTAGACATTCCTTTGTCTCAAAAGAGTGTGAGATATCTAGCATGCAATCAATCCTTTGGAAAAATTGCTCTTGGAGGGCTACAACCCTCATATTGACTTCTTGTAGCTGCGTACTATTCAAAGCATTGGGTCCCTAATCGAGTCTATACTAGGCACATAATGTATTTGGACTACTTGAAAGTGGCCCAAGGGCTCTTTAACTCATTGATAAATGCCTTGTAAAGTATGGTTTTTTGTGGGCCCAAGTGCCTCTTTACCTACTAGACAAGTAACATAGCATCACCAAACACATTAAGATGATGAATTCCATGGTTTATGCACCACTCAAGCCCTAAAGTAAGAGTTTTTTATTCAGCTTCATTATTGAAAACTTTTTAGAATGTGATGTATCAAGTTTGTTGCTCTAAAGAAAGATCTTGCAACCATCCTCATTAAGAACTACAATTCTTGACGTAGCCTTTTCAATGGTTCTTTTGTAAGACCCATCAAAGTAGAGAGAGCAAGCAATCTCAAAACTCACAAGTTGTGATGTTGTGTGGGATGTTTGTGCTCAAGGGAAGACTGTTTGTTCATTGAGCCTCTGGCTGTGAGTAAAGTTAGGCTTAATTGATTGGAGTATAAAGACTTTAGTTTAAAATTGTTAAACACTAACTGTAGATGCTAAGAGAGATTTAGAGAAGATTAGACAGCGATAGAGAAGCATTTAAGGACAACAATCAATAATTAACTCCAACTAAAGAATCCAATAACCCAATCAGAATAGAGTCAATTGCATACTTGTAAATCACATGGTGTACACTTTGATTGCTTAAACCCAATCATAAGCCATATCCAAATCAATTGAATATCTCTAATCTTGTTTTAAAAAATCTTTAAATCAAAATATGAAAATCTTGTTGATTTTTGCAACCTTCTATGATGATATCACGCTACCAATTGGTAGAAGTCTTCTTCATTGTTGAAAACATGAGGAAGCGAGTGAGAGATCACTCAATTTTCTCCATACCTCCTTCCTTCTTCCTCCCTTCCACCAAACTTCCTCCTCCTTATTCCTCATCCCAAAATTGATACTATGTTGCACTAATCCCAAAACAACTTTACCTCCTCTTCCCTCGCTCGTTGTGTCCAAAAATAGCAAAAGGTTGGTGCTTTCTTAATTTTAGAGAGCCAATTTCAACATCACAAAATCCTCCTCTTCCACACTCCGTACATCGTGTGACAACCCTTCTATTGCATGGGAAAAACCCCTTATAGTGTCTACTATCCTCATGATCCTCCAAGAACTCAAAAATGCATATACGTGACACAATTTGGTCATATTTGGGTCATTTTGGACCCGGTTGGAGCCCGAAAACATCCAACTCAACCCCTAAAATAAATTGTATCCAGTTGCAACATTTCTAACCTAATTGTATTCCATTCCACTATTCTTAACCACATTTGTCATACACATGAATCACTACACCGCTTGAGTTCTACCAAGCTTAATCTTTTGATTGCAAATCCGGTCAAACTTTATCCAATTACACTACTTGTCAATACATTTAACCAAATCCGTGTCATCCTTGATTCTTGATATCAACTATTATTTGCAAAAATTCCCTAAATGGAAATGCACCCCCTCTAATCATGAACATCCTCCATCCTTAAAATTCATTAATTCAACAATCCCATCAAAAACATTATCCTCATCACCTAATTTTTTATCTTCAAACATTTTCAACATTTCATATTCAACATGTATCTCTAAATTGCTTCTTGTGTAACTTAACATGCTTGCCTAAAATATGAATCCTCATCTTTCTACCATCCAACTTGCAAAACTTGTAAGTAGCATTGGCATAAGCATGTTTGACCACATAAGGACCAACAAACCACCGTTTAATCATCTTTTGCACGACTGTGTACTGATTCTCTAGGCTACTATCATGAACTATAACCCAATCGTCTTCTTGTATTGCACTTAACCTCAACCTATTCCGTTCATAAAACCAACTTTGTTCTTAAATAATGAGCATCCTATAGCTTTGTCTTTGCCACTTTAATGTCTTCACTCATGTTTTCCAACCGGCATATCCTAAGAGTAAGAAATTCTCTTCAGGGGACTTTCCCCATATCTCTTAAAACCCTCAGCTAGCTAGTCACTAGGTTAGTTGAGCCAAAAAAAATTAAAGCATACTATGGCCCATTTGTGTGCAAATATTTCATTGTCTATAGAACCTAAACATAGGGGTTTTTTATTATAATTATTTTTGTATTTATTTAAATATTTTTACCTAGGTGTGCATTATTTGCCTAAGATGTTATATACATTGACTCACCATTACCATAAATTTTCTTACCAATGTACATACTCTTTATCCTATAAAAAGTTATTTTCACCCAAGCCTCTCTAAATTTTTAAGTGAATCCACTCCAAGAAAAAAAATCACAAAATACCTTTCACCCAATCATTCTCTTTTACTAAATTACCATTTTCTACATGCATTTTTTCTTACTTCTTGTAAATAGGCCTACATCAATAGCAACAAATGAGGACCCCCTCATTTGATTCCCTATAGTTTCATATATTTTATTTATATCTATATATATATGTGACACTATTCTAGATTCCATGTTTTATAGACTAACCTGTTTTTTTTTTAACCATCATATCCATATATCATATTCATGTGAATAATCTTAATCTATGCATATTTTCAAGGAGGGGCTCACCCTTGGAGCCTTATGCAGATTCAACAAAAGGGGGGCCACTCGAAGACTTTTGCAGTGAGGAAAAAATAGGTATTTTGGTGGAATTTTTGACGTCCACTTCCACTCAAATTCTCAGAATGTGATCAAAATAAAAGATATAGCTCACAAGCTGAATAATCATGTCAAAATTTTCATAATTTTTGAAGTTACCACCAGTGAGATATGATTTTTTGGGTGGACACTAGTCTACCCACTTTTTCTCACAAGTCACCCTAGTCTTCTCTCACCTTCCTTCACACTTCCACACACACATGGAAATCCCAATTCATCAATCAAACACTGAATTCATACTAAACAGAGTTTTTCAATATTCAATTCTAGTCATCTTTTCACTCTGTGGCCATCTCATCCCTCGGGAACTCTTGATGTGCTCACGGCAGTTCCATTCAATCATTCATCATGATTCAAAATTCATGATTCTTATCGTTATCAGGTTCATTCTGGAGCTGTCATTGCTCCGATTTGGTCATCATCTCATTCTCAATTTTCACCTGTCACACACTCATTTCTCTCTATCCCTCCCTCAAACATGCACCTTCCGTGGTTTCTCTCACCTTCTTCACCATTAACCTCCTCTCTCACCTCCATAGCTCTCATATAAACTAGACTACATGTACATACACCATCTCTGTGTCTCTATGCCTTACCTCTAAATTACAATTCCTTCTTACCTCTTCTCTATATACATAAAATTCAGCATGTAAAACCATGCTTAATCTCTACAAATTGAGGGATTCTCATCAACCAACATCGTCACTTACATCATGGTGTTCAACCTTTGTGATGGCATCGACGTAAGAAGAGAATAAGAAGAAGTCGACAGTCATTTTTGAGAACCTACACAAGTAAGTCCAAAACTTCTTGAAAGCTTCACCATCACAAGGATTCCCTCACTTCATTCACCCATCTTTCTTCAACCATCCAGCTCATTCTACCCATTGTAAATATATCATTAACTTTTTAGTTATTGCTAGCACTAACTACTAGCCTACTAACACAAACACCCATTGATCTAATTTTAAAAATCATATCACCTCAAGACATGTACATATAGTAAAAACTCTCTCTCTCTCTCTCTCTCTCTCTCTCTCTCTCTCCTAATTTCACCATATCTACCATCAATAATACCTTTCTCTTGAGCCCACATCCATGACTCAAGCACACAAAGAAGGCCCACTATATTTTGATACTAACCAAAAAAAATCATAATCTTGATTTGATTATCTTGTAAAATACTATTTTCAATAATCTTAATGAGGGGTATCCAACCTATAAATAGACCTCTCTCCTTCTTGTAAAGCATCTCCAATATCTCACATAGCACCCCAACACTCTATGTGTGAGAAGAGACTTAGGTGTATCAACCACTTTGTGAGTTTCACACTTGGTGTGACAGAACCTTTCAAGCTACAGAAGCTTTCACACTTGGTGTGACAGAAGCTTTCAAGCTACACATTGCAAGTGAGAGAGTGTGAGCTCAAAATCTCAAAACCATTATTGTGTATGTTCCTCCATCATCAATAAAATTGAGGTTCGATGCTTCAAAGACGTGATTTGGCATTCAAATCTTTGTCCTTCCACTTGTGCAATGCGGTTTGGTGAATTCAATGTGCCTTGCGTCTTTCAACTTTCCATTGTTTGAGCTTGTTTGAGAAAGTGTTTAGTGTGTTTTCATTGCCAATTTTGTGTCCATTGTAAGAGGGTATTGTGGTGAGAGGTCTCCCACACCCTAAGACTGTGTGTGTGTGTGTGTGTGTGTGTGTGTGTGTGTTGGTAAATATATAGCATTCACTAAGCATTGGGTTAGTTTTGTACAAACTCTACGATAGCGTCATAACAAACCATCTCTATTTGCAGGTCACAAATAAGGTATTACGCAAGTTCCATTCCTCTCTCTCTTTCCTTTGCTCTAGATCTCTCTGCTCCATTTGGTGTGTATCTTGGTGTGAGATCTCTTGTGTGTGTTTTGTTGCACCTCTTCTTGGTTGTGAAAAAATCTCTCTTGCATCCTAGTTCGCATCCCATAACTAGATGCTGCCCCTTCGCTTGTTTGGGTACGGGTTTGTTGTTGTTTTTTCTTGCTTGTGGTTGCCCTAGCCCTAATTGAGCAACACAAGAGCCTTAAGGGGTTTTTAGAGGTCACCTTACTTGTTGCCCACCACATACTACCTCAGTACTTATGAGATGTGCTTGGTGCCATTCAAAAGACAACCCAACCCACTTATACATCGATGATGACAAAATCCATGGCACTTTATTTGTGTAGAACTGTTATTTTTGCATAATAAATGGCTGAAAGGTCAAGGATGCCTTGTCAAACAACACTGGGTGTGTTTTGATGGTTTTGCTTTTTATAATTTAAAACAAGGTGCCCATTCTATTTTGTAGACAGATACTTCAATATGATAGGTATGAAGATGATACACAGTTTCTTTGCATTTGGCCATGGGAAGGGCAAGTACGATGGGGTTGGTGCAGTGCTCAAAAGAGCCTCACACAAGAGCAGTTAAAATCTGATGGATGGGTGTTACATAACGCTTCCAAGTGTAGTGGCATTCCTCAATGCAACCCTCCAAAAGCAATGTCCATTGATAGGGAAGAGGGTTGATCCTATGTTCTGGGAGGTTAATCTTGGTGATGTACATAGAGACAAAGAGTGGGATTGCATGCAAATGAAAGGGTATCGATCCTTCCATTGTGTCAATGGCTACAGCCAATCAGATATATATGAGCTAAGGTGTAGACTATTGTTTTGCTTTTGCCATGCATGCATAAAAGGCCAATGAAGGAGATATGTAAACAAAGACCACATCAAGGGGTGGAGTACTTGTGGATACAAGTACTCCCACTATGAATGATAAAAGCAACAGAGAAGCATCTAGTGATGAAGAGTTACCAAGAGCACCATGTATGCTAGCCACGATGACAACATTAGCGATGCTTTGATGGTTGGCCAAAACTTTGCAGTGAATGCAAAAGAGTGAAGACTTTAGCATCTTGAAGTGCACTAACTCCAATCGCATGACCATAAAAATTGTGCAAAAAGTGGCATTTAACCCCCTCTAGAGATACAGCAGCATTAGAGGCTCATCTCCTTCGACAATGCTAGTGCAATGGACATTGCATCGATAAGAAAATCCCACAATGGATTCCTGGTTGAGATGGTGGGAGGTGCATAATGCACATTGGGGGAGCATCATGATAGCAGTGGAAAGAAGTAGTGATATAGCAAGCACTCCAAGAACAAACTTGGCTAAGAGTAAGCATGGGAGTTGGCTCGTAGGCAAGGGATTCAAAAGAAAAATCTCATTATATGATACATGTACTTCAGATATGGCTAATTCAATACTACAAAGCGCAAAGGTAGTTTCTTACTCTTAAGGTAAACATATTGGAAAGGGTCCTTCATTAGAAAGACTCAAGAGAGAGTTTCCCCTAGTCTAGCACAAGTGATAAGAGTAGTCAATGAGGCTGCATCTTGAACACCCATGTATAAAGCTTGCACACCTCTTCAAGGAGACAAAGAAACCATTCAATAGAAGTGAGGGCCATTGATTGTGATTGATGTTGAGGATGAACCATACATAGACCATAGTACAATGCAAAAAAATGTGACCGTACATTCCATGGAAGGCCCCCGATGAAGATCAACTTCAGGGAGGATTCAAGGATTGGAGATGGGAGTGTGATTTCTAAAAACAAGGCAAAGGTTTGTGTTTTGGAATGAAATGTCAATGAATCTATGTGGGCAATTAGAAGAACTCCTCTCAGCATCCGTGTACGATGTGGACAAAATATAGTGGCATGTAGCAAAGGGACTTCTGCACCATCATTTGAGAGTGTAGAAAACATCCAAATGGGCTACTTAGGCAATGGTTTTGGTTTTTTTTTAGCCCTATTATTCATTGTTATGTGGAGAATCATAGCATAGATCCAAGGCTAGCTCCTCCGCTGACAAGTCGGTCGATCTAGGAACAAATCTTACAGATGATGAAGTTAAGACATTGCTTGAAGGAGGATTTCAAGTGGAGACATGTCAATTGCAAGGATTTTTCCCAATGCCATGTTCGAACCACAGGAGCTACAAGCACACAACCTGTACACACAAAAATGAGCTCTACGACTCTAGATAGTGTGTCACTCACCTCCTGCAGTTGTCGCTAAGGGAATCATGTGCGTGTTGAGAGGAAGAAGCCGCCACTGCAGCCATCCTCCTTGCTTCCGCCGTACTCTCGCTTCTCAATCGCCTACGCTCTCTCTCTCTCTCTCTCTCTCTCTCTCTCTCTCTCTCTCTCTCTCTCTCTCTCTCTCTCTCTCTCTCTGTGACAAATAGCCAAGAGCTCAACTTTGTACATGTAGAATAATAAAAAATACTAGTTTTACAACCTTATCTATGGGTTGGGTTTGTACCTTTCACATACGGATGCCCACATTCAGCCAATTGGTACTAAACAAGTTTGGTGTGCAATCTAGTGTTCCTCTCATCAACGATCACTAGCCCTAAACTATGAACCTATGGGACTGACAAGCCCGGCCCATAACTAAATGAAAATAATAATAATAATAATAATAAGGATGACATGCAAAGTTAACATGCCCCCCTCCTTATGTAAATTCCATCCTCAAAATTTAAGAAGGTCTGTCTGAAAAACAGGAACTCATGGATCCACTCGTATGGGTCTTGTAGTAGTTAAACATATTGATGAGAGTAGTGGCCCATGGATGTGCCCTCAATCAAGAAGTTTAACATTACAAGAAGTTGCACTGTCCTCAGCCAGAGCGCAATCTTGATCTTCACTCAAACACTACAAAATCAACAAGAAATAGCACAATAACTGCATTCTCGTAAGAACATGGGTCATTAAAAGTCAAATGCATTGAATAAGCACAAAGAATGATTGGTAAACAAAATATTAAACAATTTTTTGAGTTGTAAATATTATAATGCAATATAATTGAACTCATGAGCGGTTGTGAAGGTCAACGAATCAACAGTCTAACGTCGTTAGTTTAATTGTCAATAGACACTAAAGGTCAACCTTTAATACCATGGGCAAGCTTCTTAATTCTCCCTAGTCAATTAAGTTGTTTAATCACAAGACCTGAGTATTTCATGTCCCAAGGCTGACTAGAGGCTATATCTAGAAGACCTTCAAGTTAAGATACGATAAAGGAAATCACACATGAAATCATCGCCTGAGATGTTCCCTTTGTTGACACTCCAAAGTGTTTATTTTATAGACTTTGTTTCCATGTAGATCCTTAATTGATCTTTTGGGCTCTTTTTGAAATCTTTCTTTTTTGTTTTTCTTTTTAATGACCTTTCCTTTCATTGATTTGGTTCTTGAAATTAAAGCACATGTATGGGAGATAAGGAGGGACCATGAGTAAGATTGCAAAGCATTAAGAAACTCTAAAGAAAGAAAACCTAATGGAGGATTCAAAACTTGTTATTACTAAGGGGGATGTTTTGGAATGGTTTACTTGCCAAAAAGAAGGACTCTTTCCAATGTGGTGCTACTAAGGGATTTTTAGAGGTGATATGCTCAATCATCAGCAGCATACATGGTAACTTTGTTTTCAAGGACACTAAATTATTTCTAAGTTATATGTTAATACCTTCAAGACAAGTTTAAGATAGTTCTAGAAGACAAGAACACTAAACAGGGCTTGAAGACTCAATGGAAGTAGGTTGAAGGAGTTTCACTACATACCAAGACAAAACATAGTAGAGACATGATGGTGGTAAATAATAGAGATGTGTAAAATGAGATCAAACTAGCAAGGTTAAAAGAAAAGGAGCAACCATTAGGTCAAAAGTTTCAACATAAGGATTTGTGCATATATGTAACTGGTGTGATAGCATAGATCATGGTGGTAGAAGAGATTGTGATAGCTTTGAAGATGCTTTGAAGAGAGATCTTGTATTCTTCAAGGATGGAAAAAACTATTTGAGGGAAACAAATATGCCATTGCGAACAAACTTTGGAAAAGGAGTAAGGGGAAATATAGTGGAGGACATGGCAACCTCATGTCATCTTTGCAATGGAAGCCACTTTTTTGCCTACCCATGGGGCATCACAAAGAAATGATCAAAGCATGTTGGAGATGCTTTTGATGAGGTTGATGACGTGGTCATATGCATTGGCATCGGTTGAGAAAGGAAAGATGACTAAAGCAGTGATGCATTAAGCTGGTGATTGCATATGCCACACAATAAAATGGGATGATCAAGTGGATTGCTTGTCAACGCATGCATATCTTGCCAAATGTCACCATAATGAAGCGATTGTCAAAGAGAATGAAGTGATTGTCACCATAATGAAGCCATTGTTAAAGAGGAGTGTAGCCTTCTTGGCTCTAAAAGCAAACTCCTATCCAAGATTCTTTATTCAAAGGAAAAGTGGCCAATAGGTACCATCATGGATGGGTGACTAGATCTACAAAAAAATAATTAAGAAATTTATATTGGGTTTGCCCAAATGTGAAGGTGACTATTAATGATGGGCAAAACTCCTTTGTGTAGGAAATGTCTACTTATCCTCTTATCTTTGGGTATCCATATATCACAGCTTTTCACAAGGAAACAAAGGTTTTGGATCATGGTTTTGCTTATGCCAAGATAAGTAGTAAAGATGGGAATCGAGTTGCCTTGTTCGTACTATGTGTGTGAATCATGAGAGGTGGATTTGAGGGGGTGTCGTTGTTTGTTGTGGACCATATTGAAGATTGTGAAAGGTTTTGTCAAAGTTGAAAAAAGTCAATCTTACCATACCAGGAAAAAAAGTATGTATATGGAGTCAAGGAAGAGCTAATTATGGGGCAATGTGTGGTCCTTATGCTAGAAGGCCTTGCCCACAAAAAGTAGATGCAATCAATAACATGTTTCACTGTGACAAAATTTTGTACATGTCTTAGCACATGCATGTTCTATCTTATTTGGATACCACATTGCGCACATGTAGCAGATTGTCTTTATTATTTCTTGAGAAAGAATCAATAGTTTCAATGGGAATCAAAATCCATGAGGAAGTTAAAGAAACTACTTATTTTGCAATAGGACAAGATGATGAAGGAGGAAACATGAATGTGGTGAGATTTGGGGCTAAGGTTCCTAATGCAATTATGTACAGGTGAAGGGAATTGTGGGATGATGTTACAACATTGAAATGGGACAAGGAGTACTCAATATGGGCATCAATGATTAAGGAAATTAATTGTTTACCACGTCTTGGAATAACTACAAATTCTCCCATAACATTGCTATCTTGTAACAGCTTGCCTACATTAAGTCTTTGAATCCAGAGTTAAAGCATATTGCAAGGAAGGACAATCCAATGGGAGATATGCTCTAGGGCAAGATATGAAGATGAAGAGAATATGGGTGTTGAGGGAGATATTGTGGGTACAAAATTTTACACTATTGGTCATGCTAAGGATGATCAAGCTTGGCAACTTCACTTGAGTCATTTAAAGACAATATGTATGAAGGTGATTGGTTCCTTATTGGATGATACTCTAGTACTTTAGAAAGACAAGAAGATTAGTTTGAGAAAGAAATCAAGAGGATAAGAAGGAAAATATATGGGTACTTTTGAAGAATGGATTTCTATGGAAGCAGCTTAAACGAAAGGGTGGGACACCACAAAGAGTAATATGTGAAAGGACACTCAAATGAATTAGTATCATCAGAGTGTATGGGTTGGTCACCATGGTGTATGGGAAACATTTGTCAAATTGAAAGAAAGGTATTGGTGGAAAGGAATGAAAAAAGATGTATCTCAATATGTGGAGTTGTGTGTAACTTTTCAAATGTATTCAAGTGTAAAGAATCATGATGGGTTGCACCCTACTGATCCATTAGCCATGCTTACAAATGGGTGTGAATTTGGTAAACATGCCTTTGGGATTATGATAGATGAGATATATAATTCTTGCAAGAGAAGTTTTGTCTAGCTAGGTGGAAGGTCGTGCATTAAGAACAAAGACTAGTGAAGTAATAAGCAAGTTTCTCTTAGAAGATGTGATTTTTTGTTACGTCCACATCGACAAAAATAACAGCAAAGAGGGATGATTTGGGTATTGAGGAGGCAAGGAATTTCTTCTTTAAGCTGGGTATCAAAGTTGCTCTCACTCCACGCACTATTGCTTACAATCTTCAGGGGAGTGGTGAATTTGAACGTGGACATTCTCCTTCCATCAAAGCTTTGGCTAAGGCTTGCAAAGGTGAAATTGGAGAGTGTCCAAGATTATTTTCTTATGCATTATGAGCTAATCGTACAAGATACAACTCAAACAAGGTTAAAAAATAAAGATAGATTTGATCAGAGGCGCAATATTAAACTAAAAGATATTGAGGAAGGTGTTTTGAATTGTTTTATGACATTATTCTTGATGAACAACACTCAACAAGAAGCAAGCTACCTCTTGCATAAGTTGGTAGGGACATAAATGAAGATTCCCATTGTAGGAAAAAAGATTTAGGTTCAAAAGAAGAGGGGATGCTGGTTCATTTGATGCACAAGAAAGTCAAGAAGGGGATGGATCTCAATTTCTACAGGGTGAGGATAAAATTGAAGATATGGTGTTTGACCATGAGTGTTGATGCTTACCAAAGACTATTGTGGCACATGTCGGAGGATGTGCACGTTTAGAGGGGGTGAATGTAGTATCGTGGCGCTTACATAGTGTAAAATAAGATTTTACCTCTCTTTTATTGTGTCTTGGTGTATGGGAGAAAATTTCACTATGTATATAAAGGATTTTTTCCACGAATCTAGGGATTTCCCAGCTTGTTTAGGCTTTTTATGCTCAAAAAGGGTTTTTTTGCGTGAATATGGCCAAATATTTTCCATTTTGACTCAAAAATGGCTTAAAATGCCACATCCATCATGATGACGTGATTGTGAGCAAGGGGTGCTTGCTTATGGTTGAATATGAGCACTTTCTCACTCTTTGAGAGGGGATACATAGGATTTCTCTTTGGTATGCAGTCTCACCCTACTTCTACCTTGTTTTTGACTGTGAAAAGGAGCCGATTAGGATTTTCTCTCTTCAAATAAGTATGTGGGATTGTCTATGGAAGTGCTTAAGCTTTCATGAAATTGTCTTGACAAAGAATTTTGGGAGAAAGCTAGGGTTTCCAACAATGCAAACTAGTGCCTATTTGTGCAGTTGGGTTTGAGGCTAAATGAAATAGTGTGACACACATGAGTTTTGAGTTGGCTTTGACGTTGTGTATGAGTGGAGCTTCAATGGTTGAAGTGGAGATTTTCTTCTTTGTTCTTGGATAAGTGGTGTTTGTAATCGATTATTACAAGAGCTTTCATAGTCAAAGTTGTGGCCCCTTCCCAAGAAGACAATGAACTTCTTAACACTCTATGGTGATATTTGTGTTTATGAGGTAGGATTGGCAACCGTCACTAGCAATGGGGTGTGCATTCTAAATCCAAAGTAGGCGGGCAAAGACAAGTGATGTCATCAAGTAGCAAGTGTTAGCTACTCGTAGTTACTAATGGCTTAGTGGCGAGGTAGCTTCCGTGGTGAGGTAGGTATGGTGAGGAAGGATCCCTTTGATACGTGAGACGTTTGCAAGTTTATAACCCTAGCAACTCATCAATTTTTTGATGCAAGGATGTCGTTGTTGTTGATAGCCTCAAATAATGCTTGCAAGGCAATTGCCTATGGAAAACCTTTTGTGATGCAAATTACTATTGGTAATATCATAGCTTATGAATTGCAAGAGTAATGAAAGATTTACCAATGATATTATCATCGACTATGTACAACAAGACTAAAAGCAATTAGCAATCAAACGATACACGAACTCAAAATGATTAAGATGCTATAAAAAACAACACACCCACGAAGTTAAACTAGAATTTGCAAAAGACATTTCGGCACACCTTATGGGCTTACTCTTAGTTCCACGAACAAGTAGCATGAGTGTCCATAGCCTGAGTGAGACTTCCATGGTTCCAACACATGCTATTACTTGTAAATCTTAGCCTAACCAACTAACTTATCTCTTATACCAGTAAACTTTGGAGGATCAAAATAAACATTAGTCAACATAATAAAGAAATTACAATTGAAAGAAATTAATGCTTACTTGGAAACTTAGGTATGCTTGATGCTCCATAAATGACTTGTTTTAGAAAGAAGTAGGAGCCCCCCTTTTATATGAGGCGTGGCCACTTACATTGCATATGGGACACGTGTCCTTTGCTCTCCTTCTCTGAAGGTTTTGCTTTTAGGCACATCACACTGGCTTAAGGTTAGCAAGACTAAATGTTGCACCTCAATAGGCAAAACCCTTCTCTTGCTTGATTTGACTTTAGATTGCATAAATGTAATTTTTTCCACCTTACATCAAAGATGACATAAAGAATAAATATAGAGGAGGGTTCTTACATGTAGCTTATCCGGGGGGGTTATTACAACACTCCCTATTTTTGCAAAGAGCTAAAGTGACAAAACTTTATGTAAGGTTATTTTGCTAAATCTTGTTGGTCTTCCATTCTTCTGCCACAAATTTTTAAACATATTTCTCTCAACGCAATGGCCTTCCAAATCCTTTTAATAAATATCAAGTATCTCATTGTTTCTCTTGTAAGAAGTGTCATGCTTTGGTGACGTGCTTTAACATACATCGCCAACGTATTTAAAATTAATTTCACCTTTCCATGTTTGTACAAAAATTTCATAAGCAATTTGCACACTTTTAACTCGTGGTAATCAATTGTGTGAGTTATCCTTGCACATTACCATTACCATTTCTTAAATAAGGTTACCCATGTTGTTTGTTGCATATAGTAGCATCTAGTTACTATGTGTTATTGTCTACAGTTGTGCACAAAATTATGATGATGTGATTCCTATCGTTGTATATGTGGATTCACAAATAAATTCCCCTTCCTAAAGCTTTTGTATAAGACTTAATAGCTCCTTTAGCCATATCAAAAGCATCCACATAGTTACAAAATTATATGTTCTAACATATTGGTTTACAGTTACGAGCTAATGCCAGTGGTATGTTTTTTTTTGTTTTTCTCTCTATATTATCATATAATGGTTTTTGGTCTCTTTTCAGAAAAACTTTATTGTTTAGCAGTATTAGCTTCTCCCCTTAACTTCTAAAGAATGCCTATTTTATATAATGTGATGCAAATTGCTCAATTCCATGAATCCTTATACTTCCTTTTGCAATGTTTTTGTAAGGGGCTACTTCTTTGCTTCATCTTGTTAGCGATTTTGTAATCCACTTGGTTGCCTTCTTCTACAAAATTTACCCACATAGCTGTCTACATTCCATGCCCTTGCTTGAAAAGTGCAACCTCAAATTGAGCATTTCTTAGGCGTATATGGTGGTAGCAAGAAAACATCATTTGCCATTTGGAGATAAATTTAGTTCGGTTTTGGTTTGCAATGTTCTTTTCAAAGATGCATTACTTTCTCATTCCTTTCCGCAATTATCTTTATTTTTGGACCAATAAACTAGAAAGCAATAAATTATTCCTAGCTAGACTTGCTTATTGTTGCCAACACACCACCACAATAGCTACGGACTTGAGACAAAATCAAAGTACACTTTTAACACACTAATCCTGATACGATTTGAAGCAACCCAAGGTCAGATCACCTTTTTGAATAATTACTAGAAACTAAATTTGAGGACGTACATGATAATCCTGAAATAATTTGAGGCAATCCATGGTTAGATCACCTTTTTGAATGTGAACATTAAATAATGTCGAAATGTCAATCGAATGCTCTTGTTCAACAAATACGAGCTCCATAGGAAGATGCACCACGGACAATACACGAGACGTTGCTAAAACTCGTCTAGCCACCAATATTGTAGAACTGTTGGGATTGTAGTTCTCACTGATAATGTGGAGAAAAAGTGTCTAAATTGAGGGGAAGGTAGAGGGTCCGATTGGGCCCCATCTACTTATTGGGGCTTCTACCCTAATCCATTTTAACCTTCGAGTTTCAATCTCTGCATCAAGCCGGCACCATGTAGATGACTCCATGAAAAGAGAATTGGCCAATGCAAGATTCAGCAATACATCCAATGTGGAAAATATCCCCAGTTTGACATATTACAACAGGATATTATGCATGTACAAGCCTCAATGTTACCGTGGACGACAAAGTTTCAAAACTTTTCTATTAGACCACCACTTCTCTCAAAATGACTTAACCCTTTTTGCGATGAAGAGACAACAAAAATAAACCCATATTTGGATAGAATAGCTAACCTAAAACAAAGAACTTGCAAGCATTTATGCATGTCTGAGTGTGCGAGAGAGAGTGTGTGTGTGTGTGTGTGTGTGTGGGATGCTTGCAATATATACCTGTAAAAAAATATAAAAATATATATTTTGAAAGGTACACTCAAACCAGACAAAACACTCTCTACCTTTGTGTTTTGCACGCCCTCTTCTTATACAGCATACAAAGTGGCCATGGCAAGATTGCCTATGTGGTTTGAGTTAAGAGAGGGGTACGGAGAGCAGGAGCAGCAGTTGAGTTGGCAAGGGCGCACAACAAGAGCGGGGCTGCTGGGGAGTCCACGTCAGTTGGCCACGACAATATTTATCTGTGTATGTATGTATGTGTGCATATATGTATGTAGGTATGTATGTAAACATTCTCTCTCTCTCTCTCTCTCTCTCTCTCTCTCTCTCTCTCTCTCTCTCTCTCTCGCGCGCGCACACACACACACAGAGGTATACATCCTATTAGGAGGAAAGATCATAAAACACTTGTACTATAGAGACCATACATGATTCCAGGATTGTCATCGAATGGTCGTACGATATCGTACACTGCGGTTTAGTGTAGGAAATACACTATATTACAATTTACATTGTACGGTTTAAATTTGTATGGTCTTAAGGATTATTAATATTGTACGGTGTGTTGTATCGTACGATCATAAGTACGGTCATAGACAATATGGGCATTCGTACACCGTACAGAAGCTTCCATGCATGCTTCAGACCATGAAACTTTCCAAGTAAAACATTCCATTAGCACATGAATAAAAAAATATTCCAGAAAAACTGATATCCAAGGACCAACCTTTACCACCACCTCATGTGTGATAGAAGGTAAGCCTCTCATAATACTCACATCAATGCACAAAGACCTTGAAACTACCTCCTGCGAGCAAAGCATTTCTATGCCCTTTGGTCGACAAGGCGACGAGAATGCTGAAAGACTGGCAGCCTGCCTTTAGAAGTGAAGATAATGTTACAAGGCAACACTTTCATATGTTTTCAGGTGGTAGGATTCGACAGTATCCAACCATACAAACATTACCCCCAGGGAGCTTGGTGCTTGTCTCTTTCTCTAAAAATTTAGCCTCTTTTGCTTGTGCTTCTCCTTCTTCAATCTTCCCTTACTTTTCCCTCGTTTTTTGATCTTTCCTTTTGCCTTGAGCCCTTTCGCCACCTCCGTAGAACCACTGTCGTCAATAGACATGGGAACTGGTGGTCCGCTTCTCCCCTGATACTCTGGTTCCTCGTCTGTGGATAGATCCGACACAACAATACCAAGTGTAAGCAAGAGGCAGATAACTAACCTAATACTTGGCTGTCTCCCAGGAACTCAAAGAACAGAGGACTATCCTGAACTTCAAAAATAACACAAAAGCTTCCACAATGATGGGAATTTCGGAAACCACATAACTGAAAGCGATAGTCATAAAGAAAATTCGCTGCATCTCCCATAATAAACAATACATGGTCAAATTTTTCGCCCTCCCACTAGCTCCTCATCTTCAAAATCTTGACAGAGTATACCCCCATGTGATCTTGTACCAGAGAAAGAAAATACCGACAAAAGCTGTAGGGGCCATCCACCCACAATCGACTTTCACGATTGACTCATATACCAATCGAGTATTGCACGCACATGTTCAGAAAAACAAGGCACAACAGAGAGCTCAAAATACCAACAAAAGCTGTAGGGGCCATCCACCTACAATCGACTTTCACGATTGACTCATATACCAATCGAGTGC
Organism: Adiantum capillus-veneris; assembly: GCF_014529385.1. Classification (NCBI taxonomy): domain Eukaryota; kingdom Viridiplantae; phylum Streptophyta; class Polypodiopsida; order Polypodiales; family Pteridaceae; genus Adiantum; species Adiantum capillus-veneris. Next base: position 84,175,393 of record NC_140949.1, read on the forward strand.
TGCGCATTTCAAACATTCTTACCACGATTATTGTATTGCACGCACATGTTCAGAAAAACAAGGCGCAACAGAGAGCTCAAACCCCTTCAAACGAAAATCTCAGGAAAGGGAGACCTACCCATTTGAGATTTCTTGGTGGGAATGGGGACCTTGGGGGCTTGCAAGGCTGCTTCAATTGCGGCTTGCTGGAGGGCTTCCTTGGCATTGTAATGGGGCTCCACAATCTCCCTCTTTAGCGTTCGCAACCTCTTCTTCCTCTTGGACCGTATTGACTTCCCCATCGCGCCCTGCCCTCGACTCGACTCAACGCAGAAGAACACTCTCCCTTTGAAACCTACTAGCAAAAGCAGTGCTAGGTTTCCATTCACCACATGACTTTCCAAAAAGTGAAATGCATCCTTATAGAAAAATGTATTAGCTTGAATTAGTCTTGGTCAGTTGGCCTTGCTACTCGGGATTGTTATGTTTTGCAATAATGGATTGTAGTGTAGAGAGAATGACAGTTTGACAAAAATTGAACCACTATGTAATCGACATGAAAGTGAAGATATTGTAACCACCAACGAGTAGTTTAAACTTATATGCATTTTACTAGCAGACTGTCACATATATGAGAGGACATTAACAATTCAGAAACATCATCAATTTACGAGAGGACAGTAGTTTGAATGAGACAAGTGAAAGAGAGCATAGTCAAGTGAAGATGTTTTGGATTTAGAGTAGAAAATATATTAATAGTGAAGTATCAATTTAGAGAACATAAAGGGAAGGCAATTAAAGAGAGATGGAATTTAGAAGCAGACAACAACATCAACAACATATGAGAGGATATTTATAGAAAGAATATTGCATTTAAGAGTGGGAATGAAAGAAACAAAAGATGTTTTATTGATAAAACGTTAATTTTAAAATAAATGAGGCATACACAGCAGAGATAAATCTTTTTGGGTTTGTTTTAAGAACATCTATTTCTTGCAGTGTAGCTCGCAAAATGGCATATCTAATGGAGCTAGTGCTTTGTATCTATTGATGTTTTTTTTTTGTAAATTTCTACAACCAAAGAGTTTTTTAAACATAAAGTTTCAGCAAATGGTTGGTAGCGAACAACCGCTACGCATCTTAAAAAGTGGATTTTGAGTGTATTCTGCTTTTCTTCTTTTGTAGTTATTTGTGACGCCTATGTACCTATGTCCATGCTATCGACATGTGATGGAGTAGATTTTGCATCTGATATCCGTTGTCTCGTGTACAAGCAACAATATTTGGCTCTTGTTGTCCTATTCTTCACAATAAGAATGAGGGTAGTGTGAGACAGAAAGCGAAATTCATGAATGATGGAATGCATATTCAAATGGCTGATGAGCATCAGGTTAAGTTAATATGACCTGGTTTTGATTTTTGATGTAGGCATACGGATCAAAATCTCCAAATCATGTTTCGTAAAGATCTTCGCCATATGATTTTTTTATTTGTGATAGATGATGCCTCTTCCTTGAACTCTTTCTTGAAGCTGGCTGCAATTTCGCTTGCATCACTTCTGTCATGTATGTTAAGTCCTCAGTGCAATGTCACAGGCATAGTGGTGCATTTCAAGGATTTAGGGTTTCATGGTTGTTTATTGTTTGCAATAGTCAATTTGCAAGGTTTAGGGTTTCATGGTTGTCTTTGTCTGCAATAGTCAATTTGCATCCCCATTGGGTCGTGTCTGGCCCTTGGCCTCACATTACTCCTCCCTTGAAGAAGCATTTTCACCTCTAAAAACCAAAGTGGGGTATTTCTTTTTAATAACACTAATTTTTTCCCAGGCGGCACCTTCTTCAAGTCTATCTTTCCACTTAATTGATGCTTGGCAAGGCACATGATGACGAGTACGTAAATCATGATAGTCAAGAATGTACACGGGCTCATGCAGCTGGGTGGGAGGTTCCATGAAATCGACCAAAACCTATTGGCCAATGACATTGTGAGCCCTATGCAAGCGTTTACATAAATGACTTACATGAAAAATCGGATGAATATGAGAGTGCTCAGGTTAAGAAAGTTTGTAGGCCACATGTCCAACTCACTTGAGTATTTTGAATGGGCCATAATATCTAGAACTTTTTGAATTCTCTGGAACACGTAAGAATACCTCTTCACCTTACGCGAAGGTGACTTGTCGATGTTTTTCATCAACATATTTCTTGTATATGTCGTCTGCTTATGAACATTTTGTTGATCAAGTTTCAACATATCCATATAGTCTTAAGTAAAGTCCTTGACTTGTTGAATTTTCTCAGCATCCATCCCCATCGTAATTGGTAACCTAGGTTGAAAACCGTACATAAGCATGAAGGGATAAACCAAGTAGTAGCATGCTTTGCATTATTATAAGCAAATAGGGAGATAATCTTCACAATAGGTGGATTGCCTTTTGCTTACGTATGCTCGTAGCATATCCTCTAACACCTGGTTAACTTATTTAGTTTGACCATCTGTCTCTACATATGCTCGTAGCATATCCTCTAGCACCTGGTTAACTTGTTTAGTTTAACCATCCGTCTTAGGATGGTCTGTAGCACTGAGGTTGGGTTGTGTTCCCAACCGTTTAAAGACAAGTCTCCATTAGTGATTGTTAAAATTCGGATCACGATCACAATCAATGTAGAAAACACTTGAATCTGAAAGTTTGAACAAGATTCTGAAGCTTGATCACCCAAAGCAGACAATTCACAACATTGTTGCTTAAATTAAATGTTAATTGAGGAGTTTAAGCTCCTTCCATCGGTTTTACCTGACTTAATTCAGGTGATAGTAGAGAAAATAAAACTTCAACTATCTCGATGATGATAATGTTGAGGTCGATGATGAAAGTACTGAGGATGATGGTTGTTTTTTCCTTTGTCTTAATTGGCCTACCAAGCTCACCTTGATGCTCTTCCTCTCCTTCGTTCCTCCTCTGCGCATGCACACACACACACACACACACACACACACACACAAACAGATGAGGGATATGATTCATTATGGCTTATTGAAAACCAAGCTGATGAGCTTGGGATTGAGAAAGAGATTACGGCTTGGGTTATGGCTTCTTGAGTTTGAGTAGAGAGGATATCATGTATGGTTTAGCCGACATAGATTAGATAGGAATAATGAGGTTTTGGCTCATAAGATGGGGTCTAACAATGGCACATGAGTGATATAATTCCCCTGAGTATGAGGGAGAGAGAATGATCTAAATCATGCTTAATAATAATCAAGCTATTGAGCTTGGTTTCAATGGGGGTGAGAGAGAGAATTCTAATAAGCTTAAGCATGAGGAGGGAAGAGGGAGCTTGAAGGATTTTCTCATGAGTCCGCTATGGAAGGTCTATGCCCCGAGAGGTATCAAGGCTTATGGATCTTCTAGCATGAGGGAGGGCTCCCCCCATGTGTCATGAGAGAGAGCGTGAGTCCTTTTTGCATAAGAGCCGAATTTGGGAGCTTCCTTTGCATGGGTAACTCCCCTTTCTATTTACGGCTAGCCACTAGCGATATCGCTAGTGGGCACGGCCCCTTGATGATGTGGCATGGCTGAGGTCGAGGTGCGTGATAACTACTATTTCTGAGGCCGAATAGCGACGCCAAGGCCTACTGAGCATATCTCGTTTCATGCTTGTGCTCGTTCAGGCCTCGTACAGGTCATCGTGAGCCCCTTCCTCTCCCCTACGCCCTGGCTGGCTGCCAACCTCACCATTGCCCTTCTTTATTTCCTCCCTCCACACCTTAATCCCAAGTTGGGCGGCCATTGGTTGCCATAGTGGGTGGCCATTTCCATGCCCTTGGGTTTCTTGGGCGGCGGGCTTGTAAAATGCACCATAATATTTTGACATGCCAACCACGGTATTGCCTAGCACAATGTTGAGACACAAATCTCATCAAGAACTCAATGTGCTTTTGTAGTGGAACCACATTTGGCGTACATAATAACCAAGGCAATGTTAAGCATGCCAATATCTCAACATGGTTCTCCAATAGCCATCATTGGCCTGCATTCTAAAGCACCACCAAGCATGACTTCTTTCTCCAATCGGACCTCTTTTCCATTGATTCAAGGTGCAAGCATTAAGTAGTGCTATTATGGAAAACACCACATTTTACATGCATATCAGCCAAGGCATTGCTTCGTACATTATTCGTGTCTTCATTAGCCGGCCATGGAATACAATTCAAATGAAGCACCTGCTATCAATGCACTGCAAGAGATGAAATTCTAAACAAGATACTCCTTTAGCACTTATTCTACCATTTTTCAGAACCTAGTTGAAGCTTAAAACTCCCAGATGAAGAACTGGCTGAGGCGACCAAAGTGGTACGGAACTGGCCCCTGGTGAAACTTAAATTGGCCATATCTTGACAACCGGAACTCTGATTGACAATATAAAAAGACCGACACGCTCCTCAAAGTGAGCTTTAGGCCCATGCATTCATATCAACTTTGATCCTTCATCAGTAGCAGCAGCAGCTGCCCAATCCGATACGGATCTTCAATTGACTCAAAATTCAAATTGACATAACTTCCTATCTGTAGCTCCAATTGATGAGCCGCAAAGACAGGCATGTAGAGCACTTAAAGTACTAGAATTCTAATAAAAAACTCCCAACTATGACCACTTAAATCATACTCTCTGTTAGCATCAACAAGACAATTTTTGGCTCTTCAAAGCCGCATCTGGAATACTTTTAGCTTAAAATTGGCTAGTTATCAAGCCCTTATTAATGTTGAATAATCATATAGGATTCAAATAAACCTAATCTGCATCCCTTTGCTCATTTTCTCATCATGGAAGCGGAGCTTCACGACATCGCCTCCTCCTTTGTAGGGATGCTTGTCATAAAATCTAATATCTAACCAACCTAAATGATTTTCTCATATTAAACTGATCATTTAATGTGGGATAATAAATGGGAACAAGGGTTAGAATATAGACATTTGCTTATGGATCTATCTCACCACGGGGCCAATGGTAGAGGGGTCCAAATGAGAGATGGTATGTCAAAGAGCAAGGCTAACTAATGGAGCTTAAAAGACCTTAGGGTTAGCTTCATTGAAGACCTCCAATGGTTAGTGTTAAAAGTCCTTTGACCTTAGGCAAGCTAGGGTTGAGCTTGAGGTGGGTGGGAACCCAACCTAAGCTTGAGGTGCTTGTTGTGCTTGATGAGGAAGGTGCTTGTCGTGCTTGATGACTAAGGTGCTTGTCATGCTTGATGACTAAGGTGCTTGTGGTGCTTGTCATGCTTGATGAGGAAGGTGCTTCAGAAGCTTCCTATGCATGGGGGGTAAGGTGCTTGAGTCAAAAAGAGACCCTGCAAAGAAGGGGAAAAGCCCCAAATTTAGGGAAATCTTTGACTTAACTTCCCACTCACCCAAAGGGCACCCTTTTCTCAAGGGGCACATGGGACACATGTCAGACTCTCCCTATGCTTAGCCACATGGTGTGCTTGAATGCTATTGGCTAGACTAAAGAGGGGTCCAATGAGCTTCTAGTTCCATTCAACAAATATCTAGATATTTTCAAGCTCTCTCTCTCTAAGGGGTAAGGAGGACACTTGTCCAAAGACTACCCATGTACTTGAAATGCATGGTGCATATGATTGGCTAGGGGGAGAGGGGTCCAATGAGCTTGAGGCATGAGCAAAAAGTTGAACTCGCCCCAAGCAAGCAAGGGGTGGTTTGGGGGGGGGTGTACACTTCTCCAAGCGTGTTGAGAAGTGAGAGCCTACACCAACACTCTTGACTATGGAATGCAAATCCAACCAAGAGCCATGCTTCAATGCTTAAGCTTGCCATCTTTTCCATCTTCATTGCTATGCTATTATGTATGCTAGCAAGAAGAGTGATGATAAGTGAGGAACTATTTCTTTCTCTTATGGAATGTTTCTTCTTCCTCTTCCCTACCCTCATTCCCTGCTAGCTCTCTCCACCTTCGAAGGTGTTTGAGGCCTTGGGATTGAGGCTTGGGATAGTTAATGCTTTCTACAAAGTTTATGTTATGCTTGTGATGCATGAAGCTTTCTATCTTCATTGCATCACCAAGGTCACAAGGAACACAAATATTGTATTGTACCAAGTCTCTCTTGATGGGAGAAACTATAATACAAATGCCTATTGGAGGGGGGACTGGCTCCGTATGAATCCGGTCCTCAACTATTGTCATGTTCTCTAAACTCTCTCTCTTGCAAAATTATTGTTCATGCCAAGTTAACTAACTACCATTTTTATGTTGCTACCATCAATTAAGTTCACCCGCTATGCTCACAAAGTAATCTCACAAAAGTGCTTTATCTAATACCGCTACACTTAAAGTTCATAGGCCATTTCCATTACATTGGTATCAGAGCATTTGGTTTCTCTTTTCTTGCTTAAGAAGAGAGGTCCTTGAGTAGCCTATTAATGGTTGATTTTCTTTAATTATATTAGGGTAAGTGGGACTAAGATCTATTATCGGTTTTGTTAAGCCCACTATGTGGGATATGGTGCACACCTCGGTAGCTTTGGTCTTAACAATGGAGTCTTTTTAGACTTGCCTACAACTTTACTATTATTGAGTCATAAAAAGTCCGAAAGGAGCTATCCCTCGGCAACTCTGCTATGTTATACCCACTCCACTACTCTCTATTATTAACCAATTTGAGCCGTGGGTGTAGATACTTAATTGTCTATTTTCAAAGGCTAAGAGGAGTAGCACGATCGCCAACTCCTCCCAAGACGAAACGGTTAACCATAGTTCTTCTCCTCGTCACTCCAAAAGGGAAGAGAGGAATCAAAGGAAGAAAAGGGCAAGAAAGAGGTCACCCTCTTCTGCTTCTTCTTCACCTTCCTCCTCTTCCGATGAAAGATATGGCTATTCTCCTAGACAATACAAGAGAGGAGGACATCGCAAATCTTATCCGGCATGGCAAAGGTCACAAAAGCTCAAGAAGTTCAAAGAGGGAGGAAAGAGTATCTTTTTTTTCAATTTGATGTATCCTTCATCCAACAATTTGATGCAGCCTTTGGAGACAAGGGCTTCACGGAGTCCTCCAAGCTACGCCATGTAGCTATGCACTTCCAAAAATCGGCTCGTCAATGATGGGCTAGCCTTCGTGGCATCGGTGAAGCCCCAAAGACATGGAAAACTCTATGAGTTTCCATCATGAAGCAATTCCTTGCAAGCGATGCAAAGGACAAAGTGCTCACCGAATGGCGGAGTTTGAGGCTTCTCACGCATGAGTCTTTCCACAAATATGTGGACAAGTTTTGGGATTTACATCTCAAGGCAGTAGTATTGTCTTTCAAAAGATAGACTTCGCCAAGCAAAAGCAACAATTCTATGCGGGACTACCTGAAGAGATGGTTGAGTATGTCAACTCTCAAATGGCCTGGTTCTATCACCGAAGTAATCCACCACACCATGGTTGCTTTGTGCATCAATTTTCAACAAGGGGCTAGATGGAATGTCAAGCCCATGGAAAATAAAGACAAAAGTGATACAAAGGGGAAAACTAATGCCCAAAATTCTTCCCAAGGCCATGCCAACAACAACAACAACAATCGGTCCAAGGAGAAAGGAGTTTACAAAGGTAAAAATAAACTCACTCCTGAAGAGCTTGAAACTTTTTGCAAGGACCACAAATGTTTTAAGTGTGGGGAGCAAGGACATGGTTATCGTTCTTGCCCCGACATGGTAAGATTATCCGACGGTATCTTATTAAGTTCAAAAATTATCCTTTTGAAGATGCTAGATGGATGCAAGGAATCCAGCTTAAGGATAGTATGAACCTTGTCAATGCTTACAATGCTACATTAGAGTAAGCAAATGTACATGTTTCTTTTAAATGATCAATGTTTTTGTCTTATAAGACTAATTCTCTTTTTATTGTGCACAAATTGACGACGTCTCTCAAATATCAAGTAGAATTTGTCACCCTACTTGGGAGGATGAAAGGACTAAAGAGCACACATGCTTGCAGCAGCTATGTCTCCCAAGCACCAAATGGATTAGTCATCCATCTTGGAATGATGTCATGGGGTAAAAAGGGATACTCTACCCGCTAAGAAAAATTGAGTAATGACTAAGGCTTTATCTCTTTTACCTCATAGTCGAGAACGGCTATGATTTCAAGAAAGAGCTAATGTCATAAAATCTAATATCTAACCAGCCCAAATGATTTTCACATATTAAACTGATCATTTAATGTGGGATAATAAATGAGAACAAGGGTTAGAATATAGACATGTGCTTACGGATCTATCTCAACACGGGGTCCATGGTAGAGGGGTCCAAATGAGAGATGGTATGTCAAAGAGCAAGGCTAACTAATGGAGCTTAAAAGACCTTAGGGTTAGCTTCATTAAAGAAGTTTGAGGTGGAAACCCGACCTAAGCTTGAGGTGCTTGTCGTGCTTGATGACTAAGGTGCTTGAGGTGCTTGTCGTGCTTGAAGACTAAGGTGCTTGTCGTGCTTGATGACTAAGGTGCTTGAGGTGCTTGTCGTGCTTGGTGACTAAGGTGCTTGAGGTGCTTGTCATGCTTGATGACTAAAGTGATTTTCATGCTTGATGACTAAGGTGCTTGTGGTGCTTGTCATGCTTGATGAGGAAGGTGCTTCAGAAGCTTCCTATGCATGGGGGGTAAGGTGCTTGAGTCAAAAAGAGACCCTACAAAGGAGGGGGAAATCCCTAAAGTTAGGGGAATCTTTGACTTAACCTCCCACTCACCCAAAGGGCACCCTGTTCTCAAGGGGCACATGGGACACATGTCAGACTCTCCCTATGCTTAGCCACATGGTGTGCTTGAATGCTATTGGCTAGGCTAAAGATGGGTCCAATGAGTTTGTATTTCCATTCAACAAATATCTAGATATTTTCAAGCTCTCTCTCTCTAAGGGGTAAGGAGGACACTTGTCCAGAGACTACCCATGTACTTGAAATGCATGGTGCATATGATTGGCTAGGGGGAGAGGGGTCCAATGAGCTTGAGGCATGAGCAAAAAGTAGAACTCGCCCCAAGCAAGCAAGGGTTGTGTTGAGGGGAGGTATACACTTCTCACACACTCATTTTTTTGAGGTATTCTCACTTGGTGAAAGTAGAGGAACTCCACCTCCTTCTCCAAGCTTTTGAGAAGTGAGAGCCTACACCAACACTCTTGGCTATGGAATGCAAATCCAACCAAGAGCCATGCTTCAATGCTGAAGCTTGCCATCTTTTCCATCTTCATTGCTATGCTATTATGTATGCTAGCAAGAAGAGTGATGATAAGTGAGGAACTATTTCTTTCTCCTATGGAATGTTTCTTCTTCCTCTTCCCTACCCTCATTCCCTGCTAGCTCTCTCCACCTTTGAAGGTGTTTGAGGCCTTGGGAATGAGGCTTGGGATAGTTAATGCCTTCTACAAAGTTTATGTTATCTTTGTGATGCATGAAGCTTTCCATCTTCATTGCATCACCAAGGTCACAAGGAACACAAAGATTGTATTGTACTAAGTCTCTCTTGATGGGAGAAACTATAATACAAATGGCTATTGGAGGGGGAACCGGCTCCGTATGAATCCATTCCTCAACTGTTGTCATGTTCTCTAAACTCTCTCTCTTGTAAAAGTATTTTTCATACCAAGTTAACTAAGTACCATGTTTATTTTGCTACCATCAAATTAAGTTCACCCGCTATGCTCACAAAGTAATCTCACAAAAGTGATTTATATAATTCCGCTACACTTAAAGTTGATAGGCTATTTCCATCATTCCTTTGACTTATGAGACGCAAGCACCTTAGTCAGCAAGCACGACAAAGCACATCAAGCTTGGGTAGTGTTTCCCACAAGCACTTCAAGCTCCTTAGTCGGCAAGCACGACAAGCACCTTAGCGAGCAAGCACAACAAGCACCTCACGCACCTTAGCATCTAGCACGACAAGCACCTCAAGCACCTTAGTCATCAAGCACGACAAGCACCTCAAGCTTGGGCCGGGTTCCCACCTCAAGCATAGCCCTAGCTTACCTAAGGTCGAAGGACTTTAAATACTAACCATTGGAGGTCTCTAATGAAGCTGACACTAAGGTCTTTAAGCTCCATTAACTAACCTTACTCTTTGACAGATCATCCCTCATTTGGACCCCTTTACCATTGGCCCTAGGTTGAGATAGACCCGTAAGCACATGTCTATATTCTAATCTTTGTTCTCGTCTATTCTCCCACATTAAATGATCAATTTAATATGAGAAAATCATTTGGGTTGGTTAGATATTAGATTTCATGACATTACCTCTCTCTTGAAATCATAGTCGTCATAAAGCCTTAGTCATTAGTCAATGTTTCTTAACGGGTAGAGGATCCCTTTTTATCCTACAACATCTTTCCAAGATGGATGACTAATCCATTTGGTGCTTGGGAGACATAGCTATCACAAGCATGTTTGCTCTTTAGTCCATTTCATTCTCCCAAAGTAGAGTGACAAATTCTACTTGGTGTATGAGAGATGTCGTCATCACAAACATGATCTTAAGCACACATACTAGTTAAATTTGCGCACAATAAAAAGAGAACTAGTCTTATAAGACAAGAACAATGGTCATTCAAAAGACATTTGTACATTTGCTTACTCTAATGTAGCATTGTAAGCATTGACAAGGTTCATACTATCCTTAAGGTATATTCCTTGCATCCATCTAGCATCTTCAAAAGGATAATTTTTGAACTTAATAAGATCCTGTCGAATAATCTTACCATGTCGTAGTACCTGTCTTCATGCCAAAGGATAGCTTTGGATTGTAGCACCTCTTCTTGGTCTTTGATTTCGGGAGGGTCTTCAATAATTGATTCACATGGTGGCTCTTCTTTGTAGGGCTTAAGTAGGCTCACATGAAAAGCATTGTGTATGACCCAATGGTTGGGCAGCTTGAGTTGATAAGCCATCTCATTGATTGGCTTCAAGATTTGAAAAGGACCATAGTATCTTTTTGTCGGTTTAGCATAATACTTTTGATGGCACGTAGAATTTTTGCCCATCGTTTGCCTCAATCGAGCCTTGGAAAACTTAAGTAATCTCCAATAATTTTCTTTGAACGTTAAGGGCCTTCTGTGCTTGTCGGCATCAGCTTTTTGCCTTTGTTGAGAGATGGATATAGCCTCCTTAATCTTTTGAAAAGCTTCTTGTAGGTCATGTCTATACTCATCATTCAGCAGCAGCGAAGATCTTCCCATGTAATTTAAGTAGCAAGGGACTTTTAGGCCTTCCCTCAATGATTTCAAAAGGTGCTTCTCCCATAGAAGTATGTACATTATTGTTGTACGCATACTCTACAACAGGTAAGTACTTTTACCATTGTGAGCGTTGATCTACTTCTGTAACATAAGTCTTTAGTAGATCAAGTATCGTAAGATTGGCTATCTCACTTTGGCCAATCATTTGTGGGTAATAGGCCAAAGAGAAACTCAATCTTGTACCTAGATTTTCAAAGAGATCTTTTCAAAAATTACTGGTCATTCTAGGATCTCTATCTGACATGATGGATGTTGGGATCCATGGTGTTTGAAAATCTGTGATATGAAGAGAGTTGCCATTTGGTGTGCCTTAATAGTCTTTTTGAACGGAATAAAGTGTGCTTGCTTGCTAAACCTGTCGACTATTGTCCATATTCCCGTATTCCCATGGATAGACTTGGGTAATCCAAAGATAAAATCCATAGATATACTCTCCCATGGTGAATTAGGAATTGGCAATGGCTGGAGTAATCTAGGTTGCTTCCCTCTATCATACTTAGTCTTTTGGCATACTACACATTTTGAAACATACTCTTGTATGTCCACTTTCATGGTAGGCCAATAGAAGTACGTCTCTACTCCTCAAAGAGTAGGTCGAATACCTATATGCCCTGCATAGGGAGGAGCATGAGATTCATATATAACTTTCTCACGAAGGGAGTGGGTAACACATAGCCTATTGCCATGGAGAAGATTACCATCCTGCAAGGTGAATGGTTCCTCTTTCTTCCCCAAAGCAAGGACTGACATTATGTCTTCAAAGTCAGGGTCGGTAGCATACTCATCTATCATAGAAGATAGATCATTGTGAGTAGCTATAGACACTGCATTAACTTTTGGTCCTCATGAAAGTGCATCGGCCACTTGATTGCGCTTACCAGTAATGTGAGCAACATGAAAATAAAATTACAAAATAAAATTTGTCCAAATAATTTGTTTGTCGCAAAGCTTGGTTTGCGTCATGAAGTACTTGAGACTTTGATGGTTTGTTCGTAAGATAAATGGAGTCCCCAATAAATAGTGCTTCCATGTGTCTAGGGCATGTGGAACGGCTAAAAGCTCTCTCTTATAAATTCCCAAGACCCGCTTATTCGTATTGAGCCTTCGGCTCTCGTATGCTATGGCACGCCCTTCTTGAAGCAAGACTGTTCCAAGGCAATCACCACAAGCATCACATTGGACCTCAAATGGCTTTGAGAGATTCGGAAGCATGAGGACTGGTTGGGAGGTAAGATTCTCTTATAGCTTACTTAAGGACCTCTCTTCTTAAGAAAGAAAAGAGAAACCAAATGCTCTGATACCAATGTAATGGAAATGGCCTATGAACTTTGAGATTAGCAAAATTAAGAGAATTAGAGTGAGCATTTTTTGTGAGATTACTTTGAGAACATAGAGGGTGAGCTTAACTGATGGTAGCAACATAAACATAGTACTTTATTAACTTCACATGAGAAATACTTTTGCAAGAGAGAGTATTAGAGAATATGACAATAGAGGACCGGATTTATGTGTATCCAATCCCTCCTCCAATACGATTTTTTATTATAAATTCTCCCATGAAGAGAGACTTGGTACAATACAATCTTTGTGTTCCTTGTGACCTAGGTGATGTTATAGAAATAAAGCTTCATGCATCACGAGCATAACATAGACTTTGTAAAAAGCATTAACTATCCCCAGCCTCAGTCCCAAGGCTTCAAACACCTTCAAAGGTGGAGAGAGCTAGCGGGGAATGAGGGTAGGGAAGAGGAAGAAGAAACATTCATAGGATCAAGAAATAGTTCCTCACTTATTGTAATGTACCCGACATTTCTTAATAAAAGTATTTTACTCACTTACAAATATTCAAGGTTCGCATTTTTTAAAAGTTATAATGCGTTCAAACGGAATGATCGGATTGAAAATCGGACGCTAGAACTACTAATTATGTCCCTTATTCACTTGAAAACTATAGGTTGATGGGAAACTTAAGCCTCAAGACTGTATCTAGAGATAAGAGTTGACCCTTGGGAAAGAAGGAGCAATTTTAGGAAAGGAGGAGTATTTTTAGGAAAGAAAGAAGAGGGAGTTAAGTTTAGAGTTATTGTCTTGGAAGCCAAGATTCTTCTAATATTAGCGAATCAAATTCGTGCATCGGAAAACGTGCCTCGCGGTTAGCGGGATGCCTCGCGGGTAGCGGGATGCCTGGCGGTTAGCAAGATGCCTCGCGGGTAGCGGTATGTCTCGCGGTTAGCGAGATGGGAAGGTTGCGTAATTCACAGTTAGCGAATAAATCCTTTGCAAAGGCTCTGTTGGTTAGACAGAGGAAGTCCGCGGGTAGTGACAACTCATGAGAAATTGGAAAAGTTATTTTTGTTGAATTATAGGGTTGTCTTCATTAGGCCTTGTTTGAATTATTTTGGTATTGTTTGAAGGGTTGTATAACATAATCTGTGTCTGGAATTAATTAAGGAACATTGTTTGTGTATGTAAAACAGTGTGATAGCAATTAGAAAAAAAGATCAAAAGTGTGAGTGTAGGGTGGAAAGTGGGGGCTGGCTCAAGTTGCCAGTCAAGGATGGGTGGTCTCGATTAGTCGAGAAACTCTCCACTCCCTCTTATTAAGAGAAGTGAAATTAGAGACTCATTGTGCCAAGAGTCGAGATGTCCCAAATCTACGTGCCCACAAGATTACTAGTTAGTTTAGATTGAGTCTCATATCATATATTATGGTTTATGGATGGCAGCCGTGCCTCTTAAACGTGGGGAAAAAGGCGTTGTTTATGGATTCTAAATATGTCAATGGGATTTCATCTTTATGTTAGGGAAGAACTTTCATTAGAATCCTAGATTTATCGACCTGGCTTGTGGCGTATGACCCTTATAACCACGTAAACAATGGATAGAAGACTTCCTCTCTTCTGTTGCTCGTATCTCTACTTTTTGGAAACGGAGTAGGGTGTCGTCAACGGAAAAGGAGAATAAAGGAAGGCCATCTATCAAGTCGCCCCAATCTTCTCAGGGTTGGGGACCTCACAATTGGTATCAGAGCGTAGGTTAAAAAGATTTAATTGGCTACTTCAAGCTCCCTCATGTGTATGATTTTCATACCCATTACCCGACTCGTAGAGATATTACAATATGCCGATTGATGTGTACCATAGTTATGGTTGAAACCTTTATTATGTATTCTCATGGAGAGATCTTTTCTAGGCCTCTATATGACATTTTGATGATTTTATGAATAGAAGATTGAATTGTTTTTCTACAAATTAATTGTTTGACTGGTTAAGTCATGAAAGTGAGTTTTTTGGTGGATTGAATGAGCCATCACTGATTAAGTCATGTGATGAGATAACTCATGGCTGGTTAAGTCATGTAATTGAGATAATCATCACTAGTTAAGTCATGTGATTGAGTTTTGATGGACTCAGTAAGTCATGATTGGTTAAGTCGTGTGACTGAGTTTTCATGGACTGGTTAAGTCAAGATTGGCTAGCTCATGTGATTGAGTTTTAATGCATTGGACAAGTAATGATTGGTTAAGTCATACGATTGAGCTGTTAGTGGACTGGATAAGTCCAAGTTAAAAAAAAATACCCTATTGATTTGAGTTATTACAAACATTGATGTACACTCAGGGGAATCCTCAAATCACTTCTACGTTGGAAAACCCTCAGAATGATGATATTTATATGGAGATTTAGGAGAAGAAGTTGTTACTCAAACAAATGCAACCACCTTCTTTTAAAGGAGAGGGTGATGATATTGAGAAAGATGCAGAAGTATGGATCGAAGCTATGGATGATTACTTCTCTGCTGCAAGGACCACACCTGCAAACCAAGCGATGCTAGGGATGTTTCGCCTCTCTGGTGAAGCGAAATTATGGTGGAAACAACATTGTCGTGACATGGGAGTGTTAGAGAACTCTCAGAGTTGCTGGGAAATCAAACAAGCGGTGAAAGAAAGATACTTACCCCCTGTCCATGAAACGATAAAGATGAATGAGTTCTTTAGCTTGAAATAATACAGTTTATTTTTGGAAGAGTACTACTCAAAGTTTGTAAGGTTTAGACGTTACGCTGTCGAGAAATTTGCGGTCTTGCCAGGAAAGCACCGGGCTTATGGCTGTGAGAGTTTGTGAGAGAACTCAACAAAAACTATATAAAGGAGTTAAACCATAGATGCCATGAAGACTAGGGTTTGGAAAGAAGTGCAATCAAAGAAGACTCACTCTTTCTCTCTTGCACTCACACACACAAAGAAAGAACACAAAAGAGAATGTCAAAACAATACGAAGATGAAAACATCAAAGCTATGGTCATATCGTATCATGGGTAATATGAAAGGGTTAATGGATGAGTTCATGGCATTCAATCTTGGCTGACCAAATAGGCTACGAATTGTTCTTTGGAATTGTAGTTTTGTGCTTACCATAATATATATTTTTTGTTTAGTGATTGAGATTAATTGTGTGTACAAATCCTCTTGGTTCATAGCAAGATAACTACGCTTACATCAAAAGAAAAATTATAGTCTATGAGAGGTAGTATGATGGGATCCGGTGATAGAAGTATTTCATTGAGCCTTTTAAGGCCGAAGAGAAACACTATACGTTGTTGAAAGTGTATTTTACGGCTAATTCATACGTTAATTCTAATAGATCGTACAGAGTGAAAGCGATAGAAATGATCATCATGTGGGTTATTCATCTAGGATAGTATGTGAGAAATGTAGATATGAGAGAAGTGAAGAGATGAGAAGTTTCCCTCTCAAGCCCTATTCTTGCCCGTAGGCTAAGGATACTGCGGGGAGAGATGTACCTGTAGCAAAGAGAACCTAGAGAGGATGAATTACTAAGAATGAGAGAGATAGGTTTGGTTAAGGAGATGAGATTAGATACATATATATATGTTGGATTAGAGATGAAAATGAAAACAACAAGAAATCAAGAAAACATCAATGTAGAACACATCTTACTTGAAACCCTTCAGCACCATTAATGATGGGAGAGAGAAGAAGAGGGGAGAATTCAACGTTGATTGATACGCCAAGTACAACACCTTCTTTGATTAGAGTTGATCTTTCAAGGATAGCGTACAAGAATGGCTAGTCTTCCTCTAGGAGAAAGTGTAGGCTTGGGCTTATGTTAATGGGGATAAGTACAATTAGGCATTATTACTCACTCCCTCAAGAATTACTCTCATCAATGGCTTGAATGCTTGAGTTCCTTTTCAAGGAAGAAGAGGTCCCCTTTTATAGGTGAAGGGAACCCCATAGGGTTTACACAAGAAGAGAGGAGCCAGTGTGAATAGGAATTGGAAAAGTTGGAAATGAGCTGTCCTTGCATGATGTGGGCAGACTGGGGTCCAGTATTTTGATCATATCTCCTCAACCGTGGATCCAAATAAAAAAGTAAAAATATGGGCAGAAACTTGAACTCATTAGCTACGATTTTCATTTTAAAATCATTTTCCAATTCGGATTGGAACCTTGTGTAAAAAATTCATCAAAATAGGGTCCATTTCTGACAGCAAAAGTCTTCCCGTGGTCCCCTTAGTTTAGACTTTCATTTAATTCCAAAGGACACCTCATGCCATATGAAAGCATGACATTGCTCCTTGACAAAGTTTTGTAATCATGCTTGCAATAATGCATTAAAATAAGTGTATCTTTGAAATCATGCCACCTAGTGTCCCACTAGAATTTGATTCCCTCCTAGTAGCTATTTAAAAAAAATATAAGAAAAGTATAAAAAATTACATAGAATATATATATATATTGGAGTTTACCCTAGATATAGGATCTAGCTAGGGTGTGAGATGATAATGAGATAGTAGAAATAAAGAATCAATGCTTTTTGCCCCAAGTTAAAGAGGCGGAGCTATTGATGCTTTTCCCATAGTATTTTCTGATGGTAAAGTAAGAATAGGTTACCCTTGAGAAAAATAATAGGATGAGATAGAAGGCTTATTATTATACTTAAATATGCATATGTACATTATAGGAAAGATAATTATGTATCTAAAAAATTTCAAGATAACTCTTGTAGCATGCGATCCCACTATGTACGTGTCATAGCACGACATCCACCCCCTCTAAACCTGCACATCCTCCGGCATGTGCCAACCTCATGGTAACTTGTGAAAGCAATTGTATCCCCTGTCATCCCATGAGCTCCTCCAGGATCATATGGGTAACTCAAAAACTTGTATTGTACTAAGCATTGAGATTCTCCGCATCTTTTAATTGCTCTCGGATCAGAAGGAATTGTTATATACATCTGTCTCCAAAACATCTGTAACAAATCTCCATTATGCGCAAAATCTTCATGACGTAGAGACATAAGTTCCTCATCCTCCTCTTCAAAAAACACTTCTAGGCTTCCTGTAATATACTTGAAAGATTTTTGAAACTGCACTTCAACCTTCTGACCAACCTGTAAATCCATATGTACCTCTTTCGCATAGAAGTCTGAATCTGCATCTTCATTCGCAAAAGAATCCTCTAGATAGCCTTTCTCAACATCGAGAGAAACCTCAGAAATGTGCATGGTAAACCTCTCATCAATTCTCTCACCTTTTACCAAATACCTCTCCAACTTTATAGCATAAAACTTTGCATACCTCTCAAATACGGTGTCTAATTCCCTTTCCAAATCATCCTGGTAGGTATGCTCCCGGTCACTTGTAACCGACTGCTCAAAAACCTCCTTGGAGTTAGTCTCTGACACAATATGTTCACCCCTTCTTCCTTTTTGACTCATCGCTAAATTATCTTCAACTAAATGATGTCTCCACTCATCTAGGGAGAACCCTTCTTCATTACATGACTCTGGTGTCAGCATAGAGCTATCATCCTCTTCTTGCTTCAAGGAATCACCATGTATACCCTTCCTATCCATAGCAGATAGATGCTCACAAACCTGCTTGCAATTTATACCCTGTGACACAAGACCTAAATCCCTTTTATGCCTCAGATATTGTTTGCATACCTGCAGGCAACCGAATTTCTTAGAACCCTGTATAGTAGGCACTTTATGACAAGCATCTTTATTTGCATCTTCACACAGATAAGAAATATCACCCCAATCACAGACCATATCCGAAGAGGTTTCTTGCTCTTCTACTCTATCCTCTAATGTCACTTCAACCTGTATAGCATAACCAAACACTTTTCTATATTTGATTTGTGAATCTTGAAGATTCATAGCTTCATCTGCAGAACCCCAATCCTTATGCAGAGAATCTGCATCTGTCATTCCTTCCTCTACCATGGAATTGTGAAAGCTTGCTGCATCTAGCTCTAAATAAGGCACAATTTCATGAGTCATCTGCATCACATCTGCTACTCCATATATACAAGACATACATATTACTCTGTCAATGCACTCCTCTTCTTCCACCTCGTCTAACTGAGGTACTTCACAATCCGCAATGCTACTAGCAGAGCTATACTCACAAAGGAAGAGATTTTCAGTCACCCCCTCTAAATTAGCACTTTTGCAGCTAGGCATATCCATTTGGGTAGTACCACATGCATCAACCTCGCATAGGAAATCATTGATAATGGCTTCTTCATCTTGGTATATGTCTTCAGTATAGGCATCCGGCTCTTCTAAATTTGGTAAAAGTTCAGGGATCTGCTCAAAAGTAGATTGTAGCACATCACTAATATAGCCATCTTCCACCTGTTTTCCCTTCACATCCTCTGTCAAAACCATAGCATCCTCATCCTTGTATATACACTCATGTGCATCTTCAAACGAATCAAAAGGAGCGTCCAAATCATCTATCATAGCCAACGAGTTTGCATCATCCTCTAAGTTGCTTTGAGCCGTTTCAGGCACTTGGATAGCATCATGAGAGTCATTATCTTGAGATACGAAGGTTACAAGACCCAAACGTGCATAAATAGCTTGCACTATGTCAGCTTCATCTGCATACAATAAATTTGCATCTTGCAAAAGATATGCATCTATTACTGCTTCTAAATTGGCCTACATGGATGTGTTGACACTTGCATGGCTTACAGGAGACACCAACTCTAGTTGGTCACATCCACTTCCACTTTGCTCCATCTCTTGGTCTTGATGTTCCAAGCATACCTATGTTATAGCTGTAGAAACTCACCCCAGTTGCTTGCATATACACTTGCATAGTCTTGAACTTGGTGCTTGAAATCATCACTCACAAGTTCAACAAATCCTGCAATCATCCGAGCTTCTGGAATTGCTTGAAGCCTCATCTCTGTCACATAGCACTCAAGATATCCCTCTGGATCATAGCCTTCGAATATATTAAGCTCATTATATACGGATTGCATAGCGCTTTCAATCGCTTTTTGAATCCGGTCTTCTTCTTCAAGCCATTTGCATCTGTCTTCCAGCTCTTTCATTTCAGCATATAGCTACTCCACTTTGCTAACCATCTTTATGTACTCTCACCCCGGCTTGTTCGCGTCGGGTTCACCAATAATATGTCGAGAAATTTGCGGTCTTGCCAGGAAAGCACCGGGCTTATGGCTGTGAGAGTTTGTGAGAGAACTCAACAAAAACTATATAAAGGAGTTAAACCATAGATGCCATGAAGACTAGGGTTTGGAAAGAAGTGCAATCAAAGAAGACTCACTCTTTCTCTCTTGCACTCACACACACAAAGAAAGAACACAAAAGAGAATGTCAAAACAATACGAAGATGAAAACATCAAGGCTATGGTCATATCGTATCATGGGTAATATGAAAGGGTTAATGGATGAGTTCATGGCATTCAATCTTGGCTGACCAAATAGGCTACGAATTGTTCTTTGGAATTGTAGTTTTGTGCTTACCATAATATATATTTTTTGTTTAGTGATTGGGATTAATTGTGTGTACAAATCCTCTTGGTTCATAGCAAGATAACTACGCTTACATCAAAGGAAAAATTATAGTCTATGAGAGGTAGTATGATGGGATCCGGTGATAGAAGTATTTGATTGAGCCTTTTAGGGCCGAAGAGAAACACTATACGTTGTTGAAAGTGTATTTTACGGCTAATTCATACGTTAATTCTAATAGATCGTACAGAGTGAAAGCGATAGAAATGATCATCATGTGGGTTATTCATCTAGGATAGTATGTGAGAAATGTAGATATGAGAGAAGTGAAGAGATGAGAAGTTTCCCTCCCAAGCCCTATTCTTGCCCGTAGGCTAAGGATACTGCGGGGAGAGATGTACCTGTAGCAAAGAGAACCTAGAGAGGATGAATTACTAAGAATGAGAGAGATAGGTTTGGTTAAGGAGATGAGATTAGATACATATATATATGTTGGATTAGAGATGAAAATGAAAACAACAAGAAATCAAGAAAACATCAATGTAGAACACATCTTACTTGAAACCCTTCAGCACCATTAATGATGGGAGAGAGAAGAAGAGGGGAGAATTCAACGTTGATTGATACGCCAAGTACAACACCTTCTTTGATTAGAGTTGATCTTTCAAGCATAGCGTACAAGAATGGCTAGTCTTCCTCTAGGAGAAAGTGTAGGCTTGGGCTTATGTTAATGGGGATAAGTACAATTAGGCATTACTACTCACTCCCTCAAGAATTCCTCTCATCAATGGATTGAATGCTTGAGTTCCTTTTCAAGGAAGAAGAGGTCCCCTTTTATAGGTGAAGGGAACCCCCAAGGGTTTACACAAGAAGAGAAGAGCCAGTGTGAATAGGAATTGGAAAAGTTGGAAATGAGCTGTCCCTGCATGATGTGGGCAGACTGGGGTCCAGTATTTTGATCATATCTCCTCAACCGTGTCTTCAAATAAAAAAGTAAAAATATGGGCAGAAACTTGAACTCATTAGCTACGATTTTCATTTTAAAATCATTTTCCAATTCGGATTGGAACCTTGTGTAAAAAATTCATCAAAATAGGGTCCATTTCTGGCAGCAAAAGTCTTCCCGTGGTCCCCTTAGTCTAGACTTTCATTTAATTCCAAAGGACACCTCATGCCATATGAAAGCATGACATTGCTCCTTGACAAAGTTTTGTAATCATGCTTGCAATAATGCATTAAAATAAGTGTATCTTTGAAATCATGCCACTTAGTGTCCCACTAGGATTTGATTCCCTCCTAGTAGCTATTTAAAAAGAAATATAAGAAAAATATAAAAAATTACATAGAATATATATATATGTTGGAGTTTACCCTAGATATAGGATCTAGCTAGGGTGTGAGATGATAATGAGATAGTAGAAATAAAGAATCAATGCTTTTTGCCCCAAGTTAAAGAGGCGGAGCTATTGATGCTTTTCCCATAGTATTTTCTGATGGTAAAGTAAGAATAGGTTACCCTTGAGAAAAATAATAGGATGAGATAGAAGGCTTATTATTATACTTAAATATGCATATGTACATTATAGGAAAGATAATTATGTATCTAAAAAATTTCAAGATAACTCTTGTAGCATGCGTTCCCACTATGTCGTGTCACAGCACGACAACGCACCATCAATGACCATAGAGCAGTAGGTAGCTCGCTTTTGTCAAGGTTTAAGAGAACCAATAAGCTCGAACGATTGGAAGCCCTGAAGCCTACCACAGTACAAGATGCTTTACTACGAGCTAAACCTTTGATGAAGGAACAAGGGATTACAAGAAGAATTGAACGGAATGAGAGCTTCAGAGATAGTCAGTCACAGAGAGCTTATGCCACTAATGCACAAGATCCTCAACGCTTTCGATGCTTTGAATGTGGAGAGTTGGGACATTATCAAAACTCTTGTCCACGATTGACTAATGGAGCAGCAGTAGAAAGTGAAGCAGACTAAAGACACCACTCTTTTGGATATAATGATAGTAACTAGAGTAGGAGTATCCTCACTTTTTCTCGAGATGAGGACATCTCGAATCCATAAGTTGGGGAGATTGTAATGTACCCAACATTTTTCAATAGAAGTATTTTATTTACTTTGCAAATATTTAAGGTTTGCATTTTGTTAAGTCATAATGCGTTCAAACGGAATGATCGGATTGAAAATCGAACGCTAGAACTACTAATTATGACCCTTATTCATTTGAAAACTATAGGTTGATGGGAAACTTAAGCCTCAAGACCGTATCTAGAGATAAGAGTTGACTCTTGGGAAAGAAGGAGCAATTTTAGGAAAGGAGGAGTATTTTTAGGAAAGAAAGAGAAGGAGGCATTGTTGCCAAAGCCTATTCTACCCCTGGATTAGATATGGCTTAAGACATCCTTGCTTAAGGTTCTCCAACAGAAAATACTCAGAGCTGAACCGCGACTTCTATAGTAACCTGCCAAGGAGTCAGGAGGTGTTGCGAAGGGGGGTGGAGCAGGGCACGGCGCCCAAAGAAATTGTAAGCGACACTTGGGTGGTGTGTGTGTGTGTGTGTGTGTGTGTGGGGGGGGGGGGGGGGGGGGGGGGGGGGGGGGGGGGGGGGGAGGGGGAGGGGGAGGGGGAATCTCTTTTCGCTCAGGCTCGGGCGAGGTGAAGGCAGCTCTTGGTCCGCAAGCCCGCAGTGAGGCTCCCGGTTCTTGTAGTGGAGGGCCAGCTCCGAGTAGCCTTGGGGGTGAAGGTCTGGCTCACTAGCACGCTGAGACTAAATAATCGTGATTCCCAAGCTAGTAATCTCCATATGCAATCTAAAATAATCGTTGCTCTTGCTCTAAAGCTAATAATCGTCATCTAAATAATAGCTCTTCTTGCCTTTGAGTGGAATTGATTAAAAAAAAAGTTATTAAAGGTATTGCTGCTGGTTTAAAAGCTTGAAAGCTTTGTTGCTCCGTGGGGCTGGAAGTTAACCAAGTACCTGAGGATGGAATCCGATATAGTCGAATTTTTTAAAATGCTAGCGACGGGTAAAATACCCGAAATGGAGCTTGCCGTGCCGATGGATGAAGGCGACGGCTCGGCCGTGAGACCATTGGAGGATGCGACAATGTCGAGCCCCAATTCGCCAAAAGTGGTATCGATCAAAAAGGACAAAACTGTCTCGATCAAAAAATTTCCTTTGGAGGAAACAAGGGAGAAAATTGCCTCAGGTCAAGGGTTCACATTTGAGGTAAAAACCCTCAAAGACGGGGTCCCTCAGGGTCCCATCTATACGAACGTGAATAAAGCGTCAAATGCATCTCTAGCTTGCAGGCCAGGCATCTCGTTTGCTAACATACTCAAGGGGCCTAACTATAAGGATTCAAAAAAATGGGTGTCGAGAGAAGGGGATATCGGAAAACTGCAGAATACAAGAGCTAGACTTCATCAAGAGCTCATGGAAGTCAGCAAAATAATTGAGGCCGGCCCTAACAACAACAAAAGAACGTGCTCCCAAACAGACCACAGTGGGCTGGGTGAAGAGGGGTTGGCAGATCGGGCCTATTCTGCTTTAAGAAAGTCCTTGCCATAGCAGGTGGAGATTGCCGAGGCTATTACTATAGCGATTCCACCAGTCCTTATCAAAAAACAGCTAGCCAGGCAAGCTCAACTAACGCTGGTTTTTGGGTTTAGTGGAAGAATCCTGAATAGGTTTGAGATGATTCAATGGCTTTAGGGCCCTCAAATTCTAGGTCATGGAGGAGCAGTTGAAAGTACCTAGCTAAAGGGTTTTGTTCAGTGAGATTCAAAGAGGCCTCCAATGTGAAAAAGATCCTCGACAAAGGGCCCCTAGTATTTAATAGGACTACGGTTTGTGTGGTGCTTTGGGAGCCAGTGTTCGACTCAGCCGAATCTTTACAAGGGTTCCATCCGGTCTAGGTGGAGTGTTAGAAGCTGAACACACCCCACGGCATCTAACTATCCGGAGGATTATTATTTTTGTAATTATTCATTCATTGAGGAAAATCTGATTTTTCACTTTGTAATTATTGGGACTTACAGAAGTTTCCAAATTGTATCCCAGTTTTAATAGTTAGATTGAGTAGATGGTTGATTTTGGAACTTTAGGGTTTGAGAAATTGTAAGGTATATATACCACTTTTTGACCTTAATGAAAAAACCTTTTGTCATTTTTAAAAACAAGTTTTGAAGTCTGTGAGTGAGCGTATTGTGTACCAGAGAGAGAGAGAGAGAGAGAGAGAGAGAGAGAGAGAGAGAGAGTGAGCTTCATCTTGACGCTACGTGTACTCCGGTGGTCGGAATTGAGTGCGAAGAAGTGCAACGTGTTGCCCCCGACGAGAGCTACGCGCCGATACCTACATTGTGCGCGTACGGTCCAGTTTTGCGAGCTCCTTCTACGAGCTTCATCGGGTGTTTGGATGAGCATACGTTGTCCGATTTTGCATTGCAGCATATCCACGCGTTCACATTGAGTAGAACTACACATTAGGCACTTTAGATTTCGGAAACGAAGACCTGCAGATTTCGGCCAGACATCCTACGTGTTTCTGCACCATGTGTTTTGGGTTGGGATTTTGGTTCTTAGACCTTAGGGAGAGAGACCTATTGGTATTAGTAGGGTCTCCTTCAAGTTCTATGGTGTTTCGATATTGTTTGATGGGTGTTTGGCTCTAGAAAGCGTTGTAGGAAGTTTCTCTTATGCACTCTTGAAGGCTGTGACTTAGACAATTGGTAGAGACCTCTATAGGAATTAGTTAGGAGTCGGTCGAGTGTAGGTTGACACCTTATGCTTGCTTCCACACGCCTGCGGGTCGAGCTTCGTCCTTAGCTGACATTACATGTTAGGTGAGTTCTCGTTGTGCTGACGTCCGTCACGGCGTATCCGTCCAACATTGGCGCCGTTGCGCCGGGGACGAAAACTTTAGGTAGGTGACCGAGACTAATCCTTGAGGATGGTGGAGGACTCTCTAGGTCTTAGAGGGAGTCTAGGAAGCGTGTGCCTGGCCTAGATCCTTTGACTTAGGTAGATTAGGTAGACCAAGGTAGTTTTAGGTAGTAGTCGAGTTCTACAGTAGGAATTGGAGTGGTAGAAGAGGTGAGAGGAGAGCTTGAGAGTCCGTAGAGGCCAAAAAGCAACCAAAAACACCATTAACACCATTTCACATGATAAGTAGAAGTAGAGTAAGTAGGACATAATGATTCAGGATCTAGAGCATTCCCTGCATGTATACTTGCTTTGTAAAGTCATCACAAGTTTGTAAAAGACGCAAAAAGAGGCAAAAGTGTGTTTGAAAGCCTAATTGAAGTCCAAAAGTTACTGTGAGTGTTTCTGATAGATCTACAGAGCATCAGAAGCATTTCTATCAGGAAAAAATTTAATTTCAAGCCAGGAGACATCCTACGTGTAGGATGTCTACATGCTAATCTGGGAGGAATTTTGGGATTTTGAGTTGACCAGTGTGTTCAAAAGGTAGGGTTTACCCTAATTTCAACTGGAAAGTGAAAATTTGGCCATATCTTGACAGGATAAGGCCAAATAGACTGAAATTACCAGACATCCTATCCAAATAGTGCCAAAACATTATTTTGAGACCAAAACCATAAGATGGCTGCATGAGCATGTCTAGCATGATATATTGAGTGACTGAAAGGGGTTTCACCTCATTTGGGTGAGAAAATTGAGTTCAAAGCAGACTTTAGCACTTTTTGACTGAAAAAGCCAAGAATAGCTAAAATTGGGGACTTTTGAAATCCAAACTAAAATCTAAGCATACCACTGGGTTACTGACATCAAGGGGAAGCTGTGGGACAAGTCTGGGGTCAAACAGGCCAAAAAGACATCCTACGCATAGGATGTCTTCTAAGTAATTTTGGACTCCAAACCAAATTGTGAGTATACCAAAGTGATCAGCAACTCAAGGGGAGCCTGGGCTTTGAGTTTGAATCCATTCTGATGAAAAAGACATCCTACGCGTAGGATGTCTAAAGCAAGAAATTGAAGCCAGACTTTGACAGTGAGCATAGCCAGGTGTTGTATAGCCTAAGGCAAGCCTCCTAGTCAATTTTGGTCCAAATTGGAGTTGATTAGACTGATCAATATCAGCAACAGGCTGTCGGAACAGATTTCTGACTCATTCATCAGCTAATAGGTGTCCAAATCAAAAAGTAAAAGCAGTTGTAAGCTCAGCACAACAAGGGAAAACCACAGTGCAAAAATCCAGGCAAAACACAGCAAGAGACATCCTATGCGTAGGATGTCTATTGGGGCATACTGCAAAGAAAATTTGACCTGGCATAAACAGTGAGATTCTATTTGGCTTAAGGGTTCCAGAACTTCTTTCAGAAGTGAATTTGGACCTTGTTTGCCCATTTGACGAAGCAAAGACTGAATTCAGACTTTTTCGCGTAAATTGACCAACATCCGAGGGAAGTACAATTTTAGATTAGCAAACCTAATCCAGAACATCAGCAGTGTATAAAATACAGTAGTGGTTGAGATTAACTCTCCAGTTATACCAATCATTACTAAGATAACCTCTAGCAGATAAATGCTTTGATTCAATTACCGAAATTAAAACGCTTGTGTACAGGTATATTCAGCAACAAAGCAAGAAGTTGTGCAGTAACTGACCCTTTGCCAGGTGAAGGGTTGGATTTGTGATAAATTGCATTGATAAGTTTGATGAATTTAAGATCAAGAAGATACATTGTTAGAGACCAGAAGGTGGCAGGTGACCAAGGTAGCTTAGTGTCCAACGAAGAGAGTGTAACTCAGGCAAGGCTAGATCCGCTAGCACCGATTATTGAGGAAGGTAGTGATACTGACACTTCGTGAGACAAATCTTTCTTCATGATGGGTAGTCAACAGCCAAGAGGTTTCACCTATGATGGACCTATGCGAGGAGGAAGCACCTCCCAAAATCCTTTAATGATTCCAAGCTCAGGGTGATCTTCTTAGAGGGAACAAACTCGAGAGGAGCCCTAGTCTATTCTGACTATCGAGGACGCAAGTGCATTTGTATCGAAGAGAGACCAGCCCAAAGATTGGAGATAATCTGAGTCTATGATGATGGAGATAGATTCCGAAACGAAAAGGGGAACCACTATCTAATAGTTAATAACCCTGAAGATTACAATAGATATGGAGATAACGTGGCGAAAGGGAAAATGGTTTCAGAAGCTCAAGAACTGCCACCAAACATTGATCGGCCCGGAGCTATTTTTATGTATGATAAGAAAACAATCAGGGTTCCAACTTATAATGAGAATGTGGGAATCTACAAATATGAGAGTGAGGGTATAGTCTCTTACTTTCACAGCAAAGAACCATACGTAAACGAATTAAGCAAAGACAAGGTTCTTTACTTATTCTCTTATGAAACTGCTACGGAGAAGGGCATAGTTTTTGTTGATAGATACGGGCCAGAATACCACCGTGTTCTCCCAGAGGAGGTAGAGAGGGCAACAGGTCCAGGAGCATCAGCATATGTCCCTGAGGAAGTGCCAAGAGCCACCTACACCCCAAGCAAGTCAACGTATCCTTTTTCAGATGAATATGATACTACCTCACATTCCACCCGACCACAAGCATTCAACAGCCAAGACTAACCGGCAAACCAGCCATCATTGCAGGCATGGCTTTGACAGAGTGCAACAATGGAACCATACCGAAATCGAGATGGTTATCAAGCCGCACGAGGGCTAAGGGATTTGCAAGAACCACCACTCTATTCAAGGTATCAAGGAGAGAGTAAGCCAAAGACTCAAGGGTCAACAGAGCCTGGAGGACCACCCATAGAACGAGTTCGAAGAGAAGAACCACCTCCAGCGAGAACCGTTACAAATTATGGCTTAGGAGCACCACTGGGAGAGGAACCAACCTATTACAGAAGGCCTGAGGGAGGTATATCGATTAGGTTGGGGAGATCCAATGATGAGGTTTGTAGACCATCGAAGAATTAGACCTTCTCAAGTGCAAAAATGGGTAAACAAGAAATACACAAGAAGCAGAGACCCAAGAGATCATGTAGCAGCCTTTGTGCGTGTAATTAGAGCTGAAGAGGTGTTAGACTTTCCTACCCAATTTGCAGGGTTTGGTCTAACCCTAGAGGATGATGATGCCACTTGGTTTGACTCTGTAGAGCGTAGAGACTTTGAGTCTATGGAGGAAGTGTTTGACGAGTTTATCGAGGAATTCTCACAAAGGGGAATAGCTCATAATACCGTCTCACAGATCCATAAATTCAAACAGAAAGATGGAGAATCGGTACGAAAGGCAGCCTTAAGACTAAAAAGATATGTTAAGTTCTCTCCTGTTGAAGAACTGCCAACTCAGTCCAGACTTATGCTGATATTCATCCAAGGATTAAGGAATGCAGATCTCCAGAAAGACTTACATATGAAGAGAGCACGACGTTGAATGAGTTGACCAAGGAAGCTCTATACCTGGTGGACAATTGTGCTGTCTACAAAGAGGGGGAGTTCAAGGACCTTGATGACGATTCGTCTTCACAACAAAGTGGAAGCAAGTCTTCTAAGACAGCACCGAAAGGAGAAGTGGCTGTAAACCAGGAGCAGCTCGTAGATGAAGTGCTAAAAAAGATCAACTTGTACGCCAAACCCCAGGCTAAATAGCCCAAGTGGTGTGCTATTGAACAAAAATGGACAAACCATGGGACCGAGGAATGTTATTATAACAAGGGATATGTGAGAGAGAGACCTTACGCTCCCCAAGCTCCGGTAGCTTCTCCTCAAGTTCTACCGATGCCTAGATATCAAGCAGGCAACCTACCAAGACCTGTAGGTGTAGAAAGACCACAACCGGTGTTGGGGCAACAACCACCCCTACCAGGATTACGACCAGTTGGTATAAGATACACACCAACAGTAACTGAATCAGAGGATAAGGCTTTGGTGCCTATGCATGCATATTATGAAGATCCCAATGGATATGCGGCAAACCCTGTCTATTATCCACCGGGAGAACCCCCGACACCAGAACCATGGAGTATGATAGGAAATACAAGACCACCAACTGCTGCACAGGCAGCAGGAGAAGGAAGATACAGCTTAGATAAACACTGATGTTCATAGCCAATGGAGGCATGGGCGGACAGAGACATGCTTACCAACAAAGAGGAGCTCAAGGAGCACCTCAACAACCCAAGAGACCCTGCTACAAGTGTGGTAGAGACCATTGGCTGAGAGACTGTCCTCATGATGAAATCATTAGAGTCAATGCGTATTGCCCAGAATGTGGAATTACTCATTTGATTCCCGATTGCCCTAAAAACCCGAGCAAAGGAGCAAAAACCACCTTGAACATGTTAGAAACAATACCTTCCAGTGGAGGATCGGAAAATGAAACAATCATACCCATCCACGCGGTCACACGAGCCCAAGCTCAAAGAAGGACGAACAAACCCATAGTTGAAGAACCAAAAACCGATGCCCAAAGTTCAGAAATGAAAAATCAAAGAAGCACTTGGAAAACTAGAAAGGCGCGTAGGAAAGCCAGGAAGGAACGAGAGCAAACAACCCTATCCGAGGAGTTGAAACATACAAAGGATAGATTGGAGCGGTTAGAGGATCTAGCTAGCTTAAGCTCACACACCACAGCAACTATAGCACCCAAGGAAATAGCAGAGCCCAAAAGTGCAGGATCAAGAGGATTTGTACTGGCAGACAAGGTAAATGAGCAGTTGGATGTGCTGCTAAAAGCTTATGAAGCTAGACTTAAAAAGAACCAAACCCAGGAGCAAAGGTGGATGACTTATCCATATGCAGAAATAGAAAAACAGAGGTTGGATATGTGTAAAAAGATGATCGAGACAGCTCAATCATTGATGGAAGACCCGCTGGGTAAACCTGCAAATTGGCATGGGGCACCAACTCCAACCCCTGTCCAACCAACTTTAGAGAAATATGTGGAAACAAAGGAAAAAACTCACTAATGCCTATGAGTCCGGAGGAGAGCCTATCATAGTGCCAAATACCACAGATGGGACAAGTGACGGGTTCCAACCTAAAATATTGGCAGAAATGGGTAAAGACGATAAAGGTCTAGACGATCTGTGGAAGCAAATCCGTGAGGCCAACGAGGCTAATAGGATGAGTAACCACGTGAATAGCACGAGAAAAGAAAAGAATGTGATCTTATCTCCTATTGAAGAATTTGAGGCGGGATCACAAATGAACTTTGAGATACATTCACAAGGGGGAGACCAAGGATCAATTAGTTCGGGGCACAGCCAACCAGACTCGTTGAGAACTTTACCCTCTTACCTAGGAGAGTACGAAGCCAAGTCGGAAGTGAGAGCAATCCGATCTCAAAGACTTTCTTCTAACAAAGTGATGGATTCGCAAGGATTGATTGAGTTGTTGTCCACTCCGGTGGCATGCACAATCACATTAGCAGAACTCCTAAGGTTACGACCAAACATGTGGACCACAGTAGGTAAATGCCTAGAAAAATTTGGAGTTAAAGACCCCACCTTAAAGCTACAGGACGGGATCGGAGAGTTGGACAACAGGCCTCAACTAAACACTAGGCCAGTGCCATTGAACAAGGTTGGAGAATATTGCGAGGGAGAAGATGGAAACACCACGCTACCAGTAGAATTCCAAGGAGTAGTTTCCAAAGCTATTCTTGACAGTGGAACTGGGGTTGCTATCGCCACCAAGGAAATCTGGAAAAAATGGGGAAAACCAGCTTTGAGGGCTACCATAATGAAATTGCAATTGGCAGATGGGTTCATGGAGAAGCCATTAGGACTCTTAGAAAAAGTGATTGTCACTTCGTGCGGAATGGAGTATGAGCATACATTTGCAATAGTCGATTTCAACAAAAAGAACAATTATGAGATCATCTTGGGACGACCATTCATGCGACAATTGAAGATGGTCCAAGATTGGGGTTATGACCACGTATACCTCAGACATGGCGAGACAACAACTAAAATACACTTGAAAGACCATAGTTACAAAGATGTGAACCAAACACATGTGGAAGAGTTTGATTCAGCTACAGTAGCAGGATCAAAACTCCCAGCATGGTTAGGGCAACCAAAAGAGCTATGGATGTGCGGAGCTTCACATTGTGGAAGCTTAAGAAGAGAGGAATGCGTTTTAGAAAGAGCAATTGAGGACAAAGAGTATATTCCGGAACCTTTCCCTGAAGATGCCTTGGAACCTCTCGAATGGGAACACATACTAGCAACATTGGATGTCTGTACCATTATCGACAGTCCAACAACAAAATTTTGCGATAAGGATGGCTATGATGTGCTACCCTATTACATGGTAAGCGTTATACCAGAAGGAAAAGAGACGGTAGAACCACCATAACAAGAAGAGTTTTACAACTCCTCTGAGCATCTGGAAGTAAATGATGATGCAGATAATGAGTGTTCAGACACCTCAAGTGAGCGTGGAAATGAAAGCGAGAATATCAAGTTTTATGATTTTGCTAATCAACACCCTAGACGCCAGGAACGCTATAGGAGGAAACGAGCAGGAAACAAAGCGAGAGAGAACTTGATGCCCAAGATAAAAGGCAAAACTCATTATTTGATGCTGGTAAAAGCGGAGGATTGTGTAAAAGATCAAATATCAGGAGGATTCTCAAAAGATTGAAAAGAAAGAACGCGAGAGGAAATAAAACAAGTACGAAAAGCTAAAACCGAAACAAAATCACAAAAATCTCAAAAATAAAAAAAAGACACAACAAAAGACCAAGAGTGGACCAAACTGGAGCGTAAACAGAAATACCAAGAACTGAAACGGTCTTTGAGAGAGATATGGACTACTGAAGAAGATAGTGATGGTAAAGGGGAGTCAGAAAAGGGAAACATGAATTTACCATCACACTATCGGAAATTTACTATCCAGGACAGAAAAATCATCATGACACCACCAGTCAGGGAAAGAACCAACCAAGAATCTTACGATGGGCCTGAAAATGCAAAAAAGATAGACCTCGCCGAACCAGGTGAAAAGCCTCAGCCAGTCTATATAGCTAACGATTTAGAGCATGAAGAAGAAGAACGATCAACACAACTTCTCAAGAAGTATAAAGATGTGTTCGCTTGGTCCTATAAAGACCTCAAGGGAGTTGATCCATCGATATGCCAATATACAATTCCTTTGAAATCGGATGCAAAACCTAGTAAACAATGTCCTTTTACATATAATGACACATTTGCTAAACGAATCAAAGAAGAGATTGATAAGCTGATGGAAGTTGAATTCATCTATGAGATTGAACATACAGATTGGGTGTCACCCATTGTGGTAGTTCCCAAAAAGAATGGAAAAGGGATAATTATCCCTTACCAATCACAGAACATGTACTTGAGCGAGTGGCCGGGAAACGAGCTTATTCCTTTCCGGATGGGTTTTCAAGATACAACCAACTGGCAATAGCAAGGGAAGATCAACACAAAACCGCGTTTGCCACAGAATGGGGGATTTATGCGTATCGAGTTATGCCATTTGGCTTAATTAATGCCCGAGCCACTTTCCAAAGGTTAATGACGCACGCATTCAAGGAATACCTAAGACTATTCTTAGAAATTTACATGGATGATCTTTGTGTACACTCTCTTCTACGAGAGGAGCATATCGACCATTTGCAAAAGGTCTTTGAAAAGTACAGGACGTATCGAATCTGTCTTAACCCGGAAAAGTGTGTATTTATGGTTAAGCAAGGCCACATCTTAGGACACATTGTCTCACGAAATGGCCTAACCACAGACCTAGACAAAGTCAAAGTCATTGTAGACCTACCCAGGCCTACTAATGCGAAACAAGTGCAATCCTTCATGGGACACTGCAGATATTATCGAAGATTCATATACATGTATGCGGTTATCGCATAACCTCTGTATCGTTTGCTAGTCAATTTCGAGTGGACCAAGGAGTGTGAAACTTCATTCCAAAAGCTGAAGGAAAACCTTATATCAGCACCTATACTAAAAGCACCAGACTGGGAAAAGATATTCCATGTGCACATTGATGCTTCAGCATATGCCATTGGAAGTATTCTGGCTCAACCTGGAGACGGAACAATGGATTTTCCGGTTTGCTATGCGAGCCGACAGTTAAACAGTGCGGAAAAGAACTACACAACCACCGAGCGGGAAGGGTTAAGAATGATTTACGCTGTAAAGAAATTTCAGCATTATTTGCTCGCAAATAAATTTGTGTTCTTCACAGATCATCAAGCTCTTTTGTATTTGGTAAATAAACCTTGCAACACAGGGAGAATCGTATGTTGGTTTATTATATTGCTAGAATTTGACTTCACAGTGGTGGTCAAAAAGGGTAAAACCCATCTACGAGCGGATCATCTTTCAAGGATACACAACGGGGAAGCTCCTGAAGGAGTAGATGATGACATACCAGATACTTATCTTTTCAATATTGAAATGGTACCCAAATGGTCTCAAGAAATTATTAGCATTCTTTCCTTTGGAAGTAAGTTTGATAATACGGAATACAGATCCAAACAGCAAACAATGCGACAAACAAAAAACTTCCAGTTGATAGCAGGACGGCTGTATCATCTTGAATCGGACCTAATCCTACGATTATGTATAAATCCGGAAGAATTCGAGTGCTACCTTGAAGAGACACATGTCCAGGGTTGTGCATTTCATTGTTCAACAGTGAAAACACAACAGAGACTGAAACAGTTAGGGGTTTATTGGCCAACTATGTATGCGGACACACATTCTTATGTTACCAATTGTACTAGATGTAGTGCCAAACGACCAATGGATCACGCAACTTTGTTTCAGGTAAACATAGCACCTGCATGGAGTCAATATATCATTGACTTCTTAACCACCAGAACGTTCCCTGAAAACATCACAAGAGCACGGAAAAAAGCTATAGAGCTGGAAGCTCGTGACTTTCAGTTAATTGGAAGCCAACTCTATAAACGAGGAAAGGACAATCAACTTAGAATCTGTGCAAGTGAAAGCGAATACCTGCTGATTCTAGAACATGCTCATAGCGGAATAAGTGGAGGCCATCTCTCGGGCAATAAGACGGCAAAAATTGTCTTAACCGCAGGAATTTGGTGGCCTACATTACACATGGATGTTGAAGAGTTTGTAAAGCGTTGTGACGCATGTCAACGCACCAAGGTACCAATAAAAAGAGATGAGATGCCATTACGGCCAATGATGGGAGCAAGAGCATTTGCAAAATGGTGGATTGATTTTGTGGGACCTATATCGCCCCCTGCTACGGACCCAATATATCATAGTGGCTACGGACTATCTCACAAAATGGGTCGAAGCCAAGGCAACACAAAAAGCTGATGCACGCACCACTGCACAATTTTTGTATGAGAATGTTTTTGTACGTTACGGGTTACCAATAGAAATTGTCAGTGACCGTGGAACACATTTTCTCAATGAAGTCATTGAATATTTGCTAGAGGAATTCATGGTCATACATAGGAAATCTGCACCATACCATCCATAGGCCAATGGACAAGCTGAAGCCACAAATAAAACACTATGCACGGTTCTCACTAAAATAGTGTCAGAATCAAGAACGGATTGGGATCAACAGCTACACTCAACACTATGGGCATACAGGGTAGCTTGCAAAACATCAATCGGAACAACACCATACAACATGGTGTTTGGCCTAAATGCTATACTACCCATAGAGTTTTTAATTCCAACTCTACGAGTAGCAAAAAGCTTAGAATGGACAGGGCATGAGCTCTCTTCAAGAATAGATGATCTTGAAAAGCTAGATGAACTCCGCTTACGAGCTGTGGCTTCAATCTATGCTAAAAAGAGAAGACAAAAAGAATTTTTTGACAAACATGTGCGTACCAAAGAATTCAAAACAGGTGATTACGTACTTGTGTATACCTTGAAGCAACATGCCAAGAAACTTAAAAAGCGAGGGATGGGACCATTTGTGATTAGTGATCTATCACAAAGTGGAGCTGTCAAGCTTGCTACATTAGCAGGTGAAGAAATGCCAAATTGGATTAGTGGATGTAGACTGAAGAGATATCATCTACCACTCACACAGGAGATGCTCCAACAAATTCATCAAGGAAAACAAAGAATGAAGGAAAAATAGAGAGTACGAGAGGAAGCTCAAGCAGAAGCACAAGAACGCATTGAAAAAAGAAGACTTCTGCGACAACAACAACAAAATGGACCACCATTGCGAATCAATGCCATTCGACTGACGAAGTTGGATGAAGAAACAGTGGAGCCAATAATTGAGATCAAAGTGGGCAGCAATCAAGTTGAATCAACAGCCTTGCTTGATTCTGGGGCTCAAGCAAATTTGATCTCTTACGGATTATACCAACAGCTCAAAGTCACAGGTCAACTTCATCCTACTCCTCAAGTGCTGGAAAGTAGCACATCACACCCATTGAAAACATTGGGATGGACTATATTGCATGTACAGATACATCAATATATTTACCCACACAATTCTATGTCGTGGCAGATGAAAGCACAAAACACCCAATGATGTTGGGGCAACCTTGGCAAAAAGAGTACAATGTGCAGATAGATTGGAAAGCAAAGGCAGTCAAAATTCAGCATGAACATGAACAACAGGTGATAGCCTTTGCTCAGCAATACCAGAATGATCAACTGCAAGCCATGCAATCACTGGAACAGAAGCCAAAAGCAAAAATGCCATCAAAGAACGACCTGATACCTGAGACCAACAATCAGGTAAAAGCCAACCATGCTAATTACAGACATATGAAGTCACCGGCCGCAATGCAAAGATCTAGGTTACCAAAACAAAGCAAACAAGTATGGATGCGGAAGCATAGAAATGCCATGGCAGACAAACAACAATGCAACAACAAAATTCCAACAAAACAGATGATTCAACCACAAACCAAGGGCATAAAACAGATATGGATCCCGAAGACAATGCTTAGCCATAAACCAAATGTCACTCGCATTTGGATACCAAAGCAAAGGCAAAAGGAACTCCCTTCAGTACAACCACCAACGGAAGGCAGACAGCTGCATTTCAAAAAGGAAAACCGCCTTATGTGGATGCCAATAAACAACAAACTAGTGGCAAACAAGAAAGTGCCAAAACATCTACAAAACCGGCAGCAACAAAATACCAATGTAAAGCAAAGGCAATACGGCCCATAACCATTCCGTCCCAGCCAATTCTCTCCTTAGACACAGCTACGGCCCTATCAACAGTTTCGGCAAAGCAAGTGCCTTTTGAAAAAAAGACAATTAAACAGAGAGCAGTAGAGTTACAGCTGTTACTTGCAAAGAAAATAGAAAACCTCGACAGCAGATGCCAATAAGCATCTTGCTTATTCCCTTCTCTTGCACAGCATTAATTTTTCCATGCATTGATCGAGTATGCATAAAGTAGGGCCACATTAATCGGCTAGGCATTAGCACAACTTTTTCAACCTATGCACGGCACATACTCCGAGGCGATCCCTTGTCGTCCAGGAGGACTCCGGCTAGAAGGGGGGGAGGCATTCTCAAATGCGGAACCAATAACAGAAACAGCAAAAAAGGACATGATTTTTGACTATTTTAAGGGTTGTTGTTTGATTGCGAAATTTTCTAGAGTAACCCAAGTATAGATGCCCTTATACAGCATGTATCTACAGGTATATGGGGCCAAACGCTAAATCAAGCCCCTAGGTGTGTGTATATAAGTAGAAATAGCCATTTTTTGGGCAAAATATTGGTAAAACGGAGAAATTCGGCCATAAAAATTGCATGTGAGTGTATATAATGTTTTGTGGTGATGTTTGTGATTTATTATGATTTTTGGAAATTTTTTGGGTTTGATTTGCTATTTTCCTTTTAATTTTGCTAATTTTCGGCAGAAAGACTTCAAAAATACAAAAAGCAAGTAAAAAACAGTCGTAATGAAAAACAAAAAATATGGAGATGATCAGTGACTATAGGAAAACCTATGGTACAGTGGGGGTGCAATTATGAGACTGGAGCAGAAAGCGTGTTTTGGCCAGGTTTTGACCGAAATGCCAAATTTCTGGTAAACAGAGCAAATGGAGTCCAAATCAAGAAATTTTTGAGCCTAAACTGCATCTCGCAAGAAGATAGGAGCACATGTCAAATTTCATGAAAAGTGGTTCGGGGACCTCCATTATAAGAATTTTTCACCTCATTTTTAGCTCATTCTCACTATTGACTTTGTGGAGAGAGCTTCTGCCACCTAGAGCGGACCGACCTTCCAGCAGCTTCTACGACGTGCACGACTACCCGACGAGCTCCAGACATGAGAGGTAGGCTCACCACCTTGAGATTTTCGCGCATGTTTGTCATTATGTCGCGAAAACTAGCGTAGGGGTCACACACAAAGCGGGAGGTAGAGACCTACAAGTAGAGACGGCGGCCTAACGGCTAACCCGAAAGCAACAAGACTTCATCGGCAGCTTACCCTAGTCTAGGAGACCAGTCATGGATGTCCAAAGGCAGTAGGAAACCATCGGGAAAAACCATAATTCCCAGAAACCCGCAAGAGGCCACCAAATGGAAAATCGGCGAAACGGCGACCAAATGCTACCAAAATTCATGGGTAGGAGCATCTCGACATGCTCGACAAGTCTATATGACCCGCATGACCAAAAACTGACCCGAAGCGGCACTAAACTTCAGAAACGGCATCAGACACACAAAGCATCAAATTGCACTTGCGGCCAAACCGCAAGTCCGTTTGCCACCAAACTTCACGAGCGGCCTTCCTAGACCATCAACAACCAAGTTCTATGGTGGTAGATCACCACAAATCATCAAAGGTATGTAAACACACCACGGATGCTTCTAGAGCAACAAATTGCCAAATGGAGCTCCGGTGAAGCCAAAGTCGACAAAAACCATACGGCAAGGATCCCCAAGGGATCGGGAAGCTATGGAGACCAACATCAAGAAATTTCATCGCCAAAAAGCACTCCAAAAGTCAGAAAACGGCTTGGAGGCTTTGAAGTCCACACAGGGAGTTATTCTCTATCCATTTGACTTTTTTGTTGAAATTAGGCTCAAAAGGGACTTAGGGGGGCCAAGGGCAAGCACTGGGAGCACCATCAATGAAAAAATCACCAGGAGACATCCTACGCGTAGGATGTCTCAAGGGCACTTTTGGGCACAACCTCCAACATTTTTCATCATGCACATTTTCTGAATGACATTTACAAGCTATCTACCAAGTCTCATCACATTTGGACCAAATTTGACCTCATATGCATGAAAAAACGCAAAGTTAGGGCATAGAGACAATAATGGGCCATATACCTACCAAATCTTGTCCAAATCCCATGAAACTTGCACAACACATTCACCAACACATCAACAACCAATCTGTGTGGTCAAAAGGAAAAAATAATGAAATAGACATCCTACGCGTAGGATGTCTTTTTTGACATACAGGGGATGTTTTATCATTCCAGATCCAATCACCTTATCATCAGGAGCCCATATATCAAGTTTGAGGCCATTCTAATCATTTTTGACCCCCAACACCTTCAAGATACACTTTTTGAGCCCAAAAACACCACACAGGCCCTTACAAGCATCAAATCTTGTCCAAATTCAAATCCAAGAACATAGCCATGTTCCATAGGCCAAGGACAACCCACAGAACAAGTTTCATGTCATTTTGATGAAAAAGACATCCTATGCGTAGGATGTCTCCAGCATAAAGTTAGCCTTCTGTGCAAAGAGTGACATCATGGGAGCCAATACCATGGTGCAATAAGCCCATATACCAATTTTCAACCCATTTGGACATCAATTGCTACCTATGATGGACATTCTACCCAAATTGTGACCTACTGAATCAGCCCAAAAATCCACTTTTTGATATCCAAATTCAAATCCAAGCATATAGCCATGTTCCATGAGCCATACATACACTACCAGCATGTCAAATATGAACCAATTCTAATGAAAAAGACATCCTACACGTAGGATGTCTAGATGAAAATTTTTGGCCAGATTTTCACTGTGAGCACATGCACAGCTTCACAAGTTCCCTTTAAGCTTCATTTTCAATTTTCAAGTCATTTTGATAAGTAAAACTCAGTTTCGCAGCTAATATGGAAAAAACGCTAACTTCGGACTACTGAGTGCAACAGGATCTATGGCAACCTCGAAGTCACCGGCAAAGAAGAAGAGAATGACCATCAAGGATTACCTGGAAGAAGTGGAACCCTTCGTCATTCCAGAAGGAACACTAAAGCCCACCAGCACATGGATACAAGAGGATCTGTTAGAGTCCAACAACCTAAAGATCTACCAAGGAGTGTTTAAAGACACTGAAGGCAATGTTATTGAGCTACCAATGGTGTCGAGAGAACTCAATGAGTTCGTATGAAGCAAGATGGCCGGATACTTGGAGAAGATTGATCTCCACAACTACTTTGAAGCAATACCGACAGGAGGGGACATCAAGAGAGTCTGGGAGTTTGTGACAAGCATCAAAGAGGATGGAGTGGCCAAAGTAACAGATTTACAAGGCAGACCAGAAACAGAGATAATAATCACTGAGCGGGTTGTAGCAGATGCACTAGACCTCTCCAACGAGGGTGATAGTGTAACAAAAAGAGGGGATGAGGTCAAGGTGTACAAAGAGAAGAAGGGGAATTACACCTTTGAAGACATTGCCAACCCAAGAGTGGCAATCATGAGCCAGTTATACAACCAGTACTTCCACATGTGCACGAAAAGGCCACAGAAGTACAGAATGCCGCCAGGTGCAATTGCCACGACATTCACGTGGGCAATGACGAAAGGCACCCCAAGGATAATCAACTATGCGGCATATATACATGACAGCCTAGTAAATATGGGCAACAAGAAGCCAACTTATATAGTGCCAGGAGAACTGATCACCAAGGTGATTTATGGGGCACTACACGCAAAAGGAAGGTGGCCTGACCCCCCGTCTCAGAATGATTGGCTGAGGTTAAAAGAAGACAAGGAAGACGAGCCGCAAAGAGCACCAAAGGTGGCAACAAGATTGAAAAGACGGCTAGAGCCAGTTCAAGAGGAGCAGCCCGAGCAGAGAAACGGAAGAAGGAGTTTGCTCAAGTGCCGGCCAAAGAAACAAGGTCACAGAAAGCGGCAAGACTAGAGAGGCTAATGGAGAGCTTCCGAGCAGAAAGAGCCCTCAAAGGCGATTTAAGTGAACTCTAGAAGCTTTCTCTAGAGTCTATGTCAGGATCATCCAGAAGAGTGCAAAAGGACCGATCTGAAGATTATATCAAGAATTTTGAGATTCTTGATGCTGCATCAGAGAACATTCCACATGTCCCTTTCACAGAGGAAGAAGTACAACAAATACGGCAAAAACTGCTGGATGAAAAAGAGAGCCAGGAAAGAGAAAGAAAAACAAAAGCAAACAGGGACTTAAAGGGCAAACCTGCATCTCTACCAGCCAGTCCTAAACCTAGCCCACAACCATCACCACCACCCTCACCACCTCCTAGCAACCCTCCACCAGAAGATAAGGAGGCTGAGAACAAACAAGAAGAAAATCAACCAGAAGAGCAAGAGCAGAGACAAGAGCCGGAGCCAAAAGAAGAGGCTAAGCCTCAAAGTGAGCAAAAAGAATTCGAAGATTCTTACTATGCATTTTTGGACCTACTAGCTGGTGCAGGATATACGAAGGAAGAAGCCGCCACAGTCGCATTTGACTTGGTGAGGACAGGGCCTAAAGAACGGATGCACGGCATCAGGCTAGTAGAGCTGAAGGAAATTGCTACAGATACAGTGGACCTGCACCCGCCCTCCAATGACTGGGACGTGGTGATGACCAAACTAGCAAGGTTGAGAGCTCAATCCATGGCTTCAGAGAAAGAGATGACATCTCTCAAGGCCACTGAAGAAAAGATCAAAATGGAAGTAGATTCTCTGCAAGCACAAAGCCAAAGACAAAAGGAGAGAGAGGCTGACCTACAGGCCAGCTTAGCAAGGGCACTACAAAGCTGCTAGGCAATGGAGGAAGCCAATCAAGAAGCCGCAAAAAGAATGCAAGCAGTTGAAGAAGAGTGTCAGCAGCTCAGCAAGTCACTGCTAGATGCCGAGAAGGAAAGAGATAATCTGACACTACAGCTGGCAGAAGAATCTAAAGAAGTGGAAGCCATGAGGAATGCCAAGGAAAGAGCAGAGATAGATCAAGAAGCAAGCCAGGATGAGGTCCTTGAGCTCAAGGACCAACTAAAAGTAAAAGACCAAACCATCCAGAGGCTGCGAGCATCACCTGCTAGAGTCAGAGCTACTAGCTCGACTCAAATCATGACTGAGAGTCAACTCTATGAGGAGCAAATGCAAGAACTTCAGAAAGAGCTGACTCTAGAGAAAAAGCAGAGATTAATGATGGCAGAAGGCTCTATAGTCATGCAAACGAGAATGGAAGAAGGCCAAAAAGCCCTGTAAGAAGAAGTAGAAAGCATGAAGAGAAAGCTCGAGGAGGCGGAAAGAATAAACGCCGAACTTAATGACCTCCTCATGAATATGGGCGAAGAAGCTGAAACGGAAAAGCAAAAACTCCTCAGGTAAATTGAGGAGTTGAAAGGCCAGCAAGGAGGAGAGGCAGAGAGCATAGGGCCAGCCGCCAATGAGGGCATTGACTTAGAAAATGTGGCAGATCCGGTGGACACGCCTATGCAAGAGGAAATCCTAGAAGGATCCTCTCAAGAGCCTCAGAATCTAACACAAGAAGAGGAAGAAAAATTGCGTAAAGCAATAGAGGTGGAGCTCAGAGAAACCACAAAGGAAGCCTTGGAGTGGGAGTAGAGGGTCTTCAAATCTATGACCATTCAGAAGATCGACGCCAGCAACCTTAGGCGCGAGTGGCTTCAACCCTCTCTCCCATATCCATTGTTGAAATATGAGGTAGCTACCATAAACGAGCGGATCAAAGAAGAGCTAGTTGTACCTCTTTACAATGCAGATACCTCAAAACCAGAAGGGGTCAAGCTCATTTTGGATTCTCAACCAAAGTGGAGGAAGGCCTAGCTTACAAAGTGCCCACAATACCTAAGAGGCACCTAAAAATATCAGAGACAACCTCAACTTCTGTCCTCTACCAAGGATTAGGACGTGGAAAGCGTAGGAAATTTTGCAAAGAAGCCAACCCACTTGGCTAAACTACCCCAAGCTGTCGGGCTTGAAGGCAGGTGAGAGAATAAGTGTCCAATACATGGTGAAAACCCTAACGGGCGTCATAAAGTTGTTCACTGGCTCACCTGACCTTGCATGCATTATGATGAGGAAAATCTGCAGAACCATCTTAGCAGTGTTCGAGACCTTCAAGCCAGGCTAGGTGACTGACAACATCTTTTTCTTCCAAGATACATACAGATGCGCTTATGATATGTCAGGTCAGCCTTCCAAGGAGGTGATACATGCGTTGTATCAAAGGATAATGTTTCTACCATCCTATCACCTCCGGGCTTTTGAAGAAGCGTTCTACACAGGCTTCTTCACTATAAATACTGACATTTTTGGCCCAACAATGCTGAACCTGCATGCCAGATACGAATCACTGCTAAAGATGAGAGAAACGATACGATGAAGCAGCAGATCAAGGCCATGTCAGGGACGACATGAGCAAGGAGGGGGGGGGGGGGGGGTGTTAGAAGCTGAACACACCCCACGGCATCTACCTATCCAGAGGATTATTATTTTTGTAATTATTCATTCATTGAGGAAAATCTGATTTTTCACCTTGTAATTATTGGGACTTACAGAAGTTTCCAAATTGTATCCCAGTTTTGATAGTTAGATTGAGTAGATGGTTGATTTTGGAACTTTAGGGTTTGAGAAATTGTAAGGTATATATACCACTTTTTGACCTTAATGAAAAAACCTTTTGTCATTTTTAAAAACAAGTTTTGAAGTCTGTGAGTGAGCGTAGTGTGTACGAGAGAGAGTGTGTGAGCTTCATCTTGACGCTACGTGTGCTCCGGTGGTCGGAATCGAGTGCGGAGAAGTGCAACGTGTTGCCCCCGACGAGAGCTACGCGCCGATACCTACATTGTGCGCGTACGGTCCAGTTTTGTGAGCTCCTTCTACGAGCTTCATCAGGTGTTTGGGTGAGCATACGTTGTCCGATTTTGCATTGCAGCATATCCACGCGTTCACATTGAGTAGAACTACACATTAGGCACTTTAGATTTCGGAAACGAAGACCTGCAGATTTCGGCCAGACATCCTACGTGTTTCTGCACCAGGTGTTTTGGGTTGGGATTTTGGTTCTTAGACCTTAGGGAGAGCGACCTATTGGTATTAGTAGGGTCTCCTTCAAGTTCTATGGTGTTTCGAGATTGTTTGATGGGTGTTTGGCTCTAGAAAGCGTTGTAGGAAGTTCCTCTTATGCACTCTTGAAAGCTGTGACTTAGACAATTGGTAGAGACCTCTGTAGGAATTAGTTAGGAGTCGGTCGAGTGTAGGTTGACACCTTATGCTTGCTTCCACACGCCTGCAGGTCGAGCTTCATCCTTAGCTGACATTACATGTTAGGTGAGTTCTCGTTGTGCTGACGTCCGTCGCGGCGTATCCGTCCAACATGAAGTTTGTGGGACTTTGGACATACTTTGGAGCATGTTTTGAATGCAACAACTTTGGACACTTCACCAAGGATTGCCCCTTGAAATCTAAGGGTACTGCAGCTCCGGCAACACATGCCACCAGCGAAATGGAAACCCAGATGGAAGGACTGGAGAAGCAAGGAGGGAGTAACGAAGGAGCAAATGCAAGGAGGGAGTAACGAAGGAGCAAATGCAGAGAAGGATAAAGAAGGTATGATGGATGTAAAAATGCAGGAAAAGACTGTGGAGGAATCGATTCCCATACAACAAATTTGCAAAGGTGCAGGCAATAATAATAAGATCATTATTCCCGCAACTGCCCGGAAATTTATGACAGTGACAACGGGGACGGCTGTTCAAGTCCCTGGTCTGAAAAGAGCCAAAAGGGTGAAGGCAGTGGCAAGAGACTCCAAAGTACTTCAAGCCGTGAGAACACTTGAGGTAAAAGGTTCTAGTCCGTCTTCCACCCCATTAAATGGAGGGGGGTTCACTATCCC
The DNA here is from genome assembly GCF_014529385.1 of Adiantum capillus-veneris. Classification (NCBI taxonomy): domain Eukaryota; kingdom Viridiplantae; phylum Streptophyta; class Polypodiopsida; order Polypodiales; family Pteridaceae; genus Adiantum; species Adiantum capillus-veneris. The sequence goes on from NC_140949.1 coordinate 84,219,563, forward strand.
ACTGCACAATCCATTTGCAGCACTACAAGAAAAGAAATCCCCAGAATTTGAACCCCCGGATTCTTCTGAGACCAAGGAGAGGGGATGATTTGGATGCTGAAGAATTTGTTCCTCTTTCTCAATGAACCCATCATTAATGATGGAGTCTCTCACTATCCTATCTTGGAATGTAAAGGGGTTGAAAACCCATAAGAAGAGTACCCTATTCAGGGAGGAAATAAAAAAGGAGAAGGCAGTCAACTGCTCGGCCATCCAAGAACACCACTTAGATGCCCATAGCAAGAGAAAGCATGCGCTAGGAAAGAAACTAGTATTCTATGGAGAAGGAAGTAACGGTTTCAGTGACGTCCTAAGCATTGTGGACAGAGAATTGGAGCCGAAGCTGGTTCTAAACCACCCATCCGGCAGAATCCTGGGGATTAGAATCAGATGGGAAGGGCATCCCTTAACCATTGTGAATGTGTACGGTCCTTGCAATGCAAAAGACAGAGCTAAACTATGGATGCATCTTAGAGATACTCCTATTGAAGGTGAATGGATGTTGGTTGGCAACTTCAATATGGTAGAAAAGAGCAGGGATAGAATAGGATCCTCCAGGAGATGAAGGTAGTCCCAACAAAAAGCCTTTCGGATCACATACCTCTGCACGTACATTTTAAGAAGAATACAGGGGAGGAGCAGACCCCAAGAGGTGGAAAAAAACTGTTATTAACAGGGGCACGCCTATTCAAAGACCTTCTTTTCAGGAATCTAACCAAGAAAGCACTAGGTAAGCTTAAGAAAGATGTCAACCTCAACAAACACAAGGTGTGGGACCTCTTTGCTTGGAGCATTCAAAAAGAAATCAAAACTCGGGCCCCCGAATCAAGAAAGTTAGGGAGGCACACCTACAGCATCTTACTGCGGAGGTACAGTTGCTTACCTCCAGAAAAGCCAAGGGGCTGGCTACTGAGGATGAGCACAAACGATGGCTTGAGGCCAAATCTAACCTAGTTGATGAGCAGTTAGAAGATGTCGGAAAGGCAAGGCTTCTCTCCAGGGAGACTGCCCTTCAACCTGAAGCCTCTAATCAAGCACATTTCTTTAGGGCTTTAAAAATCAAGAGGAGCCGAGGCCACGTCCGCTCACTCGATGATGAGAAAGGGACAACAGTTCATAACCAGGATGAGATGGTTGGACTGATGTTGAGCTATCTTAGTCAAATCATTGGATGGCCAGAGACCCAGTCCCAAGAAGTGGAAGAAGCCAGAGGGTCCTTACTTCAGAGTGTCAATAAGAAGATTCCCCACTCGGAAGCTATTTTCTTGGAAAGGGCATTTTCCAGGACGAATGTTCACTAGCATTGCAAGCCCTTGGCAAGGAAAAGTCCCCTGGTTGGGACGGGATGATGATGGAATTCTTTAGAGAATTTTGGGATGATCTCAAGGTCCCAATCACAAGGTTGGCCAATAAAGCCATTGTCGAAGGGTCGTTGGAGTTAAGTGTAAAGAGAGGGCTTATCAAACCCATCCTCAAACAGATCTGTTGTTCTCAACTGAAACACTGGCACCCTATAATGATGATGTCGGTGGCCTACAAAATTATTGCTAAAGCTGTAGCCCTCAGACTAGCCCCCTTACTAACCAGAATCATCTCTCCCCATCAGCATGGTTCATCAAAGGAAGGTCCATTTATGATAACATCTTGGCAACAATGGTGGGCATCAAGTACGCAACTGTCACAAAGCAAGAATGTGTATTGCTACAGTTGGACCGGGATAAGGCTTATGACAGAATAACATGGACATATATAGAAGCCATCATGGAAGCTTTGGGCTTTGGGCCGCGCTTATGTCAACTAGTAAGTGTACTGGGAGATGGGAGCCAGTCAGAGCTCCTATTCAACAATAGAAGTGTGGGCTCTTTTGAGGTCAAAAGGTCTATTAAGTAGGGATGTTCTCTAGGCCCCTTGCTATGCACCATAGGATCACATCCTTTAATCATGAAGCTCGAAGCTAGTGCGGAACGAGGGGAGTTGCACGGGCTAGAATTGCCAAGAAACAGCCAACTCCTAGCAAAAAATTTTGCAGACGATTCTCTCCTCTTCTTGAAGGTGTGCCCCCAGGTCATCAGGAAAGCTATGGAGATTGTACAAATATTCTCAGTAGCTTCGGGGTTCTAGTGTAATATAGAGAAGTCAAGGCTGATCTCCCTATCGAAAAATGACTCATTTGACCCTTCTGACTAGTCGGAGGAGATTGTCACAAAAGGGAATATCTTCAAACATCTGGGAGCCCCCTTGGGGGTGGACGTAACTCACAAGCAAAGATTTCAGTGGGTGCTAGAAAAAATCAAAACAAAAATGAGAAGGTGGGAGTATGCTCTTCGTCCATTCCCAAGTCGGATAAAAGTGATAAATGCCTTTATCATTCCTTATATTGCCTTCACTAGCCCGCTTCTCAAGATGGCTAAGTGTCACTGGAAAGAGTTCTTAAAACCAGTGAAAAGGTTTTTATGGAAAAACAACACGAAATACTCCAGGCCATGGCAATTGGCCCGTTGGGAATCAATTGCTCAGCCGGTGAATCAAGGAGGCCTGGGAATTCTGAACCCCGTGGCCCATGCAGAAGCTTGTTGCATCAAATTTGTTGTTTCCTTGTCTAAACAGGATCAAGTTTGGGCTATCATGATCAAAGATATGATAGAAGTAGCTCAACTTGGTTCGAAAGGTGGAAAGTGGAGAGGGGTGGAGGTTCATGACAAGCTGTTAGCCCCGACGTGGACTACCCTAAGACTGGGGGGCAGCTCAGGAGAATTAGTGAGAAAATGCAACATAGCAGCATGAGTCTTAAGGTGGGGGGAAAGAACCAGATACTTCAAGAACTCCATTTTGCATTGGTCCCCCTGGATTTCCAAACTTGTAGATCCGCCACAAATTCCCTATTGGATAGAGACAACCAGGAAGCTGAATAATAAGGGTTTGAATTGACTGGGGCACTCCTAGGACAGTGACAACAAGAGTTGGAAAACTATTGATCTCCTGGTTACCCAGTTCCAACTGAATACCTTGGAGGTCTTGCTGGTCCACAAAGTGAGGAAAGAGCTTGACAATATAGTGATGCCTATCTATGATTCGGAGTTTGGACTAAAACGCCTGGAAATGGCCCGGAAGCAGTCTCTTAAGGAAACCCCATCCGAAAGACATTTACCATACAATGATGCAAAAGAAGAATTGGTCTAGCCACCTCAACAAGATATGGAAAAAACAATGGTCGGAGGAAAGAAGGGAGCAAGTAATGGAGAACATCTGGAAGCCAAAGGTTCCACACCATGTGAAGGTATTTTTATGGAAGGTAATTTGGGGTGCTCTACCGACGGGGTGAAGATTCAGGAAAGAGGGATTGGGTCAGATTGATGCTTGGGGTGCAGGTTGTGGGGTGCAGGTTGGCTAGTGAAGATCTTGCCCACCTCTTCATGGATTACCCAACTATCAAAGTCCTAGCATGGAAATTATGTAAATGGGTCCAAAGAACATGGAAAATTGGTTTTTACAAGACTGATCTATTCCTTGGACGGAAGAATTCACGTGGTCCTGCTATCCTCATCAGCACTCAAATCGTCAAGTACTTCTTCTTGCATAATGAATGGTAGACAAGGAACCGCCGTGTGTTTGAAGGAGGTCTTGAGGTGGCAAGCTTTGCAGAAATTATACAAGAAAGCAAAGTGCTAATTTGGACGCTCATGCGCAAGCAACACTCGGAGGATTGGTCTAGGTCTACTTGTGCCTTGTTGTTAGAAGAGGGTATGCCTAGGATGGGGGGAAATCTTGGCTATCGGTAATTAAAAGATCGCAGAAGAACATGATAATGGACCTTTTGTATCAAGGATAAGGCGGCAAGTTGGTTGGGATCGCTGTCGATGTAATTATGGTCCTTGGATGATGTCATGGCTCATCACGAGCATGACAAGACATTGTAATTTTTGGGTTGATTAATATAATTCACTCACAATTGTGAGTTTTGGGAAAAAAACAAGGAAAGAAAGAGGAGGGAGTTAAGTTTAAAGTTATTGCCTTGGAAGCCAAGCTTCTTCTAATATTGGAGAATCAAATTTGCGCAACAAAATCAGTGTCCCAAAAAAAAAACAAGGACTTATAATACTAACCATTGGAGTTCTTTAATGAAGCTAGCCTAAGGTCTATAAGCTCCATTAACTAACCTTGCTCTTTGACAAATCATACCTTATTTGGACCCCTTTACCATTGGCCCCATGTTGAGATAAACCTGTAAGCACATGTCTATATTCTAATCTTTGTTCTCGTCTATTCTCCCACATTATATGATCAGTTTAATATGAGAAACTCATGTGGGTTGGCTAGATATTAGATTTTATGACATACCTCTCTCTTGAAATCATAGTCATCCTTGACTATGAGGTAGAAGAGATAAAGCCTTAGTCATTAGTCAATGTTTCTTAGCGGGTAGAGGATCCCTTTTTACACTACAACATCTTTCCAAGATGGATGACTAATCCATTTGGTGCTTGGGAGACATAGCTGTCACAAGCATGTCTGCTCTTTAGTCCATATCATTCTCCCAAAGTAGAGCGACAAATTCTACTTGGTGTTTGGGAGACGTCGTCATCACAAACATGACCTTAAGCACACATACTATTTAAATTTGTGCACAACAAAAAAGAAAAATAGTCTTATAAGGCAAGAACATTAGTCATTCAAAAGAAATTTGTACATTCGCTTACTCTAATGTAGCATTGTAAGCATTGACAAGGTTCATACTATCCTTAAGCTGTATTCCTTGCATCCATCTAGCATCTTCAAAAAGCTAATTTTTGAACTTAATAAGATACCGTCGGATATTCTTACCATGTCATAGTACCGTGTCTTCATGCCAAAGGATAGCTTCGGGTTGTAGCACCTCTTCTTGGTCTTCGATTTCAGGAGGGTCTTCAATAATTGGTTCACTTGGTGGCTCTCCTTTGTAGGGCTTAAGTAGGCTCACATGAAAAGCATTGTGTATGACCCAATGGTTGGGTAGCGTGACCTGATTGATTGGCTTCAAGATTTGGAAAGGACCATAGTATCTTTTTGCTAGTTTAGCATAATACTTTTGATGGAACCACGTAGGATTTTTGCCCATCGTTACCTCAATCGAGCCTTGGAAAACTTAAGTAAGGTCCAATCATTTTCTTTAAATGTTATGGGCCTTTTGTGCTTGTCAGCATCAGCTTTTTGCCTTTGTTGAGAGATGGATATAGCCTCCTTAATCTTTTGAAAAGATTCTTGTAGGTCACGGCTATACTCATCATTCAGCAGCAGCAAAGATCTTCCCATGTACTTTAAGTAGCAAGGGACTTTTAGGCCTTCCCTCAATGATTTCAAAAGGTGCTTTTCCCGTAGAAGTATGTACATTATTATTGTACACATACTCTACAAGAGATAAGTATTTTTCCCATTGTGAGTGTTGATCTACTTCTGTAACATAAGTCTTTAGTAGATCAAGTATCGTAAGATTGGCTATCTCACTTTGGCCAATTGTTTGTGGGTAATAGCCCGAAGAGAAACTCAATCTTGTACCTAGATTTTCAAAGAGACCTTTTCAAAAATTACTAGTCATTCTAGGATCTCCATCTGACACGACGGATGTTGGCAATCCATGGTGTTTGAAAATCTGTGATATGAAGAGAGTTGTCATTTGGTGTACCTTAATTGTCTTTTTAACAACAATAAAGTGTGCTTGCTTGCTAAACCTGTCGACTATTGTCCATATTCCCGTATTCCCATGGATAGACTTGGGTAATCCAAATATAAAATCTATAGATATACTCTCCCATGGTGAATTAGGAATTGGCAATGGCTGGAGTAATCCAAGTTGCTTCCCTCTATCGTACTTAGTTTATGGATACCACACATTTTGAAAGATATACTTCCATTCCACTTTCATGGTAGGCCAATAAAAGTACGTCTCTACTACTCGAAGAGTAGGTTGAATGCCTCTCTGCCCCACATAGGGAGGATCATGAGATTCATACATAACTTTCTCACACGAGGAGTGGGTAACACATAGCCTATTGCCATGGAGAAGATAACCATCCTGCAAGGTGAATGGTTCCTCTTTCTTCCCCAAAGCAAGGGCTGACATTAAGTCTTTAAAGTCAGGGTTAGTAGCATACTCATCTATCATAGAAGATAGATCAAATGAGTAGCTATAAACACTGGATTAACTTTTGGTTGTCGTGAAAGTGCATCGGCCACTTGATTGTGCTTACCAGTAATGTGAGTAGCATGAAAATAAAATTGTGAAATAAAGTTTGCCCAACTCATTTGTTTGTCAGAAAGCTTGGTTTGGGTCATGAAGTACCTAAGACTTTGATGGTTTGTTCGTAAAATAAATGGAGTCCCCAATAAATAGTGCTTCCATGTATCTAGGGCATGTAGAACAACTAAAATTTCTTTCTCATAAATTCCCAAGACCCGCTTATCCGTATTAAGCCTTCGGTTCTCATATGCTATGGCATGCCCTTCTTGAATCAAGACTACTCCAAGGCAATCACCACAAGCATCACATTGGACCTCAAATGGCTTTGAGAGATCCGGAAGCATGAGGAATGGTTGGGAGGTAAGCTTCTCTTTGAGCTTAGTTAAGGACCTCTCTTCTTAAGAAAGAAAAGAGAAACCAAATGCTCTGATACTAATGCAATGGAAATGGCCTAATGAACTTTGAGATTAGCAAAATTAAGAGAATTAGAGTGATCATTTTTGTGAGATTACTTTGAGAACATAGAGGGTGAGCTTAATTGATGGTAGCAACATAAACATAGTACTTAATTAACTTGGCATGAGAAATACTTTTGCAAGAGAGAGTATTAGAGAATATGACTATAGTTGAGGACCGGATTTGTGTGGAGCTGGTCCCCCCTCCAATACGATTTTGTGTTATAGATTCTCCCATCAAGAGAGACTTGGTACAATAAAATATTTGTGTTCCTTGTGACCTAGGTGATGCTATAGAAATAAAGCTTCATGCATCACAAGCATAACATAGACTTTGTAAAAAGCATTAACTATCCCCAGCCTCGGTCCCAAGGCCTCAAACACCTTCAAAGGTGGAGAGAGCTAGTGGGAATTGAGGGTAGGGAAGAGGAAGAAGAAACATTCATAGGGGCAAGAAATAGTTCTTCACTTATCATCACTCTTCTTGCTAGCATACATAATAGCATAGTAATGAATATGGAGAAGATGGCAAGCTTAAGCATTGGAGCATGGCTCTTGGTTGGATTTACATTCCATAGCCAAGAGTGTTGGTGTAGGCTCTCCACTTCTCTACTAGCTTGGAGAAGGAGATGGATCTCTTGCACTTCACCAAGTGAATAATGAGAGTAAAAGAGAGCGAGTGAGAGGTAGTATACCCCCCAAGCACAACCCTTGCTTGCTTTGGTCGACCCCCCCTTGTAGTTCATGCTTGAAGGTCATTGGACCCTCCATGCCTAGCCAATCACATGCAAGAGTCATATCAAGCAACACAGGTAGGTTTTGGACAAGTATCCTTCTTTCCCCTTTGAGGGAGAGAGGCTTGATAATTGCTTAGATTATTATTTGATTAATCTAAATGCTCATTGGACCCCTTTAATCCTATCCAATAGGATTCAGGCACACCTTGAGGGCAACATGGGTAGGGGCTTGGCATGTGTCCTTGCTGCCTCTTGAGGCTTGGATTACCTTGTGTGTGTGTGTGTGTGTGTGTGTGTGTGTGTGTGTGTGTGTGTGTGTGTGTGTTCTCTCTCATCCCCCTAGCTTTGGGGTTTGCCCCCTCCTTTGTAGGGATGCCTTTGACTTATGAGACACAATTACCTTAGTCAGCAAGCACGACAAAGCACACCAAGCTTGGGTAGTGCTCCCACAAGAACTTCAAGCTCCTTAGCCGACAAGCATGACAAGCACCTCAAGCACCTTAGTCATCAAGCACAACAAGCACCTCAAGCTTGGGCCGGGTTCGCACCTCAAGCACAACCCTAGCTTACCTAAGGTCAAAGGACTTTTAATACTAACCATTGGAGGTCTTTACTGAAGCTAACCCTAAGGTCTTTAAGCTCCATTAACTAACCTTGCTCTTTGACAAATCATACCTTATTTGGACCCCTTTACCATTGGCCCCATGTTGAGATAGACCCATAAGCACATGTCTATATTCTTATCTTTGTTCCCGTCTATTCTCCCACATTAAATGATCAATTTAATATGACAAATCATTTGGGTTGGTTAGATAGTAGGATTTTATGACATACCTCTCTCTTGAAATCATAGTCGTCCTTGACTATGAGGTAGAAGAGATAAAGCCTCCCTTTTTACCCTACGACATCTTTCCAAGATGGATGAGTAATCCATTTGGTGGTTGGGAGTCATAGCTGCCACAAGCATGTCTTCTCTTTAGTCCATTTCATTCTCCCAAAGTAGAGTGACAAATTCTACTTGGTGTTTGAGAGACATCGTCATTACAAACATAATCTTAAGAAGGCATGCTTTTTAAATTTGTGCACAATAAAAGAGAACTAGTTTTATAAGACAAGAACATTGGTCGTTCAAAAGAAATTTGTACATTTGCTTACTCTAACGTAGCATTGTAAGCATTGACAAGGCTCATACTATCCTTAAGCTGTATTCCTTGCATCCATCTAGCATCTTCAAAAGAATAATTTTTTAACTTAATAAGATACTATCGGATAATCTTACCATGTCGTAGTACCGTGCCTTCATGCCAAAGGATAACTTTGAATTGTAGCACCTCTTCTTAGTCTTTGATTTTGGGAGGGTCTTCAATAATTGGTTCACTTGGTGGATCTCCTTTGTAGGGCTTAAGTAGGCTCACATGAAAAGCATTGTGTATGAGCCAATGGTTGGGCAGCTTGAGCTGATAAGCCATCTCATTGATTGGCTTCAAGATTTGAAAAGGACCATAGTGTCTTTTTGCTAGTTTAGCATAATACTTTTGATGGCCCGTAGGATTTTTGCCCATCGTTTGCCTCAATCGAGCCTTGGGAAACTTAAGTAAGACCCAATCATTTTCTTTAAATGTTAAGGGCCTTCTATGCTTGTCAGTAGCAGCTTTTTGCCTTTGTTGAGAGATGAATATAGCCTCCTTAATCTTTTGAAAAGATTCTTGTAAGTCACGACTATACTCATCAACAGCGAAGATCTTCCCATGTACTTTAAGTAGCAAGGGCCTTTCAGGTCTTCCCTCATTGATTTCAAAAGGTGTTTTTCCTGTAGAAGTATGTACAATATTATTGTACGCATACTCTACAAGAGGTAAGTACTTTTCCCACTATAAGCGTTGATTTACTTCTTTAACATAATTCTTTAGTAGATCAAGTATCGGTAGATTGGATATCTCACTTTGGCCATCCATTTGTGGGTGATAGGCAAAAGAGAAATTCAATCTTGTACCTAGGTTTTCACCTTTCCAAAAATTACTGGTCATTCTAGAATCTCTATCTGACACAATGGATGTTGGCAATCCATGGTGTTTGGAAATCTATGATACAAAGTGAGTTGCCATTTAGTGTGCCTTACTAGTCTTTTTGACATGAATAAAGTGTGCTTGCTTGCTAAACCTGTCCACTATTGTCCATATTCCTGTATTCCCATGGATAAACTTGGATAATCCACAGATAATATCCATGGATATACTCTCCCATAGTGAATTATGAATTGGCAATGGCTGGAGTAATCTAGGTTGTTTCCCTCATCATAGTTAGTCTTTTGGCATACCATACATTTTTAAACATAGTCTTTTATGTCCACTTTCATGGTAGGCCAATAAAAGTACATCTCTACTCCTCGAAGAGTAGGTTGAATGCCTCTATGCCCTACATAGGGAGGAGCATAAGATTTATACCTTGGAGTATGCATCATCATGCGCACATTTTCCCTTAAGAGATCTGGAAAACTCACTTTTACATTCTGTGAATAGAAGAGAGTTGATCTCAGTTGTTTGACTAAGAGCATCAACTAGAGTATTAAATCATCCTTTATGATACGAGAGCTTTGCATCATACTCCTAAAGAATCTCAGCCTACCTGTCCTTTCGGTACTTCTAACCAATAATATAAAATGCTCATCGCTGCAATCATATGCAATGAACACAAGCAAAATATACAAGCCTCAATTTTTTTGAGTAGAAGGTTACAACTATGGGTAACCCCTAGAATAACTTCAACAAAGGACTCATCAAGAGAAAACATTGGAAAAAACAAGGTCTTACCTCGTCCTTGACAAAGTAGCTGGTGTTATAGGGTAACCGTAAACAATGATGGGGTGTAATGACCTATACCTTATTGACATGCCATGCATGCAAATCAAAAAAATGAAATGATAAATAGATACCATAAGTGTCTTGCACAATCCGTACTTGCTTGGATACATCACAATTCGACATTGCCATACATAAAATGTGAACCTACATCCCTATATTGCCAATTTCCAAAACGTGTGTGCCAATATCCTTGATCCAAAGTCAATGGTGGGTAGTACCTTGGCATGGGGTGAGAAGTCTTACTTCTCATTAAGTCTTTCAAAGCACTTTGCTTCTCACTACAAAAAATCTTATGCAAGTTAAAGGGTAAAAAATAGAAAAACAAGAAAAACTTAAAATTGTCTAGCAATTAAGTACTCCCGAGTAAAAACACCCTATAGTCCTCGTGCTAAAGAAGCGGGGAGGCCCAAAGTCTTATTTTGAGCATTAGAAGATTTCTTCAACACACCAGCTACTACAGGGCTTCAAAGCAAGAAGTCCCCTTTAAAAATCTTTTAGGCAAAACCACAAGGCACATAAGGAGTGTGTGTGCAGGTGCATGCGTGTGTGCCCACACTGCGCCCCCTTGCCCACTCAATGTATTTGGCAATAGGCCCATTGACTATGGGCCTACCGCCTCCTCAAGTCAATGAGATTAGAGAAATTAAATTTTATTTTGGGCCATTGATATTGCATAATGACCTTGGTAATAATGTTAACGATGTCATGCCTTTTAAAACTATTTGTTGAGAAAAATTTGTTAATAAGGCAGTTGATCTCTTCAAATGCAATAAAAATGTTGGAAGAAGAGTACGTGATTAGATAAAGTATACTCAAGAATGAGTTACTGGCCACTATTGCCAGTCTATTGATTTTCTTCTTAACAAGCTTTGCAAGAGCAATGTTTAAATTATCTTTGTTTTGACAAATTTCAGGTCAAAGTTTTCTGAAAAGAGGCTACTTGAAGTGAAAAAAGTATAAAAACCGAATAGAGGTTTAAAAGCAACCATAGGCTGTTTCAAAACCTAAGTCAAGAGTAGGTTCTATTTTCAAAATATTAGGGTAAATTGAGCATCATATGAAAAGCGATTTGGGCAATTACAAGGCCACGGTCTTAATCACTAACCCATGAACAAACGAGGGAAAGATGAAAGTCCACTAGTTTGTTTGGAAAGTGGAGCTCAAGATGGTTTAATAATGTACCAAATGGCATGATCGAACCACATGAAAGTGAGTCACAAGATGCTTTTGGATCAAGAAATTTGCAAGCACTAAGTATAGTCTTTATATATATTCCATACTGATTATGTGTAGTAGTCGGGGTTACTCCTAGCAAACTCCACGACTCCTTTAGCATGGATGCAAAGCCCTGCATTGGATGCACATTTAGATTGATCTACAAAGTTGAGGTTAAAGGGTGCTTTAATGAGTTCTCCCTTATCTAGGAACTACCCTCTTAAATTAAGAATTTTAAGGCGACACTTTTCAATAGTGGCAACAAGAAGGTTGGCAAGGTAGACCTAGGTTTCACTAAGGATGGGAGCAGTAAGGCTTTGTTGGGGGTAAAATCCATAGTTGGTGAGCAACTTTGAAAGACTCAACTCAATTTGCCTAACTAGAAGAAACGGGAAGACTTTAGAGACTTTGGGGACCATTTCTAGTAGAGTAGTTTCACTAAGAGTACGGAGATTATTTTGGACTCTTAAAGTTCTTTGACAGCTTCCAAGGTCGCATTATCCTATCAAAAGAGTCCACCAAATTGAGAGGCAATGGGGGTGGCAAGAGTAGTAATAAAGGCAAGATTTAAGCCACAAAGTTTTTTCAAAAAAATGGCAAGGTCAGTACCAGACGATGAAAAATGAGCCAAATCCTAATTCTATTGCTAAGCCAAAATAGGCGGTTGGGATTCTAATTCAAAAATCATTGTACATCCTTCTTCAAGATTTCTATCAAGAGTGGCAAAGATTGTGACCCAATCTACACTAATTGATGGCAATTTTATGAAGGAGGGTAGTGGCTCTATGGATCTCCATGAACTTGCCCACACTTTGCTAATTGCACATGTATTAGTAATAGGCTTATTATGCTACTTAGATTAAAAGCTTAATTCAAGGATCAAGGATTAGGAGATGCTAATCCCTCACATGTTCTGACATCAATTGTTGTGTTTAGGGAGGATTAAGAAGAGAACCATTCACAATGTTAGCATACTAATGAAAATGTTTTTACAAAAGGGAGGTAAATTGAGTAGAGTGTAGACAACAAAAGTAGATAGTTTGATCATATATATTAATAAAGTGTGTATACAAAGGCTCATTATATAGAGCTACTGCAAATTGCTTATTTAGCATCATTGATTACTTCCTACCTTGGGTCCTTTTCCACATGTGCCCACATGTTTCTATGCCACCTATGAACACATGCTTATATGCCACCTTTGCATTCTAGTAGGATTGAAGTGTATCATATAGGTGGTGATCATTTTGTTCTTAAAGAGAGGTTCACGCAGAAGGCTAGGATCATAGGATGAAGCCTATTCCCAAAAACTTGTAGATTAAGGATCCGGACTTGGTTTTTGCAAAAAAGAACCAAAAAGCACAAAAGGCATAAAAAAGCTGAAAAAAGTGATTCAAAATTGAATTAATTGTCCGTCTGACCTACTGAAACATGGGAACGCCCTTGTTTTTCACTTTAGAATCTTAGAATGCTGCCAGACAAGAATTCTAAACCATAATTTCATGAAGCAAATATTAGAATCTATTTTCTTATTTTTAAAAGAAACCCAAAAAAGATAGTATAGCTCGCACATGCATCAAAGATGTGAAGTTGATTGCAATCGATTAAGCCTTGTTTCTCAGAGAGGAGTTTTGTGCATTTATACAACCAATCTCTTGACCTTTATACCACCTATACTTTTAACCTCATGTCAATGGTCTTTTATTGTGTTGAAGGTCCACATCTTAGAATGCTTGTGCACAAAAGGGACATGTGAATAGTTATTTTAGTTCTCAAGAGGAAAATTATAATGTTACATACTTACAAGTTATCGTCAATCATGCATGCATACTTACTCTTGGACTCTTTAAGTTCTTAAAATGGTTGATAATCTTTGACAAAATTATATAGGCTTTTTTCAATACATTAACACTTACATTGGATTGCAAAATACACCACCTGCACATCCCTTTTGTAGAATAGTAGCACATTATAGAACCATAAATATTGCATTGATTTTTTTTGAAATATATATTGTACATACAAATAAAAGAAGATTTCTAGCACCAAATTCTAGCCAGTACTTACTAGACTACCACCTGCAATACCATTTTTTTTGCAAAAGTATCACCTTGTAATGATATGACAAAATTAAGAAATATATCGGTCCACATCGAGTGGATGAAAGAAATTCTCTCATTTAACGCTCAAAGCATTTAAATATTGTTACTACAAGAGTAAAGTTATGTTTAGTATATCAAATTGAGACAACTAGACCTAGTTTACGCCATTGAAGAGAAATAAGGTATCGAGATATCTCAATACTAGAGTCAAATGAAAAGTAAATTGTGGCACCTCAAACTTTGAATCAATTTGAGTCTTTTTTATAGTTAAGGTAGAAAACAAATCAATTAGACCATAGCATCTCAATCAAAGCTCTCAACTCATAGTTGTTGACACTATGTTAGTAGTAGTTGTAGATTATTAAATACCCATTGTCAAGGGCTTCTCATGTTTTGTTGTTGGATCCCTAGATTTTTTCCTATGATTGAATGCCATTTTTGTTTGATCGGTAGATTATTTATTTTCTAAAGTTGGGTTAATGATACTTTGAACGATATCGAGATAAGTAAGTGACCAACCTAGATGGTAGAGTCTGTAGTCTACTAATATGTTATTGATAAGCTATAAACAATATATGATAAGTGATTTGAGGTGTAGCATGTTTTGGAGTATTACATGAAAATATGTTTTGGCAATATGCTAGATGTCACATGATCGTATAGCTAGGAGATATGATTAATTTGGTATAAAGGAGATATCTCACAATATACAAAGAAGACGTCCAATGCAAATATAATTTGATACACTACAAGTCCACATTGTGTTAATGATTCAAAAATCCCATTAAATGCTCAAAATATGGCCATAAACTTCCCACAAAAGTCAAGTTATAAGTTTATTAAATCAAGACATCTACAGCATCTTCCATAATATTCCATAAAAGTGAAATGAATGTTAGGCCTAGGGTAAGACAGGGCACGCTAGGATAGACATGCGGTAAAGGGGGTCCTACTATTAGCAAGGCCAAGGATCTATATAGGGCATGGTTGGGTGGTGAGTTGCATGGTCTAGATCATTGAGTTGCATGGTTCAATTCCCTCTGGTCTTAGAAAGTAACGTCAAAATATCACTATGGCATGTATTAAGCAGACTATATCTCTTCAAGTTTGCAACAATCTTGATTGATCTTCTGTTGTTGTGGTAGAAAGACAAAAATTGGGTAAGGGTTCCTAATGAGTCAAAGCTCTCAAGTCATATTTATTGAGAGCATGTTTGTATATTTAGAAATAGATAGTGTCAACATTTACTTGACTACAGAGGTAAGCAACTTTAATCCATTTGTAGAGATAAGTGAAATTTTCTTGTAAAAATGACCCAAATTAAATTAAACTAATTACATCAAAGTGAGACATCTAGATCATTCATATACTTATGAGCCCCAAAAACTCCAATTATAACTTAATCACACTCAATTGTCAAGATCAAATGTTGCGTCTTTATTTGGAGATTTTGGAGGATCAAGAGTAAATGTGAACCTGCAAAAAACAAGGATCAAGAGTGATGCTCTCAAGAAGTTTGCAGTCTTGCCAGGAAAGTACCGGGCCTCTTACAGTGAGAATTTGTGAGGAAACTCCAAAAGACTTTATGAAGGAGTTATGTCATAGATGACATGAAGCCTAGAGTTTGGTAGAGAGTGCAATCAAAGAAGCCCCACTCTCTTTCTCTCTCTCTCTCTCTCTCTCTCTCTCTCTCCCTCTCTCTCTCTCTCTCTCTCTCTCTCACACACACACACACACACACACACACACACACACACACACACACACACACATACACACACACACACAGTCTCCCTCTCTCTTGCATAACACATATAGAGAAAGAACACAAAAGAGAAAATCAAAACAAAACAAAGATGAAAACATCAAGGCTTTGGTCGTATCTTATCATGGGTAGGATAAAAGGGTTAATAGACGAGTTAATGGCCTTCAACCTTTGCCAACCAAACAAGTTACTAATGGTTCTTTGAAATTGTAATTTTGTGCTTACTATGATATATATGTTTATACTTATATAAAAAAAAAAAAGTTATAATCTAGAGGGATAGTATGATGGGATCCGACGAATGAAGTATTTTATTAAGTCTTTCTAAGCCAAAGAGAAATAGTATATGTTGTTGAAAGTGTATCTTACAACTAATCCATATGTTCATTGTAATAGATCACACGGAGTGGAAGCGGAAGAGATTTACATCATGTGGATTATTCATCTAGGATATTTTTAGAATGTGTAAAAGCTTTGTGAGAGAGGTAAAAAGAAGAGAATTTTCTCTCCCAAGTCCTATTCTTGCCCGTAGACAATCAGGATATTGTAGGGAGATATGTACCTGTAGCAAGGAGAACCTAGAGTTTATAGAGAGGACCACCTTCTAATAATGAGAGAGATTTGTGAGAGTGTTTGTATGTGAATATATGGCTACTCATCTTGTGCATTAGCATAACTTCTCAAGAAGGTTGCTTGTTGCTTTGGCGGAGTGTTGTTGCTTGAATGCCATCAATAAAAACAATTAGGACACAAGAGAGATGGAGATATGGATAGAGATAGAAGTAGAAGTAGATATAGAGATAAGGGTGGGTATAGAGTAAGAAGTGGATAATATCTAGGTTTGGGACTAGATTTGGAGATAGAGATAGAGATATAGTCGGGCTAGAGATGAAAAACAACACAACAAAAAACCAACAAAATCACAAAGCAACACGCGCCTTATTTGATAAACCCTTTGGGAGTTATTTGCCAATTTGGTAGAGAGAGAAGGAGAGGGATGACTTCAAGCCTTGATTGATGCACAAAATTCAAGTCTTTCTTTGATTAGAGCTGATCTTCCAAGGAATGCTTACAAGATTGGCAAGTCTTCCTCAAGGAGCAAGTATAGGGCTTAGGTTTATGTTTATGGTGGCTAATTTCAATTAAGTGCTCACCCTCTATTGAATGGTTTTCAAGGAAGAAGAGGTCCCCTTTTATAGGTGAAGGGAACCCCCAAGGGTTACACAAGAAAGAGAGGAGCCAGTGTGAACAGGAGCTGGCAATGTTTGAAATGGTCTGCTCCTGCATGATGTGGGCAGACTTGGGTCCACCATTTTGAGCATATCTCCTCAATCGTGGCTCCAAATAAAAAAATTTAAAATAGGTGCAAAAAATTCAACTCATGGGCTATGACCCCCATTTTATATGTTTTTTTCCAATTAGAATGGGAACTATGTGTTAAAAAATTCTCAAAATAGGGATTCTTTTTGGCAGCAAAAGTCTACTTATGGTCCCCTTAGCCTAGACTTCCATTTGATTCCAATGGACACCTCATGCAATACGAAAGCATGATATTGCTCCTTGACAAAGTTTTGTAAGCATCCTTTCAATAATGGATTAAAATAGGTGCATCTTTGAAAATCATGCAAGCTAGTGTCCCACTAGGATTTGATACCTTCCTAGTAGCTATCAAAAAGGAATATGAGCAAAATATGAAAAATACATAGAAAATATATATATATGGAATCACACTAGCTATAGGATCTATCTAGAGCATGAGATGATAATGGGATAGCACCAATGTTTTTTTTCCCACGTTAAAGAGGCACAACTATTGATGCTTTTACCTTTAACACTTTTCAATGATAAAGTAAAAGTATGTTATCCTTGAGGTAAATACTAGGATGAAATAGAAAGCTTATCTCATGCATATGTACATTATGGTAAATATACTTATGCATCTGAAAAGTCACAAAATAAATCTCCTAGCATTGTTCCCACTATGTATGTGCCACACCACGATAGCCACTCCCTCTAAACCTGCCCATCCTCTAGTATGTGCTACATTTGATTTTCTTTGTGTTCAACCCCCTTGAAATTCTCTTCCATGATTTCATCTTCATTGATAGATTCCAAAGATTCATCTTCACTTTGATTTTCATGTGTGTTTTGCTCTTCCTCTTCCTCAAAATCTTCTGGATCACTATTTACTCTTCTCTTAAACACTTTGATCCTTTTTCCTGCAATGGGAACCTTTACTTTTGTCCCATCTAATCCAGACAAGATGTAAGTAACAATGTCATGCACATGTTTTACAACATATGGTCCAAACCATCTTTTTGAGAAATTATGCATGACTGTGTGCTGGTTATCAAGGCTACTATTATACACTAAAACCCAGTCACCTTTGTCATTTGCTTTGCTCATGAGCCGATGTCACTTATCAAAGTAGTCCTTGTATTGTTTAGTCGTTCTTTTGCAGCCTCAACGTCTCTAGGTCTTCTCTCTAGTTTCCTTAATTGCAAGTCAAGGGGCTCTTTCTTGCTAAGCCCCTCTTGCCAAAGTAGTACATTCCATGTGGGAATTGTATCTTCAATTGGCATCGTTGGCTTTTGACCATACATTAGATCCACATGCATATAGCCATTTATTGAGTTGTGTGTTGTACGATCAGCCCATAAATCCTTTGGCGATAATTTTGGCCACTCACCAACTATTCCTTTGCAATTCTTAGGCAAAGCTTTGATGATAGGAGGATATCCTCTTTCACTCTTTCCATTGCTTTCAAGGTTGTAAGTTGTAGTAAGGGAAAGCTTGATTCTTCATCTAAGAAAGAACTCTCTTGCTTCCCTAGCATCTAGTTCACCTGTGTCTGTAGTGATCTTTCCTACACATAACAGCAAATCACATCATCAAGAAGAAATTTGCATACAAATTCTGTAGTTTTTTCTCTCAATGCTCGCCCTTCAACTTGGTTAGTTTCTCTCTTGCAAGAACTAATTATCTCATCTACCATAGTCCTAAAGGCATTGTGACTAGATCCACAACCCATTTACAGTGCATGGTTAGTGGATATGTAGGTTGCAACCCATCACAATGCCGTACATTTGAATACACTTGACAAGTTACACACGACTCTACAAACTGAGATACATCTTTATACATACCCTTCCACCATTATCTTTCTTTCACCTTAGAGAAGGTTGCCCACACACCCCTGTGTCCAGTCCATAGACTCTCATGAAACTCTTGCAGCATGAGCTTTACTTGAGTCTCTTTTCTACATATAACCCTTTGTGGTGTAGCACCCTTTTTTTTAGGATGCTTCCACAAGTAACCATCCCTCAAAAAGTATCCATATGCTTTCTTGTGTATCCTCTTGAACTCTTGTTCAAACCAATCATCCTATTTTGTTAGAGTACTCAACTAGCTTCCAATAAGAAGCCAATCACCTTCATAAGTCTCTTTCAAGAACAATTCAAGTGGATTAGACATGCAGGCATAGTTACCTTTGACTTGAGAGATGGAATAGAATTTTGTGCCCACATCATCACCCTCATCAATCATATGTGACTCATCTTCATACCTTGCCCTTTAAAGCAAATCTATCAATTGTATTGTCTTTACCTATGATGTGCTTAAACTCATGATTTAAGGACTTAATGTAGGCAATCCATTGTAACATAGCAATGACTAGTGTTGATCAGCTTGTAAGATCCCAAGAAGTGGTAAACAATCTATCTCTACAACCACGCATGCACCAATTGGGTACTCTTTCTCATTTTTCAAGGGTGTAACCATACCCCACAACTCTCTCTTTATATGTGGATAGTTTCTTTTTTGAGCACTTAGTACCTTTGCTCCAAATCTTACCACATACCTGTGTCCATCATTGTAAAGTTTCCAGTTTCTGAAACCTTAAAGGTTGTATAAAGCTTAATCAAACTGATATGATTATTGAAAAAGCAATGTAGATTGTCTGATCATGGCAAATATTGGTATTTTTGGAATCTTAAGCACAGCAAACCCCGTGCTAGAAATTTTCAGAATTGAATTCCGATAAAAACTGGCATAGTTATGACCCCTGGAAGTTTACACTGTGAATTGAGTAAAATAGGTAAAATTGAAGGGTTGCAGTAATCATTTAAGCATAGACTTTATTAAAGGTCTCCCATATATTTACAAGATATTTACCAATTAAGCAAAAATAGGTCAAATTATAGCAAAATTAACATTTTAAAAGCTGGCAGGTAATGGGAGGGTCATCACTGACCTTCCAGGGACTCATTTAGCAGCAGGGGGCGTTTTTTGACTTGTTGGGGACTGCTTGAACTTCAAGCAACTGCCTTTTACAGCCTGTGAGAGCTTGTGAGTGCCAGAAAACTATAAATAGGACCCCTTGCTTCATAATTTGACAGACTCGGAGCCTTGACACACTCTCTCTCATCTAGAGAGACCTCTACGCATAAATCATTAGAGATTAATCTCTCATTGATTAACCTAAACGGTAATTAGTCTAATCTTTCTTAATTAGCAAGGTTAGATTAAGCTATTTTGTTAATAAATCAAAGATTAAGCCTATGTATACTCATAAAAGCTCTCTTAATTAATTAAATTCTGATAATTATGGTAATAAAGCTTAGTAATCTTAAGCTAATTAATTATCCTATCATATTAGGGCTGAAATTAGCCAAATTAATCATGAATTAATGGTAAATATATTAATTTATCTTAGATTAAGTTGAGGTAATTATCACAGCTACATTAGATAGTCATTAAGCTTAAAAAAATTATCCTATAATTTTTTGAGTAATTTTCCTAATTAATTAGGCAGAATTACACAGTTTTTTAGAGAAAATTAAAGGGGAAAATAATCAAACTAATTCCAAATGCTGTGAGATATTTATCAGTGGTTAATTAAGTGTTAAAAAACCCGTGATAATTAGGAGAAGCTCAGATAAATGATCTAGCTAATTACTTTAGTAGAAATACTCTGTTTTTGGAGAAAATTAAATAGGGGAAATTACTAAAATGATTTCAAATGCTATGAGATATTTATCAGTGGTTAATTAGGTGTTACAAAACCTATGATAATTAGGATAAGCTCAGATAATTAATCTAGATATTTACTTTAGCAGAAATACTCTATTTTTTGAGAAAATTAAATAGGGGAAATTAGTAAAATGGTTTCAAATGCTATGAGATATTTATCACTGGTTAATTAGGTGTTAAAAAACCCGTAATAATTAGGATAATCTCAGATAAATAATCTAGTTAATTATTTTAGCAGAAATACTCTATTTTCGGAGAAACTTAAATAGGGGAAATTAGTAAACCGATTTCAAATGATATGAGATATTTATTAGTGCTTAATTAGGTGTTAAAGAACCTGTGATAATTAGGAGAAGCTCAGATAAATAATCTAGCTAATTACTTTAGCAGAAATACTCTGTTTTTGAAGAAAATTAAATAAGGAAAATTAGTAAACTGATTTTAAATGCTTGAAGTTATTTATCAGTGGTTAATTAAGTGTTAATAAACTCTTTATAATTAGGATAATCTTAGATAATTAGTTTAACTAATTATCTTAGTAGAATTATGTTGTTTTTAGGGGTAAATTAGTAAATCATGTGCTATAATTACATGCTATTTATTAGAGCTATACTATAGGGTAAAGAGGCCGTGATAATTATGCTAAGGTTAGAAAAGTAGTATAGATACTTATCTAAGTCAAATTACACTATTTTTATCTAAAAACTAAGGAGGGAAATTAGTAAATAATGCTATAGAATTAAATTCTATTTATCATAGCTATATTATAGGGTAAAAAGGCCGTGATAATTATGCCAAGGTTAGAAAAGTAGTATAGATATTTATCTAAGTCAAATTGTCCTGATTTTAGCTGAAAATTGAAGATGGAAATTATATAATTAAGTTAGAAAATAGTAAGATAATTACCAGAGGTCAGAAATATCCTTATCTACTTGTGGTAATTATACCATAGTTAATTGGTGAGGTTAAAAAATTATAATTGATCAAAAGTCCTATTTTAGCGAATGATTAATTAAAATAAATAGACTTTGGGGTCTAAAGTTTTTAGGAAAATTATAGTAAGTGTAAACCTATGATATCAAGCTGAGGAAATGAAATCTTTATGAGAAATTAAAGACAATAAATATTAAACCTAAAATAAGTAGATTATTAGCTTAAAAGTCAATGAGAAAATTAGGGAAAAAGATATAGAAAATTATAATAAAATTAGGAGAGCTTAGAAAAAACCCTTAGGGAAGCGGTGGAAAAAGTTATCATGCCTATATAGACCAATAAGAAATTACTAGGTCCAGAATTTACCAATTAAGACTATAAATTTAACCTTGGATGGGTTACGATTGAATACAAAGGTTAAATCTAAATTTTGAATTATTTACCTAATGATTAGACGTCCTTTTTAATAAGGATAAGAAGTTATGGCACCAAAAAGAACCCAAGCAAAGCCTACATCTGATGATGAGGACGTAGCTCCAAAACGAACTAGAGCGTCGCATGACGACGAAGCCGGGCATAGTAGTAGGCCTACGGAGGAGAGTCTTCAGGCGCTAGCGCAGCAGCAGATGGCCAATCAATCCTACGTGGGTGTTCCATTATTCAATTAAGTCTTCAATTAGTTTAAGTTCTTTTATAAGTTAGCATTGCATACGTAAGAAGGATAAACTGCTTGAAAACGGAAGGTAACTTCCAGCATGCATTTGTTTATAATGTAGGAAAGAATTGTTTGGGTTAAAACTGGTTGAATAAGGAAAGATATGTTTGATCATCCTTAAGACAGCGCCGACTCCTTAGTATAAATTGATGATAATGATTGGCTTTCTAGCCACGGATAAGTCGGTTACCCCCATGAACGTTGAGTTTCTACTCCGTGTCATGTCTTGATGTTTCTACATAAGAAAACATCCATGTTGTGTCCGTACTTATCCACGTGCCATGCCATCTGACGCAACTGCTTACCTCATGTCATCGGCCCGCGGATAGCTTCCTCGAGAAGTTTTAAGCACTACCAACTCCTCATTATTGTAGAAAAAACACACTGGTACTGGTAATAGTGAAAATCGATGCACTATGTACATGGTGTCCTACTTGTACACATGTGGGCCCCACGTAACCACCTGGCTCTGGAAAATGGGCAATCCTTTATTCGATGCACCATGCATGGATATGTACATATGTGCAATTCCTTGCTCCAAAAAACTCCTAACATAATTTGCCCACCCCCTAGCCTGCTAGAGCATTCATGCTCAGCAGCAGCACTAGTAGATGCTCATTCCACCTGGATCAAAAGGCCAAAGGCATATCGCCTGATTCACGAGAAGCATCATAACACCAGACCTACATTTGTCAACAATCAACCAAAATGCACCATAGGCATATCCAACTAACACATCCGCCCTGTCCGGAGTTCCAAAAGCATAAATATTGCATGCCACATTCAACCCAACCGATAGAGAAAACTCAAGTGACTCATCACCTGGCATCTTGGCTTCACCAGCCATAGCAACAACGTGCAAATCATGCACCCAAGTAGATAAAAGCATTGTGTGAAGGTAAAGTTGTCGATATCCAAAGCACAAAAGTATCCCCGCAACACACATATCCCTAGCATAGGCATCCACATAGCTGAGATTGGACTCATATATACCAAACCCCTTCTCATCATCATAAGCATACTCATCATCAAACATAACTTTATCCACATCATAATCATGGCTAGCACCACTATCCATAGCTTCTAGCATGGGTTCATCAGTCTCCAAGAATACAGATCCCTGCTCTAAACCACAATCATGGTCACAAATTGGTTCAATCACTGCACATACATCAAAATATGGCTTCAACACAGGCTCCACATCCAACAAATCCACAAAATGGCTCTTAACCTTGCCCTCTTCCCTAATTTCCAAGGAACTAGTATCCAAAGATACGTGCTCATCATCAATAACCTCAACCTCACACTCACACCCAGAATCACAAGGTACACAAGTAGCCAATGCATCCTCTTCAAGACTTTTCAATCCTGTATCCAAAGCATTACTCACCTCTTTAGTCTCTTCCATAAACCTGTCAACCTGCAAGACCTCTTTACGCTTCATAATAGACCTTGGGAAGAAACGAGAAACATCATAGGATAGGCTACTTTTCACCTGCTTAGGCTTAACTTCATCTTCCATGTCAAATCCATCTTGCACATGCATACCTGTACTGATACCATGTTCCTCAAGACGCTTAAACTTCCATTCCTTGTGCTTTGCAATGCATACTGCATCTTCAAAAGACTCGGGCCTCTTCAACTCAACCTCGAACCGCAACCAAGGTGACAAACCATCAACAAAAGAACTTTTCTTCAATGAACAAGGGGGGGTCTCATCCTTAAGAGCAACACACCAAAGAGTCCATAAATCTGTAAAAACTTGTATATAGGCATCAACACCTTGACAAGAACCTTGCTTAAGAGCATTGAGCTCATTCCATACTGCATTTGTATCTTCAAAAACCTGGAAACGCTCTAAAAAAGCTTCTATAAACTTGTCAAGACTCAAACCATAAGAAGAAGCCACTGCTTCTTTAGCTTTCGAATCCCTGAACCAAACACAGGCCTCATCTTTCAAAAGCAATCCAAATAGCCTCAAAATCTTGTCCTCATCACACATATTGTTGCTTATGCATGCCACCTCGACTTGCTCCAGAAAGTCTTCCGCATCTTCACCACTTCTTCCATGAAATTCCAGATAAGAGAAAGCCATGGCTACCCAAGCTACTATGCTTTGAGAACCCCTTTGAACACACGTGCAAGAACCCAAAACTTTTGACTACCCAATCCCCAGAAACTTCAATGGAGCTCAAATTTAGATAAGGACAAACACATGCACATCAAATGAGTTTTCATAGTTGATCATCGGAATTACAACAGGCAAAGGACATTCCAAGATCTCTCTCAATCTTCTTGGCCCAAACATAAAGACTATGCGCTGCTGGAAAAAGATCTTCCCGGACTCATGAACATTAATCTGGATTCTTTGAGTTAAATGAAAAGGAGTGAACTGAGAGCCATTTTGATCATCCATTAAAGCCAACCATGAAGCTCCCAAGAAGGCACACCTGACTTATCCTCTGATTTTTGACCAAATTTCAGCAGCATAACAGCATAAATGGCTCAAAATACCAAAAACCAGCCATCATAACTTGGAAAAATTTTGACAGAGTTTCCCCAGAAGTAGAGCAGTAGGAACCCAAAATATAGACTGTATATGTATGCATAAACTGCCAACAATAGAACCCGAGCATCAAACAAGAATCACTAATACATAGCCTATGGTGAGGTCACGGAAAGGGTGCTCCAGCTACCTATATCACCGAAAGGATCTCCACATTTGAGAATCCCCCAGCTCAATAAAACCTCACGCTATCGACCCTCACACGAAGGCTTATGCTAATCTCGTATAGTCAAGTCTTAGAAATGACTATCTTCCAGACCAAGTCTCAGAAATGGCTGGGACTGCCAAATAAAACCAAATATGGATCCACAAAGGCGTACAATGGCAGTTTCCACAAGTAACGTACAATCCAGCAGACAATGCGCTCAAACAGGCGCGAAATGATGCATACCCACAACAACTACAAGTGACACCACTGCTAGTATATCACTGTACTCTAGCTACCTATACCTGTGTGAATCACCTGTATCTGTACCTGTCCCTATAACTTGTAACCTGTAACCTATAATCTGCAACCTGCAACCTGTAAGCCCGAATCTCGAAGCTTGAAGCTCGAAGCAGAAGGTACTCGAAGAAGATCCTCCGTGGGGGCGCCAAAAGAATGTGAGTGGGATGAAAACACACACAGCGCCTCTATAACGATCCGACACACACTCTTGGGAAGATACACACACACACTATGGGGCACCACTCGGCTTACACAATACCCCTGGCCGAGACAGGGAACACACCTATGGAGTGAGAGGAGAGAGATTATCCACTTGCCCACTCCACACAGAGACACACACATACACACACACACACCCAAAAATTCAGCGCAAAAGAGGAGAATTTCTGATGTTTAGATACAAATGAGCTTGGGCCAACACCAATGGGGCAAACAGCTCACACAATATG
This sequence comes from Adiantum capillus-veneris, assembly GCF_014529385.1. Lineage (NCBI taxonomy): Eukaryota > Viridiplantae > Streptophyta > Polypodiopsida > Polypodiales > Pteridaceae > Adiantum > Adiantum capillus-veneris. The sequence continues at coordinate 84,245,093 of NC_140949.1, forward strand.
GGTAAAAGATACCAGATACAATCACAAATTGGAGCGGAAGCTTCGCTCATAGGAGAAACTTACACAGCAAAAACAGCATAAAAAGAGTGAGGAATTTGGCAAAATGGACAGCGCCATCGCGTCCGGAACGGCCCAAAACCCCAGTCTACAATGTCAAAGTGCTCAAATCCGACCTCGGATGAGCAATTTACGGCCAAAACAGGCTCCAAAAACACACCTGCGGATGTTCCTCCTCTCTTCTCCACGTTTTTTCTGGTCTTCTCTCTGTTTTTTCAGTTCCCACACTTAGCTTTATTAGTTGGGCACCCTTGGCCTTTTAGATGACCTCAAACGGACCCCGAACAGGCCAAAAACTGACCTCGCAGTGCATAGTTGTCACCCTGCTGCATCCATGCGCACACCTAGCACTCAAATTTTTCCAGTAATGCATCCCGCCACCACGTGAAGTGGCCCCAAAATATGGTCCTCATGATGACCTTTCTGCATAATTATCACAAGAAAACATCCATGTTGTGTCCGTACTTATCCACGTGCAAGTATTGACCCCCTTCGCCCTCCTGACGCCACTAGATGCCATCTGACGCAACTGCTTACCTCATGTCATCGGCCCGCGGATAGCTTCCTCGAGAAGTTTTAAGCACTACCAACTCCTCATTATTGTAGAAAAAACACACTGGTACTGGTAATAGTGAAAATCGATGCACTATGTACATGGTGTCCTACTTGTACACATGTGGGCCCCACGTAACCACCTGGCTCTGGAAAATGGGCAATCCTTTATTCGATGCACCATGCATGGATATGTACATATGTGCAATTCCTTGCTCCAAAAAACTCCTAACATAATTTGCCCACCCCCTAGCCTGCTAGAGCATTCATGCTCAGCAGCAGCACTAGTAGATGCTCATTCCACCTGGATCAAAAGGCCAAAGGCATATCGCCTGATTCACGAGAAGCATCATAACACCAGACCTACATTTGTCAACAATCAACCAAAATGCACCATAGGCATATCCAACTAACACATCCGCCATGTCCGGAGTTCGAAAAGCATAAATATTGCATGCCACATTCAACCCAACCGATAGAGAAAACTCAAGTGACTCATCACCTGGCATCTTGGCTTCACCAGCCATAGCAACAACGTGCAAATCATGCACCCAAGTAGATAAAAGCATTGTGTGAAGGTAAAGTTGTTGATATCCAAAGCACAAAAGTATCCCCGCAACACACATATCCCTAGCATAGGCATCCACATAGCTGAGATTGGACTCATATATGCCAAACCCCTTCTCATCATCATAAGCATACTCATCATCAAACATAACTTTATCCACATCATAATCATGGCTAGCACCACTATCCATAGCTTCTAGCATGGGTTCATCAGTCTCCAAGAATACAGATCCCTGCTCTAAACCACAATCATGCTCACAAATTGGTTCAATCACTGCACATACATCAAAATATGGCTTCAACACAGGCTCCACATCCAACAAATCCACAAAATGGCTCTTAACCTTGCCCTCTTCCCTAATTTCCAAGGAACTAGTATCCAAAGATACGTGCTCATCATCAATAACCTCAACCTCACACTCACACCCAGAATCACAAGGTACACAAGTAGCCAATGCATCCTCTTCAAGACTTTTCAATCCTGTATCCAAAGCATTACTCACCTCTTTAGTCTCTTCCATAAACCTGTCAACCTGCAAGACCTCTTTACGCTTCATAATAGACCTTGGGAAGAAACGAGAAACATCATAGGATAGGCTACTTTTCACCTGCTTAAGCTTAACTTCATCTTCCATGTCAAATCCATCTTGCACATGCATACCTGTACTGATACCATGTTCCTCAAGACGCTTAAACTTCCATTCCTTGTGCTTTGCAATGCATACTGCATCTTCAAAAGACTCGGGCCTCTTCAACTTAACCTCGAACCGCAACCAAGGTGACAAACCATCAACAAAAGAACTTTTCTTCAATGAACAAGGGGGGGTCTCATCCTTAAGAGCAACACACCAACGAGTCCATAAATCTGTAAAAACTTGTATATAGGCATCAACACCTTGACAAGAACCTTGCTTAAGAGCATTGAGCTCATTCCATACTGCATTTGTATCTTCAAAAACCTGGAAACGCTCTAAAAAAGCTTCTATAAACTTGTCAAGACTCAAACCATAAGAAGAAGCCACTGCTTCTTTAGCTTCCGAATCCCTGAACCAAACACAGGCCTCATCTTTCAAAAGCAATCCAAATAGCCTCAAAATCTTGTCCTCATCACACATATTGTTGCTTATGCATGCCACCTCGACTTGCTCCAGAAAGTCTTCCGCATCTTCACCACTTCTTCCATGAAATTCCGGATAAGAGAAAGCCATGGCTACCCAAGCTACTATGCTTTGAGAACCCCTTTGAACACACGTGCAAGAACCCAAAACTTTTGACTACCCAATCCCCAGAAACTTCAATGGAGCTCAAATTTAGATAAGGACAAACACATGCACATCAAATGAGTTTTCATAGTTGATCATCGGAATTACAACAGGCAAAGGACATTCCAAGATCTCTCTCAATCTTCTTGGCCCAAACATAAAGACTATGCGCTGCTGGAAAAAGATCTTCCCGGACTCATGAACATTAATCTGGATTCTTTGAGTTAAATGAAAAGGAGTGAACTGAGAGCCATTTTGATCATCCATTAAAGCCAACCATGAAGCTCCCAAGAAGGCACACCTGACTTATCCTCTGATTTTTGACCAAATTTCAGCAGCATAACAGCATAAATGGCTCAAAATACCAAAAACCAGCCATCATAACTTGGAAAAATTTTGACAGAGTTTCCCCAGAAGTAGAGCAGTAGGAACCCAAAATATAGACTGTATATGTATGCATAAACTGCCAACAATAGAACCCGAGCATCAAACAAGAATCACTAATACATAGCCTATGGTGAGGTCACGGAAAGGGTGCTCCAGCTACCTATATCACCGAAAGGATCTCCACATTTGAGAATCCCCCAGCTCAATAAAACCTCACGCTATCGACCCTCACACGAAGGCTTATGCTAATCTCGTATAGTCAAGTCTTAGAAATGACTATCTTCCAGACCAAGTCTCAGAAATGGCTGGGACTGCCAAATAAAACCAAATATGGATCCACAAAGGCGTACAATGGCAGTTTCCACAAGTAACGTACAATCCAGCAGACAATGCGCTCAAACAGGCGCGAAATGATGCATACCCACAACAACTACAAGTGACACCACTGCTAGTATATCACTGTACTCTAGCTACCTATACCTGTGTGAATCACCTGTATCTGTACCTGTCCCTATAACTTGTAACCTGTAACCTATAATCTGCAACCTGCAACCTGTAAGCCCGAATCTCGAAGCTTGAAGCTCGAAGCAGAAGGTACTCGAAGAAGATCCTCCGTGGGGGCGCCAAAAGAATGTGAGTGGGATGAAAACACACACAGCGCCTCTATAACGATCCGACACACACTCTTGGGAAGATACACACACACACTATGGGGCACCACTCGGCTTACACAATACCCCTGGCAGAGACAGGGAACACACCTATGGAGTGAGAGGAGAGAGATTATCCACTTGCCCACTCCACACAGAGACACACACATACACACACACACACCCAAAAATTCAGCGCAAAAGAGGAGAATTTCTGATGTTTAGATACAAATGAGCTTGGGCCAACACCAATGGGGCAAACAGCTCACACAATATGGGTAAAAGATACCAGATACAATCACAAATTGGAGCGGAAGCTTCGCTCATAGGAGAAACTTACACAGCAAAAACAGCATAAAAAGAGTGAGGAATTTAGCAAAATGGACAGCGCCATCGCGTCCAGAACGGCCCAAAACCCCAGTCTACAATGTCAAAGTGCTCAAATCCGACCTCGGATGAGCAATTTACGGCCAAAACAGGCTCCAAAAACCCCAAAAACACACCTGCAGATGTTCCTCCTCTCTTCTCCACGTTTTTTCTGGTCTTCTCTCTGTTTTTTCAGTTCCCACACTTAGCTTTATTAGTTGGGCACCCTTGGCCTTTTAGATGACCTTAAACGGACCCCGAACAGGCCAAAAACTGACCTCGCAGTGCATAGTTGTCACCCTGCTGCATCCATGCGCACACCTAGCACTCAAATTTTTCCAGTAATGCATCCCGCCACCACGTGAAGTGGCCCCAAAATATGGTCCTCATGATGACCTTTCTGCATAATTATCACAAGAAAACATCCATGTTGTGTCCGTACTTATCCACGTGCAAGTATTGACCCCCTTCGCCCTCCTGACGCCACTAGATGCCATCTGACGCAACTGCTTACCTCATGTCATCGGCCCGCGGATAGCTTCCTCGAGAAGTTTTAAGCACTACCAACTCCTCATTATTGTAGAGAAAACACACTGGTACTGGTAATAGTGAAAATCGATGCACTATGTACATGGTGTCCTACTTGTACACATGTGGGCCCCACGTAACCACCTGGCTCTGGAAAATGGGCAATCCTTTATTCGATGCACCATGCATGGATATGTACATATGTGCAATTCCTTGCTCCAAAAAACTCCTGATAGTGGGTTGGGGATCGCACAATCATTTTTCCCTATTGCCCATCCAATTCTTGTAGGACTGGTGTTTACTATCATAATTACTAGTCTGCTACACTCATAATTTACCTTTCTCAAAGTTGGTGCTGATTGGAGCAAATCCTTTAGCCTTTTCATGGCTTTTACATATGCATCTGTCCATTAAACTTTTGATTCTTTCTAAGCAATGGATAAAGAGGATCAGCTACATGTGCATAATGTGGAATCCAAATAACATAAAAGACCCATGCTCCTAAAAACCTTATAACCTTAGTGATGCTAGTGCATGTTTCTTTCATTCTTTGGATGGCATCTACCTTTGTTGGACAAGGTTTCCTACCACATGGCCCGCACATGTGTCCCACAATGAGCACTTCATTGATACCAAACATAGACTTTTTCCCTGATAAAGTAAGTTTCACTTCCTCCAACCTATAAATTTTTTTATCACAATCATTTATGTGATTTGCCACAAACCTATGGCACCCCCTATGATCCAAAGCTTCACCTTTCTCACCTTCTTCACATCCTTTGATAGGAAAATCATCAATGAAAGGCATTATGATTTGAGGAATAAAGTCACGTAAGACCTTATTCATCCCATTGATCATATGTGCAAGCGATTTGGTCGCTCCCTACAGAAGCAAGGTACAAAATCTTACCAAACATAAAGGTATCCTCATGATTGTCAAGTCTCTGCTTCCATTTGCAAGATGAAATTGATCGTACCTTGAGTAGAGATCCCCCATTGAGTATAATGCTCTACCTGCAATTGCATCTACAAACTCATTCACAATTGGACCTATACCTACATTTCTAATTGTTGCTTTGTTCATTGATTGCATATCTTGGATGAAGCATAAAGCACCATTCTTCTTTGGGATTGTGAACCATTTATTTAAGTTCGGAGCACAAGAAGGCTCCAAAATCCCCATTTTAATCTTCTCATTCAATAGCTCTGCTAACTTTGAAAAATTAGCCTTTGGAACCGAAATAGGTCATAGATTCCAAGGTACATGAGGTATTGTAAAAATTACCATAGGAGCTACAATAGAAGGATCGACACATCCTATCCCATGTGGAGCAAATGTAAAAGCCTTACCATGCTTTGAAAGCATTTCTTTGAATCACTTTGTTTCCTCTTGTGTTAGAAACTCCTCACAACCAATCTACAACTCCTAAAAAGACTCCTTTGTGAAGGTGTGTCCACTCTTTTTAAGATTCCACAAATCTTTGCTACACTCTCGTGTTTAGTTTCAACATGGACTTATGGGCCAATTGTTTGCTTGAAACATTGGTTTTCTTGAAAGGCTTGTACGACTTGATACATTTCCACAGAGCATACTTCCACAACTTCATTCCCAAGATGCAAACTAGACTCCATTATAGCATCAAGCTCACCCATAGTATCTATAAAAGAAACTTGCTCACACAAACCCAGAAAAAAATTAGTAGGCTCTAACAACCCACTCTCTTTTATGCCTATTTGTACATTATGTACATATTGTCTCTCACATCTCTTCAAATCTTCAAGTTTTGTAAAGCATACTAATCCATTCCTTGTTACCAAGGAGCCCGGAAAAAGTTTCAACCATTTTTACGGATCAAGTGAGACCGTTTTTCTTTTGGTACCATTGATCCCGCTTTACAATGGTACTTGGCCAAAACCCATCATTTCCCTATGATCATGAAATTCTTTACTCACCTTTGGTAGAGGATGCTCCCTAAGGTTGTCATGATTTTTTTCATGGTTTACACAAACTGTGAGAAATTGGACAACATGTTTACCATCTTCATTTCCTATCCTGGCATAAGCTAAACCATCATCCATTACCTTTGTTTCCATTAAAACTCCCACAATGTAGGGCTTCCCAAGGATAAGATAATATGAAGATGTGTCCTATACATAAAAAAATTGTTCAACATTTACATCACCTATTGTCACCTTTACACTCGAACATGTTGCATACAATTCACCTGATCGATTTTTTGCACTTTGACCATCCAACAATGTTCTGTGTCCATTGGCCATTTACATTTGTTGTAGAGACTTTTTGACATTATATTTATTTCAGGCCCATGGTCAATTAAGGCAACAAATGGTTCTTCAAAATCACCTACCTTGACCAATGTCTCTATAGTAGCTCGCACCAAGTGGCTTCTAGAATAGTGGCTCCTAGGAATGCTTTGAACTTCTTTTCCATCATCAACAAATTTCACTTCCTACCATAGCTTCATCGCCTTCTTTAGCTTGCACATGTACTCCTTGTGTCTTCACAGTATCCCCTTCAACTTGTGGGCGAATAGTCTCTCCAAGTGTTTGCCTCTTTCTCTTGATGATGTTGATAATTTCTTCATGGAACTCACACTTGGCTATGGCAAGCACCTCTCCCAAAGTAAACTCAACTTTGCTATTCAAAATCCTCTCCCCTAGCACTTTCTTCAAGTCTGTAGCAAGCTCAATGTCAGATTCTAGCTTGTAAGCTCGTCCAGTTGGCTTACCTTTTGTTGGCTCCTTCTTCTTCCCTATTGTAGACTCATCCATGATCACTTCTAGTAAAGGTGGTTCTTGTGTTGGTGGCACTCATGTAAGTGTTGCATCATTCCTTCCTCCACTTCTTGCAGCTCTTTTTAAACACCCTTCATCACGATTTTCATGCCTATGCTTTTTCTCTACAATGGCTTCATGGTTTTGGCAGTTTGTAATGTAGGCATGAACGGTCCATTGGATCACTCCACCCTGTTTCTAGACGTATGTAGTCACCCGCTTCATGTAGAATCTCTTTTGTAACTTTTCCTTATTTTAGCTAATTCCATAACATTTGGCCAAAGTCTACCATGGTGCTCACTCACCTCTTCATCACTAAGATGCTCAATTTTCACTCCATAAGTAGGTGCCTCAATTGAAGAGGTGGCATGGTAAGTTGCCATATCTTCAACTAAGGTTTGCATTCCCCCCTTCCCAAAGTTAGGGTAGACCTGTCTCTCTTAGGTGGATTTTACAATCCTTAGAAAAGACAACATCTTTTGTCAAAGCATCACGAAAACTATCACAGTCCCTTCTTACATGGTTTGTACTATCACACCAAATACATCTATGGAAAAACCCTTCTTTGGGATTTTGTCTTTGCCCAGGAAGTGGCCCCAATAATGGCTGACATTTTTCTTCAAGCTTTGCAAGCTTAACCTTCAGTCACGCATTCCCTTCACAAGCTCATCTAGCATGGACTCATCAAACTTAGGAGCTACAAAAGCAGGCTTTATCATTTTGGCAGAAGTTGAGGAGGAAGGACTTGTCGTGTTTACTACCATCTTGTCCCTTCATCTTTGTCACTTGGCAAGCAGTGAAACAGCACCTTCAACCTCATTCCACTCGGTCTTTAGTCCTTTTTTAGAATCTTTATCTTCAAGAAGGAGCTTCAAATTCTCTTAAGACTCTTTACTTGCAGCAGCTGTGTCTTCTCTGCATCTAGTGTGGCCTTTTTTTTCCTTGTGGGTTGTGCATATCGCACTCAAATTCTCTATGTAGCTCTAATTTTGAAAGTCCCTCCTTTGGCTTGGCTACCCATTCTAAGCATGTCCTTTTGGTCACTCTCTCAGAGTCCATGAAATATTCCTCCTTTAAAACTGCTTTGAGTTCTTTCCAATTTCTCCCATGCTCATCTTTGATTTCCCTTACATGTTCCCTAATTTTTGGAGCAACAACTAGCTCAAAATTTTGAATCATTTCACCTTTTGACACACAATGTAGCTCCATCTCCTTCACTTACTTGTGCAAGTACTTGGTTACATCTTTGCCATTGAATTGATCCATTCTATTGATGACCGCTTGTATGGCTTTGGTTGTTAAAATCTCCCTTCTTTCAGTGGCATGTTGTTGTTGCATGAACATTTCAAGTTCTCAAAACATTTGCATTGTTGCTTGGTTAAAATGCATACCGTAGAGCCAATAATGCATTTGGACTCAAATCGAAAGTGAAAACAAGTACATACATCAGGAACTACTTTTGGAGGTGGAGATTCAACCACATTGGTCTTGTCAATCTCTACACTGCTCTTTGGAACTTCATGCTTCATAATAGCTTTTCCCTTTTCACGCTGTAAAATATGGAAATCTTTCTTTAAATAGCCTTTCTAACCACAATGATAGCATTCTACATTTCTTGAATCACAACCTTGACTCTTGCTACTATTGTGATGATCCTTATAATCCTGTGAACGACCGCAGCTACAACCACGTCCACATCTTTGCCTATGGCGATTATGGCCACTTGCCATATATGCATCTCTATGCCCACCACTATCAAGAGATTGATGTCTAGTCACTTTGGTAAGCAATGCACTAGTAGCATCATTGAGATTCAATTTACCGCTTGGTGCGGAGTTACTAATCATTGTATTGAATGTATCCCAAGAAGAAGGCAAAGAGCATAACAAAAAAATGGCCTTCATTTCATCATCAAAACCCAATCCTTTTGTTGTCGACTAAGGAGATGTGCTATTCAACTCATTCAAGTGTACATTAACACTGCTACCTTCCTTCATATTCAAACGCATAAGTTTCTTCGTCAAGAAAACTTTTTTAGAAGCACTCTTTCCATCCCAAGTTGCGGATAGAGATTCCCAAATATCTCGTGCTATAGTCTTGTCCATAATTGTGAAGAATATGGTCTCGCCAAGATGTGATCTAATTGTGACCATAGTATGGGCATCCAGCTCTTCCCATTGATCATCAATGTAAGCATTCTCTTTACGCTCTTTTAATGGCACTGTCAGGCCCTTGTTGACTCAAGAGAAGGTGACAATAAACTTTGTGCCATCGAACTTCTTTATGTAGAAGTCTTCCCTTTTCAAAGCACCATTGGCAGCCATAACTCAAGAGAAGGTGACCAAAAAAGTTTATTGCAAAATTCTGAGAGACTTTGACAGAGTTCCCCCTAAAACAGGAGCAAAAACTCAAGATAAATGCGGTAAAATCACTAGCTAGAAGCACTCAAGTGTGCCAAAAATGCATATGGTCGACCCACGGGAAAAACCCGATAGAGTCTCCTCTGTACGGGGAGCAAACTCTCAAACTTGACAACACAAAACCAATGCATAAACTGACCAAAGTAACCACTGGGCATTGTAACAAGTTGTCATATGACCGCCAACTCGGCATCAAAAGCAAAAGAGTCCATTGAGATACATGGCCTATGATGAGGATACCGAAAGAGGGGTACTCTAGCAACCTATATCATCGAAAGTGTCTCAACATTTGAGAACACCCAAGCTCAAAGAAAACCTCCAGCAAACGACCCTCCAAAGGCTAAGCAGACTCAATACTAGCCATAGTCTCAGAAAGGGCTCTTTCGGTCCGAGTCTCAAAAACGGCCGAGAAAACTGCCAAAAATGGCCCTACACGATCTACAATAGGCAGTAACCGCAACTCAATGTACTTAAGAAACTATGCAAAAACATGCCAAGAATTGTTGCATGCAGTAAAACAAATCCCTATGGATATCTGCTCTTAAAAGAGCTCAATGGCACTGAAAAAACTGCATTTTTCATCGCATAACTGTCCACAGAGAAACTATTGCCAAAGTGACTGCCAAAATTGCATGAAAGACGTTGTACATATGCATATCTGAGAACCTATAAACATGCGTATCGGTGTAGACTATGAGGACGATGTCCATTTTCATCGTCGGGCGGAAATGTGCTAGTCAAGTAGCTGCCAAAAGAGTAAAATTTGAAGCTATGCCATAAAGCGTAATTGTTGTGCTTGATGCCGATGCCCGGTGTCACTCCTCTATGATAGAGATACCTCACCCGTACATGTCATGAACGTAATCGTCCACGGGAAATGGTCGTCCATGCAAAAGCCGATGTCGGGGATGTCGAGAAGAACCGATGTCGAAATTAATTTCGATCCCGAAAGCCGAAATTGAATAGGGCCGATGCCAAAAACGCCGATATTGAGAGAAAACCCGATGTCGAGAATGTCAAAGTCAAGGCCAATGTCGAAGATGATGCTGGGTGTGCACACACACTCTATGTGCGTCAATGTCAGAGAACGGATATTGTATATCCGGAGTCGGAGAGACGAGACCGATGTCTGAGATGTGTTGATGTCGGAGTTGGAGCTCTCTCTCTCTCTCTCTCTCTCTCTCTCTCTCTCTCTCTCTCTCTCTCTCTCTCTCTCTCTCTCTCTCTCTCTCTGCAAAAGGTCTAAGAAGGGTAGCACCAAGAAGGAATGGTTTGACATGGAATGTAGTCAAGCCCAAAAAACACTTGGATGCAAGAAAAGACAAGGAATTTTAGTTGGAATGTTCACACATATACAAAGCACTTGTTCAAAAGAAGAGGAGAAGGTGGGAAGTCAAAAAACAACTTCTTTTAGCGCAAGAGAAAGCACATGCATGTGGCAAGTTTTGGCAAAATCTAAAAGGCAAGCGCATTGAGAGCTTTGGTGACTTGACTCTTGAGGATATGTATATGCATTGCAAGAACCTCTATGAGCAACCCAATGTTGATAAGATGGAGTGTTGTAGCTCCCTTCCATTTATGTCTCCCTTCTTTACCATTGAAGATGTATGTTGTGCGCTTGAGAAACTTGCTACTCGCAAGGCAGGGGACCTTCAAGGTGTCAAGGTTGAAATGATTAAATGGACAAGCAAGAAAACATGATATTGGATATGCGATATGTTTAACCTTGCACTTCAGCATGGCATGCCTCCTGATTGGAGTGCAAATTGGATCAAACCTTTGCCTAAAAGAGGAGATGTAAACAATGTGAACAACTATTGCACTATAGTGGTTGGTTCTTTGATGGCAAAGTTATTTGGATGTATCATGGAGATGAAGATAAGTGAATGGGCTGAAAAGAATGGCAAACATGCGCTTGGCCAAGCAGGTTTTTGAAAGCATCATAGCACTATTGATCACCTTGTCACTCTTCGAGTTCTTATGGAAGCGTCTCGATTGAAAGGAAAAAAGTTGTATTGTTGCTTTGTGGATTTCAAGAAAGCTTTTGACATGGTACCACGAGGAAATCTTTGGAGACGTATGCAAAGCCTTCAAGTGCCAAGAGAATTTATGCATGCAGTCTTTCGCATCTACCAAAAAGTGATATGTCGATTACGAATGGGAGATGGAATTTCAGAATTTTTTGCAAGCACCATTGGTGTCAAACAAGGATGCCCACTTTCCCCAACCCTCTTTGGGCTACTCATTGATGAATTGGAATGCATGGTTCTTGATTTTATGCAGCAAGAAGGCATAGAAGAGGTTAAGATTGGAAATGCGGTGATCATGCTTTTGCTTTATGCCGATGATGTAGTGCTCTTGGCACATACCTTAGAAGATGCACAAAAGCTTATGAGTGTCTTGGAATGCTTTTGCCTACATAGAGGGTTGATTGTGAATGGATCCAAAACCAAGGTTATGCTTGTAAAGACCTTTAATGACGAAAATCCATGCATTGTATACAACAATGAGCAACTTGAAGTGGTAGATCACTTCAAGTACCTTGGCCTTGAGGTTCCATCCAATCATAAATGGAAGGATTGTGCAATGCATCGCTTGGAAGCCGGAAAGAGGGCTTATTATGCATTTGAGAACATGTGCAATGCTAGAGAGATCAAGTGTTGGGCTCTCAAAAAGTACCTCTTTGACACATTGGTGACACCGGTGCTTCTTTATGGAGTGGAGGTGTGGGGTGGAAGCATCAGGAAGTCTACTTGGAAAGAGTTTGAGAATGTCCAAAAGCGTTTTTTCACCAACTTTCTCCAAGTCAAGACACAAACACCCTAACTGCTCTTACTTCTTAAGTCCGAATCGCTTCCCATTGAGGTCTTGGGCATGCAAAGGGTTGTGGAGTACATACTTAAGACACAACGTAGCCCTTTGCATCGACTTCCTAGAATCGCATATGAAGCAAGTCAAAAGGTCCAAAATACATGCAAGAGCAAAATACTAAGTTCGAGGTGGATGCTTGACATCAGGAAATGGTTTGGAAGATGGGATGCATGTCACTTGGTCAAGGATGCATCAATCGACTCCCAAGTTAATGAGGCCTTATTCCAACGCCAATGTATCACGGCTTGGGAGAAATCCGGAGGTTCTCGCTTCAGCCATTACACCACACACGTTGCCCCAAACTACAAATCTCTCTTCTTCTCCGAACGAGGTAACCGAACCCATCCCTACATCCTTGAGCCCATCCTGCTGAGTGCGATCTGCACCATTGCCCCCATTCGTCTTAGCTCCCATTCTCTACGCTGCGACACAGGATGTTGGGGCACTCACGAGGAGTCTCATCGACTTTGCACCTTATGCCTTCGTCAAGTGCGAGAGAGTGAGTACCACACTACTTGAGTGCTCAGCTTTTGACCACATTAGGTCCTCTTTTCCTCATATATTCAGCCATGAGCTCTCCCTACATACCTTTTCTCTCCCAACCACGATGTGGGCTCTCTATTGTGACGCTCATTTCAACCATTTTTGAGCATCGAGAGTCACTTATGACCTCCACTCACACCACGTGACATGTTCATTTGGTCCCATAGGTCATATTTGACCTCCAAGGACAATAATAGAACTATCTCTCTCTCTCTCTCTCTCTCTCTCTCTCTCTCTCTCTCTCTCACACACACACACACACACACACACACACACAGAGTAGCTTACTGTCTCAGTTAAGGATGCCTTTTTCAATGCCAACAATTATGATTTCTCTCTATTTGTGCTATCTTGCAATGACCTCCAATGTTTATTTGTTGTCTCTAGCTTGCGCTACTTTCGCCTTAGTGTTGAAAGATTTTAATGCTACAATGCGTTCTTGTTGCGCTAATTTAGAGAGATCCAAAAAAAAATTGAGTTGCCTTAGCGTTGCTGCAAAATCGATGCAATACTATAAAATAATGTAGCGTCTGAGCCACTTGAGCATTAAAAGTTTGAACGGCACTCTGTAGAGCTCTGTAGCAGTGTTTGCTTTGCTTCAAAGGTTCACCAAAGCTTTTCTTGCTTAGTTGAGCTCCTCTAGATCTCAAAAATGTCCACCTGTGTGTAAGGCTTTGAGCCTTATCTCAAAAATAGAGCTCATGCACACATTGTCAGACTGGGAGAGCTGCCATGCTTTGATACCACTTGTGAGGGTGTGCGGAGGCATGCAAGTGCGGAGTGCTGTGTGTAGGAGAGCGTACGCTTGGTGTGGGTGGAGCTAATGTGGATAATTAACCATAGCTCCTTATTGCTTTATATTTCAAAGAATAAGGTTAGTCATGATGGGCGATGAGGTGCCTGGCCAGTATAACCTGCACCCTTACAACTATTACATAGATTTTTTCCATCATTATGTGTTGAAAGCCTACCTATAACTTGCTAGCTTGTTATTTGACAACAATTAGCTTGCCATAGCTATCAAAAGGCTATTATCTTAGTAGCACATATTAGGTAGTTTTTAGTTGTGAATGGTAATACATAGCTACCTAGTAGCTATGAGGCTCTAACACAACTATTTGATAGCATTTGTTATCAAAATCATTTTTCAATAGAAATCTAATGATTGTCAAATACTGATGTGCTAGGTACCTAGTTCTATCATATAGCTAATAGACAGCTATTTGATTGTTGTTACATGGCCATTAGCTGACAATAGATATGTCAGAAATCTATCGACTATGTATCTACCACTCACCTCCACAACATCAAATTCACACATACCTGTGATACTTCCAATAGATGAATGGGATGTGTGAGGTAGTCCTTTTGATCGATTTTCTTTTGACATATGTCCTTTTTGTTAGGGAACACATGACTCTCAGTCATCCAAAAGTTGACCACCAGATCCTTTACCTCTTGAGGTATGCGGCTTCTTTGAAGCCTCCAAATAGTAGCTTGGAGGTAGCACTGACATTAAAGCATCTTGATTTGTCTGGTTCTTTGGAGTTCACAAGCATCATCATGGTAGACATCTTGAGGAATATTCCATCCTCAGTTCGTGGCTTCTCAAGATTTGTAGCATGTTATGAATATTTTCTATGAGAATGTATGAACATGGCATTGGTGCCTTGTGGGTTTGGAAATCCTTTAGTAATGGATGTTGTATTAGCTGATGGAAGATGTCTTTCTTACTATGCATGTCCATTCCATTTGTTCATTGAATAAGATACCACACAATCTTTTGGTTGCCTTTACTCTTGTGACATCAGCAACAATGCCTACATAGCCCCATGCTAATGCTTCCTCTTTTTTTATTTTGGCTATGGCTCTTGGCTCTTTCTTGCATTGAGCTTCATATTCCCTACTAAGGTTGTGCTTTTGGAATGAGATTCCTTTTACACGTGGCATACAAGTGGGATCAGCCTATTAAGACCAACATCATACAGTCAAAGACCCAATTTAAAATGAATTTTGAATGCCTAGAGAGAGAGAGAGAGAGAGAGTAGGACCTGCACATTATCGCCCTCTTTGAAACATGCAGTTTCTACCATTTCTTCTTTTCAGCTGGAAAAAGGAAGATAAAAAATGATTTAGATAAACATAGGAACCGTAATGAACAGGCTATCAGATCTCAATACATAATCAAAGAGCCACTTTAAAAAGTATTGATCATACTACTCTGCAGTAAAATTTAGATTTGTGTAATGAAGCTTCCCAAGAAGATGGGCAACCTCTATGAGTGTGAGAGGAGAGCCAACTTCAAGGCCTTGTGTTTTGCCATGCAATCTGTGTCAAAGTCATCATGGAAACTTGGGGTGTTGGCAAAGAAGGCACTACACACGAGTGAGAGAGAGTCAAAGCATTGTGTCCCAAGGCACTTCTTTGTGTTCCAAGCCTCAAGACTCAAGGAACTTCATTTGCTGCAGCAGACAAGATAAATATGGAGAAGAAGTAGAACGAAGCTCTTGATTCTTGCCAGAGAGAGAGAGAGAGAGAGAGAGAGAGAGAGAGAGAGAGAGAGAGGCGGGGGAAATCAAGGTTGTTACTAACATTCAAAATGAATGTTTTTAAAATATAATTTGACTTCTCAAGTGTTTACAGAGCTTCTTCACTCTCCAAATATCTATGTCCCGAATACATCTTTTTTATCCACCCATGCATGCTTCCACCCCTCAAGCATCTCATTGAGATCAGTCTCTACACAATCTCAAGAACATAATGCACATGTCATAGCATATAAGATGCATCACTGGGTAATGGAAAGCATACATCTCCTACACCCTCTATGTCATATATTAATTAGTCAGCTAGATGCACATGACCAAGGCTCCCACTACCAAAAGTGCTAAACCACTCACGACATGATGTGACATGGAATGTTGCATACTCATGTAGCAGCCATCAGAAGCAAGTGTCATCTCTATCATGCATAAAAGAAAGAGTAACAAAAGAGGTAAACATGGCAACACATCACTGACAAACGAAACCACCTCTCTAGTTTGTATCAAAACCATCTCTGCATCATGCATGCATCTCTTTTGCTGCCTCATATGTATAAAACAATGGTGCTTAATGTGCCATGTGTGACCACAATGTAAGTATCGGCGTGAGGGAGAGTGTCGTCTCTCACGAGTCATCTCAAGAGACTCTAAATGTCACACATATTTGCTAAATGGATGTCAAGAAACCAAAATCTTCATATGCATCAAAAGGTGTGCAAATTGAGCAAAGTCTCAAAAAAAATGTCAACCATAAGCCACATCAAAGATGCCAAAATGGGAGATCACCTTGATCACAACATAATCATAACCATGATCAATGTATATATAGCTTGTACCTCAACATAGCTCTACCAAAGAAACCAATAGTACATGTAACCCATGACTACCAATAACTTATAAGTAGTAGATTCACGATCGATGTATTTATTGATAAGAAACAATGCATAGCCTATAACCTATAGCCACAATGAGCATACACAAATCTCACTCCTGTGAGAGTAGACACAAGAACATTAAATCAGTGTCCAAAAGCAACAAAAAACCTGTCCAAGTGGAAGTCAAGCTCAATCACAGTCAATGTGGGAGTAAATCTTGACCACTAAAGCATTAGAGAGTGGACTATAAATACGTAGAAACTATGGTGAGAACCCCAAATAAAATTCAATAGAGTTTCCCTTGTACTTTGAGAAAAATCGCAAAAAATCTCACCAAAAGCTGGTATATATAAAACTTGTGAAGCCAACTATACTATGTGCATAAACAAAGATCAAATCTCTCATCCACAATCTGTTGTACATCAAGTCAAACTAACTAAAAATATCTTCAAATGCAATGGAGAGAAGCAAGAAAAAGTGACGGGTTTAACAAAACTCATAAACTTGCTAGAGAAAAACTGTCTCAAATCACAAATCCACATGAGAAATATGGAAATTGCCAAGAGCATGGCAATGGAGCTCCCACGCATGAGTAGCTCTCCGAAAAACTCCACCTATCCGCAAGTTTTACACTTGTGAATTTTATAACCTATGAGCTATAACTAGCTCACATGTATCCATATATGGTATACATAAGTATAAACTGCACAAAACTGTGCATATAACTCTTTAAAATCCCACACAGTCTCAATGCACACAAAATCACGTTCAAATGTGTATAAATATGAAACCCACATCCAAATCAGCACTTTATTACACAAATGCAACGTAAATCATCTCTCAAAAAGCACCACAATGTGACACACATATCCAGAGATGCAAACTACATAATGCTCTGTAGTATCGGAGTCCAATTGTCAAAGCGCCTATGTGAAGAAATTATTGTAAGTTGCTGCAAAGAAATTAGCATTCAGGATTTCAAAATTTTGATATCTCTAGTGCGTCCAAAATGTCAAGAAACCTTGGGCTAGACTCTTGGATCATATAGATCCGAGTCCAAGTGTGAGAGATATACCAAAAACAACATTTTTCAACCCAAAAATGTAGAAGAAGACCTGTTGTTGCTGCACCTGCTATATTTTTTAATAGAATTTCTAAAATTAAACATACCCATCATGTTTTTAATATGTTAAAACCCCACCTGAACTCTTGGATCATATCCTTCCAACTCTGTGTAACGGAGATATGCAAAAAACGATGTTTTGGTGCTCGAAAATGGCAAAAATGAGCTACAAAAAATCTTGTTCCTGCTTTAGCTATTCTCTTCATGATGCAATGTTAAGTTTTCCATCTTTCATGGCATCTATGGCATAACTCCTTCATATAGTTTTCTGGAGTTTCCTCACAAATTCTCATAGCAAGAGTCCCATTGCTATCATGGCAAGACTGCAAACTTCTCGACATAAATTTTGGTGAACCCGACGTGAAACTTCCAAGGTAAGAGTTTGTGGGTAACCATGGGTAGCAGCTAGATCCCAAGTCATGCAAGTGCATCTTTATTGGTTATGGTGCACATGGAGAGATAAGATATCGTCTGTAGCACTTGGAATCTAGAAAGGTTATTTGTAGCTCACAAGTGATATTCAATGAGTCTAAGATGCATAGATAGCCTATTAAAGAGGTCAAATATCGAAAATTTGGATTTGAGGATGTAACCTCCACAAATTTGGGAAAACCAACTCAGTCTATTGGTGATGTTCCTACCACTAGTAGTGCTTCAGAGAGAGCGAAATCCAGCAGCCAAACAGTGAGGAGATCTACGTGTTCATCTCGTGCCCTTGAAGGGTTTGAGCCAGGATTGGACTATATGTTAGTCACTGACTGCGATGAGCCCACTTGTTGCAAAGAATCTATTCACATCGAAGATAGCATGAAGTGGGAGCAAGCTATGCAATCTAAGTATAACTCAATTTTAGCCAACGAGACTTGGGAATTGATAGAGTTAAGGGTAAACATGCATTGCCTTGCAAATAGGTGTACAAGAAGAAGTACCCGGTAGAAGATTTTGAGCCTAAGTAGATTAGTTGCTAAAGGTTTCAAGCAGAAGAGAGGCATAGATTTTGATGAGATTTTCTCTCCAGTAGTCAAGATGACTACACTACATCTTATGCTTGGTTTAGTAGCCATTGAGGACATGGAATTGGTCCAAATGGATGTAAAGATGACATTTCTTCATGGAGATCTTGAAGAATATGCCTACATGAAGCAACCGAAGGTTTTGAGATGAAGCCTAAAAAGCCAACAAGGGCAAAATTGGTGTGTAGACTCAAGAAGGATTTGTATGGTCTAAAGCAAGGTTCAAGGTAGTGGTACATCAAGTTTGATAAGTACATTCAATCCCAAGGTTATGTAAGGAGCCAAGAGGATCACTACTTGTACACAAGGAGATTGAACGATGGTTCCCTCATCATTTTGATCTTGTACGTGGATGATATGCTTATAGCCGAGAAGTCCAAGGATGAGATTGCACTTCTTAAGGATGCCTTAAGCAAGTTGTTTGCCATAAAGGATTTGGGTGATGCACATCATTTTCTTGGTATGCATATCAAGAGAGATTGTAAGCATGGAATACTTGAACTATCATAAGAAGAGTATATTCACAAGGTCTTGCAAACATTTTAACATGCAAGGGGGGAAAGCATTGAGTACCCCAATGGCTACATATGTAAAACTTAGCAAGAATGATTGCCCCAAATGGGATGCTAAAAAGGCAAAGATGGAAAAAGTGCCATATTCTTCGATAGTGGAAAATCTCATGTTCACCATAGTTAGCACATGATCAGATATTGCTTTTTCAGTGGGAGTGGCTAGTAGTAGGTATATGGAAAATTTGGCCAGAAAGCATTGGGAAGTAGTGAAGCACATCTTGAGATACATCAAGGGTCAGCCAACAAGTGCTTACATGTTGGGAACAGTGATGCATCCATAGTTGGATACACTAATTCAGATTATGCGGGTTGTGTGGACACTAGGAGATCCACATCTGGCTACGTTTTCTTATTTTTTGGAGTGGCAATCACTTAGAGATCATGTCTCCAAAATTGCACTTCATCTTCCACCAATGAGGCTGAGTATGCTGCAGTTTCTAATGCTAGCAAGGATGGGAGACCTTGGTATACACCAGATTTCAATGTTATATTGTGACAGCCAGAGTGTGATTGCGTTAGCAAAGAACCCCATGTTTCATTCCAAGTCAAAACACCTCGAGGTTAGGTATCATGTGATATGGGATATTTTGGCTAGCAAACGCATGGAGTTAGCCAAAGTTCACACGAATGACAACCCTATAGATGCTCTTACGAAGAGCTTAGTCACAGAGTGGTTTTCACATAGCATTGAGATAATGAGCGTAGGGTGAAGCCTCATGATGCTTCACATTTGTATAAGTTTGTACTAACCTAGGCCACTTGGGCCACTATGGCCTTCAAGTGGGAGATTGTAAGGGTGTAGGCCATACTGGCTAGGCGCCGCGCCTCCCATCATTGACAAACCTTATTCTTTGAAATATAAAGCAATAAGGAGTTGTGATTAGTTATCCACATTAGCTCCACCCACACCAAGTGTACGCTCTCTTGGACACAGAACTCTGCACTTGCATGCCTCCGCATGCCCTCACAATAGCTGCCAAATATCTAGTTGATAGCTACCTACTTTATCCATAGATATTGATGGCTGATTGTTTGGTAATAGTTGTCACATTTATAATAAATAGCTATTTATTCATTATTTTGATAGAACCATGTAGCTAGCACATACATACTTTTAGTCCTAATAAATAGCTATTAACAATTGATATCTGTAATAACTAGCAAATATCTATGTGCTAGAACCTAATAGCTATGAGGTAGCTTTGTAATATCTCTTGTTTGGTATTGGCTATCTAACAACTCTCTATTAGTGAATCCCGATAGGTATCTAATAGCTGTTAGATAATAACTATCTCTAGTTGCCAAATACCTATGTGCTTGAACCTAATAGCTATTAGATAGCTTTGTGGTATCTATTGCTAGGTATTAGCTATCTAATTAATGTCTAATAGTGGCTCCTAATAGTTATGTAATAGTGACTCCCAAAGCTGTCTTTTAGCGGTTGGCTAACTTTTGCATCGACGATGTTTCACCAAGTGGGGCAGTCAGGTTAGCCACTGTAGATGGAGAAATCATGGAAAATTGGATTAGTGGATGTCGACTCCGCAAATACAACCTTCCCTTGACTAATGAACTTCTACAAAGAATGCATGCATCCATGGAAAGGAAGCTTAAACGACAACAGGTTATTGAGGAGGCTCAAGAGGAAGCGCACATTCGAGTTCTAAAATGAAAATATGCAAGACAACCTGTTCTCCAAGCTGTACCACTCAGTACTCCCACATTCAACCCTTAGCAGAGGATGAGGTCGAGACTGATGATGAGTGGCTGGATGGTCTTGATATGCGGCATTTGTATTATAGTTTCTCCCATCAAGAGAGACTTGGTACAATACAATCTTTATGTTCCTTGTGACCTACGTGATGCAATGAAGATGGAAAGCTTCATGCATCACAAGCATAACATAAACTTGCAGAAAGCATTAACTATCCCAAGCTTCAGTCCCAAGGCCTCAAACACCTTCGAACATAGCAAGAGCTAGCGGGGAATGAGGGTAGGGAAGAGGAGGAAGAAACATTCCATAGGAGAAAGAAATAGTTCCTCACTTATCATTACTCTTCTTGCTAGCATACATAATAGCATAGTAATGGAGATGGAGAAGATGGAAAGCTTAAGCATTGAAGCATGGCTCTTGGTTGGATTTACATTCCATAGCCAAGAGTGTTGATGTAGGCTCTCACTTCTCACAAGCTTGGAGAAGGAGGTGGTGTTCCTCAACTTTCACCAAGTGAGAATGCTCTTCCAAATGAGTGTGTGTGTGGAGTATATCCCCCTACCACCCCCCCTCCTTGCTTTGGGCGAGTGGTAGCTTTTCCACATGCTTCCATCTCATTGGACCCCTCTCCCCCTAGCCAATCACATGCAGCATGCAATCAAGTACATAGGTAGTCTTTTGACAAGTGTCCTCCTTACCCCTTAGAGAGAGAGAGAGAGCTTGAAAATATCTAGATATTTGTAGGATGGAAGTAGAAGCTCATTGGACCCCTCTTTAGCCCAACAAATAGCATTCAAGCACCCCATGTGGTTAAGCTTAGTGAGAGTCTGACATGTGTCCCATGTGCCCTTTTAGAAAAGGGGTGCCCCTTGGGTGAGTGGAAGGTTAAGTCAAAGATTCCCTTAACTTTGGGACTTTTATGCATAGGAAGCTTCTCAAGCAACTTCCTCATTAAGTGTGTAGGGTCTCTTTTTGACTCAAGCATCTTACCCCTAATGCATCGGAAGCTTCTCGAGCCACTTCCTCATTAAGTATGACAAGTACCTCAAGTACCTTAGTCATCAAGCATGAGAAGAACCTTAGGTAGAGTTCCCACCTCAAGCTCAGCCCTAGCTTGCCTAAGGTCAAAGGCAAGTTTAGGTCGGGTTCCCACCTCAAGCACAGCCCTAGCTTGCTTAAGGTCAAAGACAAGTTTAGGTCGAGTTCCCACCTCAAGCTCAACCCTAGCTTGCTTAAGGTCAAAGGACTTTTAACACTAACCATTGGAGGTCTTTAATGAATCTAACCCTAATTAGGTCTTTTAAGCTCCATTAGGTAACATTGCTCTTTAACAGACCATCTCTCATCTGGGTCCCTTTACCATTGGCCCCATGTTGAGATAGATCCGTAAGCACATGTCTATATTCTAACCCTTGTTCCCGTTTATTATCCCACATTAAATGATCAGTAAAATCATTTGGGTTGGTTAGATATTAGATATTTAATGACATTACCTCTCTCTTGAAATCATAGTCGTCCTCGACTATGAGGTAAAAGAGATAAATTCATAGTCATTAGTCAATTTGTCTTAGCGGATAGAGGATCCCTTTTTACCCTATGACATCATTCCAAGATGGATGACTAATCCATTTGGTGCTTGGGAGATATAGCTACCGCAAGCATGTATGCTCTTTAGTCCATTTCATCTTCCCAAGTAGAGTGACAAATTCTACATGGTGTTTGAGAGACGTCGTCATCCCAAACATGATTCTTAGTATGCATATTACTTAAATTTGTGCACAATAAAGAGAGAATTAGTCTTATAAGACAAAATATTGATCATTAAAAGAAACATGTACATTTGCTTACTCTAATGTAGCATTGTAAGAGTTGACAAGGTTCATACTATCCTTAAGCTAGAGTCCTTGCATCCATCTAGCATCTTCAGAAGGATAATTTTTGAACTTAATAAGATACTGTCGGATAATCTTACCATGTTGTAGTACCTTGTCTTCATGCCGAAAGATAGCTTTGGGTTGTAGTACCTCTTCTTGATCTTCGATTTCGGGGGGGTCTTCAATAATTGGTTCATTTGGAGGCTCTCCTTTGTAGGGCTTGAGTAGGCTCACATGAAAAGCATTGTGTATGAGCCAATGGTTAGGCCCACTTGAGTTGATAAGGCACCTCATTGATTGGCTTCAAAATTTGAAAAGGACCATAGTATCTTTTTGTTAGTTTAGCATAATACTTTTGATGGCCCGTAGGATTTTTGCCCGTCGTTTGCCTCAATCGAGCCTTAGGAAACTCAAGTAAGACCCAATCATTTTTTTTGAACGTTAAGGTCCTTATGTGCTTGTCAGCAACAGCTTTTTGCCTTAGTTGGGAGATGGATATAGCCTCCTTAATCTTTTGAAAAGATGCTTGCAGGTCACGGCTATACTCATCGGCAGCGAAGATCTTCCCATGTACTTTAAGTAGCAAGGGACTTTTAGGTCTTCCCTCTATGATTTCAAAAGGGGCTTTTCCCATAGAAGTATGGATAGTATTATTATAGGGATACTCTAGAAGAGGTAAGTACTTTTCCCATTGTGAGCCTTGATCTACTTTTGTAACATAGGTCTTTAGTAGATCAAGAATCGTAAGATTGGCCATCTCACTTTGGCCATCCGTTTGTGGGTGATAGGCCGAAGAGAAATTCAATCTTGTACCTAGATTTTTGAAGAGACCTTTCTAGAAATTACTGGTCATTCTAGGATCTCTATCTGACACGATGGATGTTGGCAATCCATGGTGTTTGAAAATCTGTGATATGAAGAGAGTTGCCATTTGGTGTGCCTTAATTAGTCTTCTTGACAAGGATAAAGTGTGCTTGCTTGCTAAACCTATCGACTATTGTCCATATTCCCGTATTCCCATGGATAGATTGTGGTAATCCAAAGATAAAATCCATGGATATACTCTCCCATGGTGAATTAGGAATTGGCAATGGCTGGAGTAATCTAGGTTGCTTCCCTTTATCATACTTGGTCTTTTGCATACTACACATTTTGAAACATACTCTTGTATGTCCACTTTCATGGTAGGACAATATAAGTACATCTCTACTCCTCAAAGAGTAGGTTGAATGCCTCTATGCCCCACATAGGGAGGAGCATGGGATTCATACATGAATTTCTCACGAAGGGAGTGGGTAACACATAGCCTATTGCCATGGAGAAGATAACCATCCTGCAAGGTGAATGGTTCCTCTTCCTTCCCCAAAGCAAGGGCTGACATTATGTATTTAAAGTCAGGGTCAGTAGCATACCCATCTATCATAGAAGATAGATCATTGTGAGTAGCTATTGACACAGCATTAACTTTTGGTCGTCGTGAAAGTACATCAGCCAATTGATTGTGCTTACCAGTCCTGTGAGCAATGTGGAAATTAAATTGTGAAAGAAATTTTTCCCACCTCATTTGTTTGTCGGAAAGCTTTGTTTGCATCATAAAGTATTTGAGACTTTGATGGTCTGTTCGTAAGATGAATGGAGTCCCCAATAGATAGTTCTTCCATGTGTTTAGGACATGTAGAACAGCTAATAGCTCTTTCTCATAAATGCCTAAGACCCGTTCATCCGTGTTGAGCCTTCGGCTCTCATATGCTATGGCATGCCCTTCTTGAAGCAAGACTGCTCCAAGACAATCACCACAAGCATCACATTGGACCTCAAATGGCTTTGAGAGATCCAGAAGCATAAGGACCGGTTGGGAGATAAGCTTCTCTTTGAGCTTGTCAAAAGCACTTTGCTCCTTAGCAGTCCATGAATACTTAACATTTTTCTTTGTTAAGTCATTTAATGGTCCTGCTATTTGAGAGCATTTTTCTATGAAGCGTCTATAGTATGCACACATATCAATAAAGCTTCTTAGCTCATGTAGATTCCTTGGATTAGGCCATGCTTTTATTACCCCCAACTTTGATGGATCCATACGGATACCATCTTGAGAGATAATATGACCTAAGTATTGAATCTCTTGAAGGAAAAATTCTCTTTTCTTTTGATTGAGAAAAAGCTTATTCTCCCTTAATGCTTGAAAAATCACTTGGAGATGTTGCTTGTGTTCCTCCAAGGAATTGGAGTAGATGATGATATCATCAAAGAACACTCCAGTGAATTTGCGGTAGGGTCTAAAAATTTTCTCCATTAATCGATTGAATGTAGTTGTTGCATTAGTCAAGCCAAAAGGCATGACTAGATATTCATAAAGGCCAAACGTTGTTCGAAACACGGTCTTTAGGATATCTTCCTTCACTATCCTTATTTGATGGTAGCCACTTTTAAGGTCAATCCTACTGAAGTAGGTAGAGCCTTGTAGCTTATTAAACAGATCTTCTACCCAAGGTACGGGAAATCGTTTTTGATAGTGATATGGTTTAGTGCGTGATACTCCACACACATGCGGTATGTACCATCTTTCATTTGCACTAAAAGGATTGGAGAGCAAAAGGGAGAGGAGCTAGGCCTCACCATTCCTTTGTCTACCAATTCTTGTACTTGCCTCATGATCTCCTCTTGTTGAGCTTGTGAAACTCGATAGGGAGGTTTGTTAGGCGGTGAGCTTCCTGATAGGAGCTCAATTCGATGTCATCATCCCCTCATTTTGGAGGTAAGTCCATAGGGATATCATCAATGAACACCTCTTGGAATCCTTTTAGAAAGTTAGAAAAGTCTAATTTCTTCTTGATTCCTACCATTCACCTTTGATGAAACATTAGGACCTTTTAAGGACTCTTTGACAAAAATCATGTACGCAGAAACTGAGCTTTTCATTGATTTATCAAGGGCAAGAGGATTTACAAGTGGTATAGTACGACCAGACTCATTAGCATCTATATACATATTCTTTCCTTTGAGGTGAAGTAGATTATCCTTTCAAGGAACTTCATGTTGGTAGCCATGCGGTTGAACCATGGTATCCCTAGGATAGCATCCTCATGTTGGAGAGGAGAGATAAAGAAGTCTTCTTTGTCGACATAGCTTTGGACATGAAGCCTCAACTTCCCAATCAAGGGAGTAACGGAGGCTTGCTGTCCCTTGAAAGCGGCATCGGCAGTTACAGTATCTCCCATCTCAAAAGCTTGAATGCCCAACTTGGTGGCCAACTCCATTGATATGAAGTTGAGAGTAAAACCAGGGTCAAACAAGATGAAAGCATCATGCTCCCTTACCTTTCCCCAAGCATAGAGATAGGTGATCCTTTGCAATGAGTATCCTCTTTTGGAGCTTCGATAGTGGAAGCTCTAGGAGTTTCACTGCAAGCATTTCTTTTGGGGCAAGAACGATAGCCATGTCCTTGCTCCCCACACTTAAAACATTTGTGATCCTTGCAAAAAGTTTCAAGCTCTTCAAGAGAGAGTTTATTTTTACCTTTGTAAACTCCTTTCTCCTTGGACCAATTGTTGTTGTTGTTGTTGGAATGTCTGTGGGAAAAATTTTGGGCATTAATTTTTTCCTTTGCATCACTTTTGTCTTTATTTTCCATGGGTTTGACATTTCGTCTAACCCCTTGTTGTAAATTGATGTATGAAGCAACCATGTATGGTGGATTACTTCGCTGATAGAGTCAGGCCGTTGAGAGTTGACATACCCAGCCATCTCTTCAGGTAATCCCGCACAAAATTGTTGTTTTTGCTCAACAAAGTCTATCTTTTGAAAGACAGTAGCCTTGAGATGTAAATCCCAAAACTTGTCCACATATTTGTGGATTGACTCATGAGAGAGAAGCCTTAAACTCCGCCATTCGGTGAGCACTTTGTCCTTTGCATCGCTTGCAAGGAATTGCTTCATGATGGAAACTTGTAGAGTTTTCCATGTCTTTGGGGCTTCGCCATTGCCACGAAGACTAGCCCACCATTTGACGAGCCGATTTTTGGAAGTGCATAGCTACATGGTGTAGCTTGGAGGACTCCTTGAAGCCCTCGTCTCCAAAGGCCGCATCAAATTGTTGGATAAAGGCCAATACTTTGTTGGTAGCACCAAAGGTGCCATCATAGGTGAGAAAATAGATACTCTTTCCTCCCTCTTTGAACTTCTTGAGCTTTTGTGACCTTCGCCATGCAGGGTAAGATTTGCGATGTCCTCCCCTCTTATATTCTCTAGGAGAATAGCCATAGCTTTCATCGATAGAGGAGGAAGGTGAAGAAGAAGGAGAAGAGGGTGACTTCTTTCTTGCCCTTTTCTTCCTTGGTTTTCTCTCTTCCCTTTTGGAGTGACGAGGAGAAGGACTATGGGTTAACCGTTTCCTCTTGGGAGGAGTTGGCGATCTTTTAGTCCGCCTTCTTCGCGGAGCCACATCTTCGGAGGAATTTAGGGATTTATTGCTTTCTTGATCTTTGGATTTCTCCTCTCGTATGGGAGAGAGTCTTCTTTTGGGGGTCTCTTCAAGAGGCCTCGTAAGCTCTCTCTCCTCTTGGAGAGGAAAGGAAATCCCATAAGCACGAAGTTGTTGAGTAACTTCAGCTTGCAAAGTGGGGTTGCCCATAGTTTGTTGCAACCTAGTGACAAGATAATTAATAAACATGGGGGCATCGTCATTGGCACCTTCATGTGCAAAATCAAAGTTATCAATGTTCATTCTACTCTCTTGGTTATTGTCAGCCATCTTAATTAACTTATATGTTTACTTAGTGTATGCTTTGGCAATTCAAAACCTTAGTTGCTACTCTTCTTAGCCTTTGAAACTAGGCACTTAAGTATCTACACCCACGGCTCGAATTGGTTAATTATAGAGAGTAGTGGAGTGAGTCTAACATAGTGAAGTTGCCGAGGGATAGCTCCTTTCGGACTTCTTATGTCTCAATAATGGTAAAGACGTAGGCAAGTCTAAAAAGACTCCATTATTAAGTCCAAAGCTCCAGAGGTGCGCACCATATCCCACATAGTGAGCTCAACAAAACTGATAATAGATCCCAGTCCCACTTGCCCTAATATAATTAACAAAATCAACCATTAATAGGCTACTTAAGGACCTCTCTTCTTAAGTAAGAAAAGAGAAACCAAATGCTATGATACCAATGTAATGGAAATGGCCGATGAACTTTGAGAGTAGTGGAATTAGGAATTTAGGTGAAGCATTTTTGAGAGATTACTTTGTGAGCATAGCAGGTGAACTCAATTGATGGTAGCAACATAAACATGGTACTTAGTTAACGGGTAGCAACAACTCATGAGAAATTGAAAAAGTTATTTTTGTTGAATTATAGGGATGTCTTCATTACGGCTTGTTTAAATTGTTTTGGTATTGTATGAAGGGTTGTATAAAAGAATCTGTGTCTGGAATTGATTAAGGAACATTGTTTGTATATGTAAAACAGTGTGGTAGTAATTAGAAAACAAGCTAAAAAGTGTGAGTGTGGGGTGGAAAGTGAGGGCTGGCTCAGGTTGCCAGTCAATGATGGGTGGTCTCGATTAGTCGAGAAACTCTCCACTCCGACTCATTGTGCCAAGAGTCGAGAGTCCCAAATCTATGTACCCCTGAAAGCTATGGACCTGATTAGTCGAGTTAATTTAGACCAAGTCTCATATCATATTTATGGTTTATGGATGGCGGGCGTGCCTCTTAAACATGGGGAAAAAGTGTTGGTTATGGATTCTAAATATGTCAATAGGATTTCATCATTATGTTAGGAAACAACTTTCATTAAAATCCTTGATTTATCGACCTGACCTTTGGCGTATGACCCTTATAACCACGTACACGATGGATAGAGGACTTCCTCTCTTCTGTTGCTCGTATCTCTACTTTGTGGAAACGGAGTAGGGTATCGTCAACGTAAAAGGAGAATAAAGAAAGGCCATCTATCAAGTCGCCCCAATCTTTTCGGGGTTTGGGACCTCACAATCAGTCAAGCCAAGCTTTCAAGGAGCCAAAACCCCTCAAAACAAGCTTAAACAGTGGATGAAATCCAAAAAGTAAATCAATGCTTCAAGAAGATCCCCAAAGTACAAATGGATTCCCAATTTCCAATTAGAGAAGTCAACAACCGCCAAAGAACCATCCTGGCAATGGAGACCCAAACAATCCAATCGACAACCATAATCCAACCGACAACCATCTTCTAGGTCTCCAAGACCAACCTTCAAGTGGGTACCCAAAGTTACGCTAGGCCACATCAACAATTCGCCAATAGTACTCACTAAACAAACCATTAAAGAACGGGCGATACGTCTTCAAAAACTTTTGTTTGGAAAAAGCAATCTAGATGAAACTTCGCCAGCGAAAACCATTGAACAATTCGTTCAGTACCCACATTTTTCTGCTTAAGTTTTTGCTTTTTTATTGCTTTTTTAGGAGAATACGACTCTTATCAGGCATAATAGTGAGCCATATCGACAAATTTTGATGGGTGAGATGCTTGGAGGGAGAGTATCTACATATGAGTGTGAAGAATAATTTTGGAAAAAAATTTAGCCAATTGATAATAATTTTTACTAATTTTCCTTCTTTTTAACAGAATAAAGATCAAAATTTGATAAACAGAGCTAGAAAATTTGGATTTGAGTTCTGAAAGCAAACACCAAATTTAGAAAGCAAGAACTTCGAGCATATCAAATATGGAAGAATTTGGCACATGTCAAAATTCGAGCCAACTTACAACGGACCAGAATTGCAAAATCAAGGGCAAGTAACGACCAGGTGTCCAATTGATGTACCGTTTGAGCTGCAGCTAGTATGTCATGAGAAATGTGAGCATGCAAGGTAAGTATGTATGCACATTGCATTCGACGTCCGAGCACATATAGTCAAATTAGGCAAGTTAGACTTCATTTGCATTTAGTCAGTTCAAAGAGAGAGAGAGAGCTAGAGAGTCTTTTGCGACCTAGAGCACTCCGTAGCGGTTTGGCTTGCTATAGCTACACCGGACATCCATACTTCACCAGATTGGACAGGTATGATCCTCTTTAGCTCTAGAACACCCGCGAATTGCCAAAAACACAAAACAAGTGCATAACATTCAAAACAAAGTCTGGATTTGTGGGAACTGTCAGAGGACTCCTGGATCAACAAACCAAGTCCAAATTAAAAAATAAGTACATAGGAATGCTCCATTCAACTAGCAGAATCTGCCCATGCAAGTACAATTGTCAGATGGGGTGGAACATGGATCGCGATCCATGTCTCCCTCTTCATTTTTGAAAGACCAGTGGTGCAAAATGCTCCCCCTGTAAAGCGCCTTTACACTGTTGTGCTCACAGTTAAAAAATGTTGCGGAACATGGATCATGATCCATGTCCCCCAACATGCCAAAACAGAGAAATTTTTAACTAGACAGTTTGGCCTTGCCTTGGGGAATGTGCCCTACAAATTTGGAGTGAAATGGACCTGGAAATCACCAAAAACCAAGCAAAATTGGGAATTCAATTCCCAAATGATCATTTTCACCCATAGTTGGGAAATTTGACCCAAATTCGAAAAAAAAGTGGATCTTTAGCTTGGAGAACATGTCCAAAAGCTACCCCTAAAGTTTTGTCAAAAATTGTGTCCAAACATGGATCACGATCCATGTCCCCCTGAAGCAGAACTGCCAGAAAGTGGTTGTAGACTGTATGTAGTGATCATTGATTATGCAAGGTGGCAAAGTTTCAGTGTTTGGTCATGAAAAATGCTTCAGTGGTCAAATTCAGCATTGTCAGAGTGCCAAGTACAGAAGTGGTGTTTTTGAGCAAAGTGTTTACGTAATTTAAAAGGGAAGTTTGTGAACTTGTTGTAACTCAAGAGTTGCCAAAAAACACCTGAAAAGTGAGCCAGATTCACAAGAGGGCCTGAGAGGTCCAAAGAGACTCCAATGGGGATAAAAATCAATTGATAGCTGGGATTTGGGTATTTCTTCAACCCCAAATCATCAAATGATCATAATGTCAAATAGATTGATCAGAATAGAAGATCAAAGATGTGAAGCAAAACCAAATATGACAAAGTCGGACCAAATTGGGCCATAACTTGAAAATTGGGAAAACTAGCGAAAACCTTTTTTAAATCTGAAAATGTCGTGTGTAGGTTCACTTTTCACAACGTCTTTGAGAAATAGTAAAATGCTGAAGTTGCGGCGTAGCTCCAAATATATGGTCTTGCCACTGGTTTTGTACAGATTACATGCGTGCATGCTTTGATCGGTGATTTGGTATGGGCTTGTAGTCCTCCTTTTTTGGGTGGGTTCATACTGGAAGGGTGGAAGAAAAACATCCTTCCACCACTTCCAGGCGGAACACAAGGGAGCTCAGCTCTTCCGCCGCCTAGTATTCACACTAGACGGTAGCCGTATGTGCTCCCTTTGCTTGCATGGCAATGCTGCATAGGCTGGAGAAGAAAGCTGTCTGGGTGGAAATGCTCAGGGGTGGGGGGGAGAAATAGGGTAGGCTGGAAGAGAAAAGACTTTTCTCTTCCTTGATGTGGCTGCTCCGTCGGCAGCTTCCACCGTCCTATGTGAACAGGGCAAGAAGAGATAGAGAGTGTTTCTGATTGACTCGTAGCAAAAAGCTAAGCTCTTCCACCGCGCAATGTGACCTCAGCCTTAGGGTGGGTTCAGATTGAGCGTTGGAAGAAGCAACCCCTCTTTCTTCTTCCACTGCCTTTGGTTCACACAGTGCGGAGGCATGCACTCAACCTTTGTGTTTATGGGCTTGTGTGTACGCCTTCCATTGGAGTGAATCTGAGTTGGCTGCTCCTTTTGCAGGCTTTTGGGTGGAAGCTGCTTTCGTCCAGGGGGGGGGGAGGGGAGGGAAGAGTCGCCCAATTTTTCATTGGCCCGGAAGATACAAGCTATCTAATCGTGCAGTCAGTCATCGCCATATTAGCAGCACGCCCCTTTCCCTCTCTCTTCCGCCGCTGAGTCTGAACCGAGCCCTAGGAAGCCTTCCACCGTTCCACATGTTGCTCTTGTTTGGCACAAACTTGCTGGGTGGGATGGAGCTTTTAAACTTGGCTAGCCGAAAAGTTGAGAGAGCCACATTTAATGCAAGAGCAATCGAATCACCACAGGTGACAGGAGTCGGATACTTATACTACAGTTAGTCCTCGCACTCTCGCTCTCTCGGTCACCTACTACCTTCTCTCCCCCCCTCTCTCTCGCCTTATCGTCAACCCCCACGTTTAATGCAACACACGACCCTGCTGTAGCCTGCCCTCGTTTCTGCTCTCTCTTCTGTATTGGGGATAGTTTCAAATAGTGGTACACAGCTGCTACTCTCGCTCTCATCGTCAGCCGCAGCGGCTAGTTTTCTTCAGCATGTGCGCACCCTATCAGAAGGCTCTCTTAGCGCTCTCCTGCGTCGTCCGTAAATCCAGTAACGCGCCGCCCGCGCGCGCACATGAATCTCCTGTCTCAAATTTAGTCATTCCTTCACACACACAAACACTAGCACCACACACACACACACACACACACACACACACACACACTCTCGCTCACTCACATAGGCGCATAGCGGAAGCAGGGACGGATTTGAGAAAGAAATGGAAACAGGAGAGTAGCAGAACCTGCTAAAACTCGAGCTCCTATTCAATCAACGCCCTCCCGGTACAGCCTTCAGTAGCAATCTCTCTGTTGTAGCTTCTCCTCTCGCTGCTCAAGCTTCAAGAGGCAAAGGAGAGAGACGACAATCTTAAAACCCAATCTCTGCACCAAGCTAACAATGCTTCCTTGGAGAAGGTTAGTGCTATTTTCTTGAAATCCGTGTCCTCATCAGGTTACCTTCATACCTAGCTCCATTATCGACCAGACCATGGCAACATGTGGTCGATGAATGTCAGATCGAACTCGATCGTACACAATTCTGTGCATGCACATACATACTTTTGTTCACACACTTGAGCCTCTACAATTCATCATCTCACACGCAGAGCAATGTCTCTGCTTGTGCTTTTGCACTCATTGTCCTAGTACCAAAGTTCTAACATCTACAACCACCTGAATAATGTGACTCACCTAACGGTCTCATTGTGCTTGTTGTTACACAATCTGCCACATACATCACCATGTTCTTTTCCCTTTCATCCAGTCTGCATACTCCATAGCAAAGAAGGCTGGACATGCTCATTGCATGCATGCATGCACTTTCCTTCTCCAGCTCTTTATAATGTGGATAAATTTTCAATATAGCCTGCTTTCTCTCCTTGTAATCTGCACGTCAATTAGCAGAGTGCCCCTTTGCTATTGCCACCTATGCCCTGAAACTTGCGGACACACTGTCATCCCATATCCTTTCGGGCTTGGCAAATGTGGGTTACCGGCCTTCCAGTTACAATGCAATGATCAGTCTCAGCTTCTCGTTTGGCTGAACAAAACGGATTTTAGGGTTCTTTCCATCACGTCACAGACGATTGCCATCAACCCGATGCGCGAATTTTCCTGTGGATATGCTAATATTGAGTTTTTTAACTTCATTGGTGAGTCCAATTATGCGATACCTGGAAGCAGCTACAATATCTCTCGGAGGAATGCACTGATGATGTATAAATGTGATCCAAGCAGTAGCTGTAGTTGTGATATTCAGCCCGGATTTGATGGGGCTTCAAATCTAGAGCGGGTTTATAATTGCCCACGCCGATATTGTTGTGGGTCGCTGCAAGACCATAGCTTGCTGAGCTTGATGAGGAACTGCACAAGCTTTGTGAGTTGGACTTTACATTCCCAACCAATCAATTTACTCATTCCTGTTCAGATTCAAGTGCAATATGGTCTGGAGCTTGAAGCTTGGGTTCCAGGACCATGCACTTGCGCTGCCAATGCCAAGTGCAATTTAAGCGATGATGGTCGAAGTCATCAATGCCACTGCGAGAATGGACTTGTGGGTGATGGATTTGCCACGGGATTGGGCTGCCATGCAAATGGTATAATTTAGATTCGACCTCTGTGTGTGTATGTGTGAATCTTTTGTTAAATGTAGGTCTGCTTGGATACTTTTGTAAACACATATGTATGTGCGTGTTTGCTGTTTAATATATGTGTGTGTATCTTCTTGTCTGCGTGAGCATACGTACGTATTGTACGCACACATTCATATACACACATGTCGAGTGTTGACACATATGTATGTGTGGGTTTGTTGTGTAATCGTATGCTTGAATGTATGTGTGTCTTGAGTATACCTGTGCATCGTGCTTACTTTCATACACATGCTTTTTTGTGCTTTTGTATTTTTGTGTATGTGAAGGTATTGTAGATAATGGTAGTTTTTTATGCACGTGCATTTATATACATACATGCGTGTATCACATGAGAGTTCTTACGTACGCGCTTCTGTGTCCAGTTTCATCTTGCAGACACGAGTCTTTTGTTGGCTGTACAAGAAATCTGGTCCTCCTATCTGCTGGTAAGGGGGATTTCTCGCCAATCAAAGCAGCACTTACACAATGCATTCTTCTCCCTTGCCCTATATGTAAATACCTTTCTACATGATTTCACAAAACTGGAGACTTGCTTGCAGGTTTGACGGCGGGTACAATCATTGTGGTCGTCAGCATTCTGGCCATCATATTGCTACATCGCAGAAAACGAGCCTTTCAGGATGTGCAAAGCAGGAGAGACATAAAGCAGATTGAGGGGCTGCTATGTAATCATAGTGTAACAAAGGTTTTTGCATACAAGGATTTGGAGAAAGCTACAAAGGGCTTTTGTGATCAGTATAAGCTTGGCAATGGAGCTTTTGGGACGGTATATGCAGGGAAGCTTTCAGATGGCAGATTAGTTGCTGTTAAGAGGATTAATTACCGTTATATGCAGGGCATTCAGCAGGTTGTGAATGAGGTAAAAGTCTTGACGGCCGTAAAACACCAAAATCTTGTGCAGCTGCTTGGTTGCTGTCTCGAGTATGGAGACCCATTACTTGTGTATGAATATGTCCCTAATGGGACATTAGCAGAGCATTTGCAAAAGGTTAGAGGTACCCACTTAACATGGTCCCGCCGTGTCAACATTGCCACTGAGACAGCTCAAGCTCTCACCTACCTTCACTCTCTAGACCCTCCCATCTATCATCGGGATGTAAAATCTAGCAATATCTTGCTGGATTTGAACTTCACATCTAAGGTGGCTGATTTTGGTCTCTCGCGTCTTATCTTTACCGAGAATTCTCATATTTCTACAGTTCCTCAAGGTACTCCGGGCTATCTAGACCCTCAATACCAGCAGAGCTTCCACCTTTCTGAGAAGAGTGATGTGTATAGCTTTGGGGTTGTGCTGGTGGAAATCATGACTGCCTTGAAGGTAGTCGACTTCACACGCGACAAGAGTGAAGTGAACTTGGCCAATCTAGCCCTCGCAAGGATTGGCAATGGCACTCTTGATGACGTGATCGATCCGAGTTTGGAGGCAGGAAAGAATCCTCAGGTAAGGGCTATGATTCAGGTTGTAGCGGAGATTGCATATAGGTGTTTATCTTATGATAAGGATGCAAGGCCCACTATTAAGGAAGTCTTTCAAGAGCTTGAGTTTGTGAGAAATGAAACAAGGAAGTCAAAGGTGCCAAGGCTGTCTTTTGATAGATCAAGGAGTCAATTGTGGAACTCGAGGAAGGAAAGCTCTGCTAGAATTCAGTCAGTGTCGTGCTCTTCAGCGGATGAGAGCCGTGAAAGCTCCTTCCGCACTGCATGAGGGTCTAGACCTGTTATATTTGCTGTGTACAAAACTAAATGCAAAAGGCAGGCTTTGAATTCTGATATTAGGACTTGGTGTGAGACGTTTTCGGGCTTGAGTTAGTGCAAGACCTAACTTTTTGTCTCCTTCCTCATGCACTATGCAGTAGTAGCTGAGTGTGATTGATATAAACATACTGATTATTATGCAGGGTGTGAGTATCATGTTGAGTTCTACTAGTATATCTAGTAATTTATATCTGTTAATACCAAATGCACGTTCATTGGCTTATTTAAGTTGTTGGAAGTTCAAAATGGAAAGAGAGAGAGAGAGAGAGAGAGGTAGGTCTTCACACATGGGCAAGGTCGTGAACTCTTTCCGGTTGGGATCATGCCCACATCACATGGCATTATGCACTCCCACACTGGTTCATTTCACACTCATCTTACATCCTATCTTGATGTTTACATAGCCTACACATTGTTACCCCGCTTTTGTACTTCCTTTTTGGTGAGAAGGAGGTCTTGCAGAGTTAATGTCTATCCAAGATTGGCATACCAGACGAATGACATGTGCATGTGTGTCCTCCGGGCCTCGGTAAAAGGACAAATGAAATCTGAGAGAAAGTGAGAAGACGAAGAAGAAGAAGAAGAAGAAGAGAATTTTAACGTTGTAGGAAACAATCCCAAGAGACCTTAAAGATATATCTGACGAGGAGAGCTGAACTCAAGACCTGCTTTTCAAGAGGGATCATGAAAAATGCCAAATTGATCAATTGTCGATGGATTGTGAACAGAAAAGGAACACAGTGAAAGGAAATCTAAAACTGTCCCTAGCTCCCCAACGAGGGTTGCGCACACAGGATGGTAGGTGGCGTGATTGTTCTTGTAATTTATTCATTTCATCCTAATCAAGCTTACAAGCTGGGCAAGTACATTGAGCATTCATCTTCTGATGTACGTGGTTAAAGCTTTGGATTGCAATGCACTTTGAAGTATCTGCCCCTCTGCCTCTGCACAAGACTTGAGTCGGTGAAGGTCTTTAGTCTTCCCTTGTGCTTTGATCTTGCAACGGTACTCCCCACTTGATGTGGGCGAAAACTTGTTTATGGCCTTTCTCTGCGGAAGTATCTGATCGTGTTAGCTTCCCGAGCTTTGGCACAGAGGCATTTGTCTCCTTGACTTACGAAGCACTTCCCTTATTGAAGATCGCTTAATTGTATATAATTACAACCCTTGATTTCGGAGTCTTTACATGTCCCTTGTCAGATTTTATATGGTGTTAAGAAGTTTGTAGTATGGCTAGGAAAGCATCAGGCCATTGAATGTGAGTTCACGGGAAAATCAAGCAAATTGTAGATCCTACATTATTATTTCATGAGAGAATCTTAATTGGTGGCCTCACAAGCTCGCACATGAGGGTAGAAATAGCATGGTGCTGCACTAGGTCACCAGGTCGCCGGCCTTTATAATCTATCTACGATGTATTAGATAGCCAATTTTTGGCTCTATAAGCATCTCTAAGCTTGAGCAACAATGGCAAGGACGTTAATATGACATTTTGAATCTATTTTTTTGGGTCATTTTTTACCATTTAATGACCATTTTTAGTTCAAAATTGATATTTTTTTCTTATTAAATGTCCATATTTTTTCTTATTAAATTTCCAAACGAGTTGGAAAAAAATCTCTAAAATTGTGGAAATTTTCCTTGAAGTTTAAATTCCATGTTAAACCGCAATTTTTCACTTGCCAAGCACTTGGGATACATCTTTTATGGCAACGTAAAATTTGAATTGGATTGTCCGCATTAGATTTTTTAGATAAGGCGAGCGTGCCATTTAGAAACACTTGACATTTGTACATTCTGAAACCAAGTTAAGCATGTTATAAAGAGAGAAAAACGCAACAAGTGACGGCATTGTGAGAGCAAATGTGGGCACAAGTGTGTGGGTGCAACGCAACACACAATATGGTGGAGCTATTGGTGAGACTCTCTCTCACCCAAGCATGCACAAGTCCGTGGGTGCAGTGTGGTGCACTAGGAGACACACAATATGGTGGAGCTATTGGTGAGACTTACTCTCACCACTCCTTGTTCATTACATCCAAAGAATAGGGTTACGGGTTAGTGATGGGCGTCTGGACCCAGACATGGGGCCTGAAACCCTTACAATCAATCACAACATGGGCGAAGTGAGCTATGTATGTACAAACCTGCACAATTGTGAAGCATGACTGTAGCTTCACCCTGCGTCCATCATCTGTATGCAATGTGCAAACCGCTCTGAAGATAGACTCTTTGTCAGAGCATCCCGTGAGTTCTCATTTGTGTGCACTTTAGCTATTTCAACTCGTTTGCTTGCCAAAATATCTAATATCACATGATACCTGACAAAATATCTAATATCACATGATACTTGACCTCGATGTGTTCTGATTTGGAATGAAACGCGAGGTTCTTTGCTTACTCTGGCTGTCACAATGTAACATTGGAGTCTGCTGTATACCAAGGATGCAAGTCAACCTATCGGACAAATCAGGTGTACATGGGTGTGTGTCCTCTATACATAAACTCAAAAGACATCCAAACAATAACTGAGCTATGAGTTGTACGATCAACCCATAAAGCATAGTGCGATAACCTAAGCCACTCTCCCAGTTTACTTTTGTAAGCCTTAACCTAAGCTTTAATGATAGAAAGTTGTGTACACTTAAATTTACCATTTCCTTCAAATTTGTAAGCAATAGTGAGAGCAAGTTTAATGCCCAACCTAGAGAAATACTCTTTGGCTTTGTTAGCATCCAACACACCCCTATTTGTTGTTATTTTCTCAACATAGCCATAACAACAAATCACATCTTCCTATAGAAATTTCTGTGATTTTTGTTCTTAGAGCACGATCTTTAACTTGGTTGGTGAAGTCTTCTCGTGCAAGCATTATGTATCTCATTTGCCATAAACCCAATGGCATTGTAATCAGATGTACTACTCACTTATAGTGCGTGGCCAATAGGTGAGTAGGGTGCCGATGACATATATTTGAATACATTCGACAAGTTTCACAAGACTCCACAAATTGAGATATTTCTTACATACCTTTCTACTAATACCTCTCTTTGATTTTGGAAAATGTGGCCCATACACCTCTATGTTCAACATAAAGACTCTCATGAAACATTTTTATAAGCTCTTTTTGGGTATCCTTATCATTCACAACACTCAACGACATCCCATATAATTACTTTGGATGCTTCCACAAGTAGCCATCTTTCAAATAGTATCCATAAATTTTTCAGTGTACTCTTTTGAACTCTTGATCGGACCACAAAAGTGCTTGGAAAGTGTTCAACCAACAACCAATCACCATCATATAGGTTCCTATAAACAACTCAAGTGCATTTGACATTC
Source organism: Adiantum capillus-veneris (assembly GCF_014529385.1). Taxonomy (NCBI): domain Eukaryota; kingdom Viridiplantae; phylum Streptophyta; class Polypodiopsida; order Polypodiales; family Pteridaceae; genus Adiantum; species Adiantum capillus-veneris. The sequence continues at coordinate 84,283,938 of NC_140949.1, forward strand.
AAACATGACCACCCTTGGCATGAGGGCTAGTATAAAACCTGGTGTCTATATCATCACCCTCGACAACCAATTCTTCTTCATTATCATACCTTGCTTTAGGAAACATATTTGTAACTCAATTATCTTTATCTGTAATATGCTTAAATTTTGGATTCCAGGACCTCATGTAGGCAATACATCTCAACATAGCAATGTCAGAATTTGAACAACATGTGATCATTCCAAAAAGGGGTAGACAATCAGTTTCCATTATTACATTTGCTCCTATTTAATACTCTTTATCACAATTTAGTGTTGTGACTAAACTCCATAATTCTCTTTTTACCTATGCATAATTGTGTTGGCGAGTACTTAGGGCCTTTGCTCCAAATCTCACCACTTATCGCTTGCCATCTTCATCAACTTGCCCAATCGCCCATCCAATTCTTGTGGGGCTAGTATCCACTGTCACAACCACATGTCTTCCATATTAGTTTACTTTCCTTAAAGTTAGAGAGATAAGCAACAAGTTTTTTAATTTCCTTATGGCATGTGTATACATGGCTTCCCATTAAATTTTTTGATTCTTTCTTACGAGTTGATACAAAGGTTCTGCTACATGTGTATATGTGGACCCTTATAACATAAAAAGTCTGCTTGCATGATCTGATTTGACTAACTCTAACAATCCAACATAGAATAGCTGTCAAAAGTGACCATCTCATTCCATTTTGGTGATCATGATGGTGAACTGAATAGCTCTTGATAGAGAATCTATCTCTTAGTTGGGTTTTAGAGTTAGCTGAATTCAATCATGTTACCTAGAAGAGTCGTATGCAGAAGAAGGCCGACAAGCAGATTCATGGAGGAACCAAATTGTGCCAGTACCATTCCACAGGAGTCGGACCGAGGCTCTCACACTGACATTGAACTTGGAAATGAAACCGACGGGAACTTGGATTAGCGAGAAGCTGAGGAGATGGAGGATTCTCGACATTCTCACCAATCTAGGCGAAGGCATTTGGAGAGAGCAGAGTGGCGCTCTCACTCCAAGGAATCTCAGAAGAAGGATAAGGGAAAAAGCCAAAAGCATACAACTGACAATGAATGCAATAAGAAAAGTCACCATTTAGTACAAAGGAAGTTAAAAAAAAAAAAACACTCGGAGCCAGAGCTGTGATTGAGACAGATGACAATGATAAGTGGGATACCGATACAGATCATTACAATAAAAGACAAACCAAAGAAAAAAAATTAGTTTTAAAAGATAAATCTAGGCATCATGAATGATCTACTTATTTGAAAATTGCATTTCCAGTATTCAAGGGGGTAAGAAGGATGACCTATATGAGCATATTCAGGCATTTGAACAATATGCTGAGTTGCTCAAAGATATCGATGAAGATGAGTGGGGGGAGTATTTTTCCTATACACTAAAAGATGCAACTAGGAAATGGTAATATCATTACCCATCATGCCATCTCAGAACTTACAGCAAATTTGGTCAAAGATTTTTGCCTAGAAATGATAGGGGTGACAAGGACATCCTCTGTGAATTAGACAGAATCAAGCAAGGGAAACTATCAGTTCGAAGCTATGTTGAAAAGATCAAGGAACCGACTCGACAGTTGCATGAACCCTTGTCAGAGAAAAGAATGAGGGCTTGGTTCCTTAGTAGATTCATAAGTAAGAAGCTAAGGCCCAACAGGAGGTTCCAGCCCCAACCAGGAAGTTTAATGATTTGGTTCAAAGAGCATTAAAACTTGAGCAGCAAGCCAAGAAGAAAAAGGGTCATTGAAGTAGAAGAGATTTGAGTGATAGTGACACAAGTAGAGTCGATGGCCGAATGAAAAGGAGGTGGTGCAAATTGGCTACATCCAGACAATCAAGAGATTGAAGAGTGGAATCTTGCCTCAAAGGAAAATCCCAGAATGGTGAAGATCAACAAACATTTGAAGCTAGAGATTAAATAAAAAGCAAAGGCATTGTTTCAAAAGTACAAAGACATATTTGTGTGGAAGCACACTGATATGAAGGGTGTCAATCTAGAAGTGTGCCAACACTGGATACCACTAAAATAAGATGCAAGAACAGTAAGGCTACAAAGGTATAAAATGAATCCCAATTACACTAAGAAGGTAAAAGAGGAGATTAAAAATTTTCTAAAACCTGGGTTCATTACTGAAGTGGCAACGAGCAGCAACTGGTTATTTCTGATTGTAGTGGTACTGAAGAAGAATGGGAAGTCGGGTGTGTATTACAGGAAACTTAATGCTTAGTACATCAGAGATTTATTCCCACTTGCATTCACAGATATGCTGATAGATGAGATTGTTGGCCGCAAAATGTACGGTTTCATGGATGGCTACAATCAATTGAAGATTGCATCAAACGATCGAGCAAAGATGGAGATCTTCAATGACTTTTTATATAAGTTCTTGGCTATTTTTATAGAAAATTTCACAATCTTCTCAACTAGAGAAAAGCATCTGCTGTTTTTGAAAATGGTTTTTGAAAGATGCAAAGAGAAGAGAATTTGTATAAACCCATTTAAGTCAATGTGCATGGTCTGAAAGGCCAACTTCTAGGATACATTGTCTTTAGGAATGGTATTGAGATGGTAGAGGATAAAATTTAATATGTTCAACTGGCCACCAGAGCACCAACAAATGTATTTGAACCAAGTTCATTCTTGGGGTACGTTAATTTCTATAGACAATTCATTCACATGTTTGCGGCAAAGGCACTCCCTCTATATGAGTTGACTTAGAAGGCGGAAAAGTTCATTTGGACACCAGTATGTGAAGAAAATTTCCACTGTGTGAAGGAGGCGATCAGAAGGAAGCCGATCCTTTGTCAACCAAACTAGGATGTTATTTTCCATGTACACATGGATGCATCTGGAATGGTGATGGGAGCAATATTAGCTCAGCCTGATGGGAAGACAGACTATCCAATCTACTTCGCCAATTGCCGGTTCAGTATAACTAAACAAGGCTATTCCACAACTGAAAGGGACGCACTGAGAATGGTTTTTAGTGCAATGAAGGTCATACATTATCTATTGGGAAAGTTATTTGGCTTGTATGTGGATCATCAGGCTCTTCTATTTTTTATCAACAAAGTGATTATCATTTCGGAAATTTTGAGGTCACTTTTTGCCTTTTAGCATCTAGAGAGAGAGAGAGAGAGAGAGAGAGAGAGAGAGAGAGTGCTCTCAACCAATGGGAGGAGAGCCTTCGCTACAAAATAATTGGAATCATTCCATTTGAAAAAAATAATTGGATTTAGGAAATGGAAAAAATCTTTGGGTAAATGTCACTTTCCATGCATGAAAGTGCTATTTGTATCGCAAACCTATCCTTTTCACCTTGCTTTTTATCTTTTTTAAACCTTTCCTTTTACCTCTTATTTCTCCGTTATGGGATGCCTTTTGTAAGAAAACAAACGTGGAACTAACGTTAAAATTTGGATTTCCTTCTACATACTTTGTACCTTGAATGTCCTTTTCAAGAAAATAACACGTGGAACTAACTTTCAAAAATTGGATTTCCTTTGCATGCTCTATATTTCCTTCCATTCTTGCATGCTCTGCACCTCCTTTGGATTTCCTTTGCACCTCCTCTACATAGAAGCTATGGCTACCGAATCCAAAATACCAAGCACACTCATAGAATTAGTAATTACCTACAATGCATTCAACAAAGGAAATCAATGGATTCCAATCACCATAACCAAAGGTCATTGGATTCTTAAAAAACATAGTAGAACAAGAATCCGTTCTTGTCTTGCTGGAAGGGAAGAGTGAAATGTTTTTGGCAAGGAACTAGTAAGAAGAGCATCAAGGTAAGTCTTGTGTAGCATGTGTATATGCATAAAGAGCTACATGTGGATATAGAGAATTACAATCTTTCTTTGCATATACCAAACAATAAGTGCAATTGTCTTCTGATCTTTATTTCTTTACAAGTAGAATTCTCACTCGTCCTTTATTGCTTTATTAGCCTTTTCTTTCTGTTTCATTTGTTTGCACATAGGATTTTTGTGTAGTAAACCTATAGCTTGCACACTTCAACAAGTGAGAGTAGACATGCAAGATGAAGACATTAAAATATCTACCTCATTTACCTTTCAACTAGATGGAAGAAAGGTATGTGACTATTATCTTTCTTATTTTTAAATACATCCATGCTTCCTTTCACTTGTTGTTTGTCTTGTTTGATGTACGTGCCAAAAAAAAAGAGAAGAAAGTTATATGCAGAGATGTCCCACAGGGCATGCTTGTTTTGACACCATGTTGAATTTGAGATCCTCTTTCCATATAGTAAAAATCTACATAAAGATTTAAACAGCTATGAGGTCATCCTCTATATATTGCTTATAGCTAAGGCATCTTGTAAATGATGAGCTAGGTCTTAGCATTTTGTAGATGCCATTTTGGAATTTTGTATCTTGAATATGAATGAAATATGGACTTTTGAATCTCTTATATTTGATATTTTTTATTAATACTATTGTCTAGGATATTTATGCCTTTCAAATAAAGTAAAAGGTATTTGAAATGAGTACTATTGTCTTGGTTTTTGGTGCCATTCAAGAAATTATAAGATATTAAAATAGATGCATTGAGATAAGACACATTAAAAAAATCCATAAAGCTATTGCAATTTAATTGGGATTGGACTAAAAATAGAGTTGATAAATGGGCATCTCCAATTGCATGTCATTTAGATGGGAATAGGACTTGGGTGATCAAAGCTAAGTGCTATTTTTCATGCCCTTTGAAGAAGGGAAAGCAAAAAGAAGAGGAGGAGAAGAGGAAAACGAATAAAGAGGAGGAGAAGAAGGCAAAGAAGAAGAGGAGGAGGAAGAGGTGGAAGAGGGAAAAGAGGTGACTTTCAAGATCTTAACATACCTCAAGAAGGAACATGCCGAATTCTTCACTCAATATTTCTTCAAACATGGCATGGGCATGTTATAGGGTATTAAATATGACTTGAAGGAGATTGCAAAAATAGATCCAAAAAAATCAAAGTTAAATGAAATAGACAGACCACATTTATTCTTTGTTGAACTTAATAAAGGACTCATTTCACCAAATTGGGTCAAACAACTTTTGTTTGATTTATGTAAGTGGATGGATGCATATAACTTTTTGGCCTTATAAAATTGATTGACCTTACATAAGTAAATCTTGTATTTATAGAAATGACTAGTTTTACATAAGTGTGTGCATTCCAAAGGTCTTTGGTAATACAAAGGTGATTGACTTTTCTACAAAATACTGGGCTCAAAAGATATTTCTCCTTGGTGGTTTTGGTTCCTTGAAAAGGGTGGATGATTAATAGGGCTCTTCCTACGAGGGATTGTAGAGAGTGGTTGATGATTCCAAGGAGGCTTTGGATCTTTCATTGCTTCCTCTTTTTGTGTATCCATATTCTCCTCTGAAGGGGGAGGGGGGGGGGGTTCACTTGGTACGCAAAATATGAAGGGCCCTTCATATTTCGCATACTGGGTGAACCCCCCTCCCCCCTTTTCCTTAATCATGTCCTCATCGCAACATATGTCTTCAAATGTCTTAGTAGAGGTAAGGATGGTAGAGTACAAAGGGCTTCAAGTCAAGGACATTGAAGAGAGTGCAAATGATAGATTGATGAACTTTCTCTGCAACATCTAGGAACTTTCAAGATTTAAGTATATTAAGGATATTTTCAATGAACCGTTTGACATAGATGAGATACTTGATGGATTTTCCTCCATTTTAAGGAGATAGAAGACTTTTATACAGAGACAACATAAAAACACGTGTTTGGTACAGTGGTGCACATGACTGACATATGCAAAGTTGGAAGTTGAGTAAAGTAGGTGCCTCTAAGAGATGGGGATCACTGCAAGATGAGTGGAAGGTTTTGGAGGTCTCTTGTCAGTTTCATGAAAATATGGAGTGCCATATGGTGGATTTAAAAATAGGTCTTCTTCTTTTTATTAATCTTAGCCCATCTTCATAGGGGAGGTCAACACCAAAGCATATACCAATTGGTGAGTCTAATCAGGAGGAGAAAGAGAAAGTTGATTAGTGGTAGGAGATGGAGGAAAGGGTTCAGAGTAGGGAGGTTCCGGATGTTGCTATATTCAAGCTAACAATATAACCAAACTTGAGGAAAACATTGAGCCCTAGGAGCATGGCTTGATCCCTTGCTATGCACAGCCACATTTCCAACTTACAAGGTAAACAAGAAAGATTGTGTTTATCTCAATGATATTTAGTGTCTATTTGGTCTCATAGAAGACTATTGCTTTGCAATTCTTGCTGAGTGGGCAGAGAATGACAAGAACTTTGATGACAATGACTTATCATACCCTCTAGCCCTTCTGGACACAAAAGTAGAGAAATCTATTGACAATTAACAAGTGGAAAATCATGTGCTTGATATTGTTGTTAAATATGAAGAGTAGGGCCTACCAATTGAGGAGGAGCTCCACAGGCAACCAAATGAAAAAATGCCACAAGATCCATTAATGTCTGGAATGAAGAACTTCTCAATATGATAAAATACCAAAGGTACCTAGGAGAATGCTACACTATAATTGTCAACAAGATAATTCCATTGCTATTCTATTCATTTTATAACTGCTTGTTTACATATTGAAATTCTAGACAATGACAAATTTCTTGGAAGAGGAAAGGGTTCAAGGCCCTTGGACTTACAAAGGAATCAAAGCTTGGACCACTATATTGGAAAGTTCAACAAAGATACAATGGCTATTTTCCACAATAAGTTGTCCTCGTCACTATTTCTGACTTTACTAGCCCTCAAGGCTGTTTCAAGGATTGCTGGCTCACATGAGTTTCCTCCAGGGATAGAAAAGATTGTCTGGTTAGAAAAGGAGGAGGAAATCAGGATTTTTGGCTTCTATCTTGGCCTTGCGGTTCTAGGGCAGCATATTTTGGCACTATGGATTCCTATGTGCTTGCACACACTAGTGAAGTGTCAAAGCACATAACAAGGTACAACAAGTAGAAGCTCCTCAAATTTAGGGGGGATTTTTAGAACCTTAAGCTAAAACTTGAGGGTCTTGTTTTGTCACTCGTTGTCTCTCTCTTGTGGCAAGCTACTGTAAAAAATTCTCATTCCTAGATGAGCCCTTGTAAGCCTCCTGCTTTTTCTGTCTACTACTTTGTAAATCAGTTGTTATTTCAAAATTCTCCATATAATATTTTTGGCATCGTGTGATCTTATCATGTGCCAAACGTGTCTGTAGAACCTTTGAAATACTTCAAGTAAGTTGTTGGCTCTGTTTTTACCTCCTCCATGTCTTGTGTGCTTGAAGAATTTTGTCCTTGCTTTGTAAATGGGGACTTCTTCATCCCTTGTGTTGACCATATGGACAAGCTCCCATATTGGTCTATAAACCAAGGGGAGTGATTGTATAGGATGTGTTGCACGAACAAGTTTTAAATTTTATTAATAGAACTATGGTTAATAATATGCTTTTGAGATGAACATAATAAGATTCTTACCATTTAGTGTGTAAAGTATTCAGAGTTCCATGCATTTACCATTGCATTGTTGAACTTGTTGAGACCTTTCTTGAAGTTTGATAGGTCACTCTTTTCCCAATATCCATCCGGTCCATGGTCCAGACCAAATATGCTTCTCTACTTGAACACTAAAATTCTTACTCTGCTACTCGACTTGGATTTAATGCTTTGTTCATCAAGATTATTGACTCTCTCTCTAATCTTGATAATCTCACTCTCATCTAGTTTTATAACAAAAATAGCAACACCATTCATCTCAAAATGTTGAAGGTCGTAAAACTTTACCATTGCTCTTTGAAGAGTCTAGCAATCAAAGAATATGTTATTGACCAAGGATTCCCATCACCTTTTGATTGATCTTATGCCTTGCCTTTCGGAAAAGTGATGCCTTAGGAAGCAAAAATCCCTTCGACTTTCATTGCTTTAGCTTTGTTTTCATGACCTTGAACAACTTCCTATAACTCTCCCTGCTGATTCCAACCTTGTCCATAGTGTCCTACAAGAATCCATTAATGGCCTTTTTGAATTTCTTGTCATCTATCACACATGCATCCAACAACCTTTGAATCTCAGTCACATTTATATATGTCTCTTTCATTCTTTGAATTGAATCAATCTTTGATGGACAAGGTCTTTTATCATATGGTTGACACGTATGTCCTACAATAAGAATTTCATTCAAACATTGACTTTTGTCTAGACAAAGTAAGGTTCCTATATAAGGGGCAGAGGTTGGGTGGAGAGATAAGTTCTAAAGTCCCTCTAGTCTCACAATGGTAACAGAGCTAAGTTTAGCAAAGGAAAGTCGTGGAGCTCATTTGGGAAAAGGACTTGCATGATCTCTCTCTCTCTCTCTCTCTCTCTCGCTCTCTAGAGATAAGTTCTAAAGTCCCTCTAGTCTCACAATGGTAACAGAACTAAGTTTAGCAAAGGAAAGTCGTGGAGCTCATTTGGGAAAAGGACTTGCATGATCTCTCTCTCTCTCTCTCTCTCTCTCTCTCTCTCTCTCTCTCAGAAGGCACGTGGGCATGGCCGCTTAGAGGAGTAGAGAGGAGTGGAGCGACCTGTTCAAAAATGAATTTCTGCCCACAAATGAAGCGTACAAAAATTATTTTGCATGGGACAAGTGCTCTATGTGTCAACATAAGACACGATTGGAGTAAATCTCACACTATTGTTATGTGATTCTTAAGTTGGAGGGTCTAGATACTTGTTAGCAAGTGTATGGGCTCATACATGGTTCCACCAAAGCTTAAGAAGCATGTTAAAACCCAAAACCCCAAGACACTTGAGGAGGCTATAGTGCAAGCGCATATACACAATGATCTTGATGAAAAAGCATCGCATAATACTCATGTGTCTGACACCGCACATGCAAATGCAAGAACGGAGCATGGATATAATAAGTGAAAAATTTATAGTAGCTACATCTGACGCGTCCAAGAAGCCCAAGGGGCTTAGGGGCCATCTTTCTAGTGAAGAGTTTGAGAAGGCTAAGAAGAAAAATTTATGTTGTACATGTTTAGGTAGTGGACATGGCTAAAAGGATTTTCCGAAGGAGAAATATGTTGTCCAAGGTAGGGAGAAAGCGGTGCACATGGTGCAAATATTGCCTCAGAGTCCTCCTCTCATTTTTCCAATATGGAATTAGCACACACCAAAGTAGTGCACAAGTTATGTATCACGGCCTCAATGTGACAACCAGCCATGGGTTCATCCAAGGTCACAAGGTGCGAATCTTGGTAGAAGATGGTGCTTCACACAATTTCATTAACTTAAGTTAGTGAAAGGCTCAATTTTCCCCAGACTCCGAATTCACATTGTTACAAGGTAATGATCATTAACGACCATGGCGTTGAGGTGTGGGATATTCAAGTGAAAGATGTACCGCTAGAAATTTAAGGGTATCACACGTCGTTGAATTTCCAATTCATGAATATGGATCGGGGGCAGATGTGGTGCTTAGTCGGGAGTGGTTATATGGTTTAGGGACATTACTAAAATGTAGCTATGAGCATAATAGTTTGATGTTTGAATCCAATGGTGTGCACGTACAGCTGCTAGGGGAGAAGGATGTTGCTTCCTCATCACTTATTTGTACAGCAAAACCTATAAACCTCTATTCTCAAGATGAAATACAAGAACTCTTTTTGTGTTACTCATCACTATGTCATTTTTTTGTCAAATGTTGATAATGTGTTAAATGACAATTCCTCAACATCGCATGCTTCTCTCTCTTCTCTTCCAACTATGGCTACTTCTCTCTTACTAGAACAAGCAAATGTTGTTAATAAGTTGAAAGATTAATTAATGGAAAGATGTGTTTTTAGATGATTTTTCATGACCAAGGTTACCGCCGACACGTGTTGTGCAACATGGCATAGACATGGTTGTAGGCAAGCCCGTAAGTAAATTATTGTACAAAATGATTCATTTTGAGACTACTATGGTGGAGCGTCAGCTTGCTAACTATCTCAGTAGAGGGTTTATACAACCCATTTCTTCACCATGGGCCTCTCCCATCTTGGTGATGAAGAAAAAGAACGGTAGTATGCTCACATGCATAGATTACAGTGGATTGAACGCGATGACTATTAAGAACAAGTATCCATTGTTGAGAATGGATGAGTTATTTGATAACCTCACCCATGCTTGTATCTTTACAAAGATAGCCTTGCGGTCAGGGTATCATCAAGTACCCATTGAACTTGTTGATATACCTAAAACTAGTTTTCGAACAAGGTTTGGATACTATGAGTTTTTGGTTATGTCCTTTGGGTCTTGGGGGATTTACTCTTTATAGAAAGGGACATGCCACTTGCGAGCGAAGAATCTTAGAAAACCCCATACTTACAACTAGTGTAAGGTAATTATGAATCCCCTTCTTATACTTGTAAGAGCTATAATGAGAGAAAAAATGCACCTCTATCTTACATATAAGGCTTTGTATGGTTCTTTTGAAACACTCTATGGCTAAATATATTGTGTAGTAAAAGTCTTTTTTTGTGTGTGTTTTTAAGCACTAGTTTACGTCAATATACCTACATGGGATTCTCCTTATTCCTAAACCTCAAACAACTCTAACACCATAAGAGAGAACAAAAATTAAGTAATCCTTGATGACAACGTGTAAGTACATACAAACTTGAGGTGATTTACATGCAAAAGGTCTAGGTTTTGTAATATCAAAAACCTACTTTCAAGTGATATTATATGAGAATTATAAATATTTTGTTAGAAAAATTGGCCTTTGATGTATTCATCAAATTCTCTATTATATATATGTCAATGTCAAAATATCTTATTGATAGATTTTAAAAGTAAAGATATGTTTCTCTCCTTTCAATGCATCTCTATCTCTTTTCCTTCCCCTTTCCCCTCTCCCCTTGAGTGAGATTTATATTCCACCCCCTACTTATAGGTTTAGAAGGGAAATTATTGGGGGTCTACCCCTAATACTTGTGTCTAGTTCTTTAAAGAGCCCCCCTTTCCTACACTTACATGGCACAATAAGTTTTCCATAGTTGATCCCCAGTGCTTTGGGTTGACCAATGCACAAGAAACTTTCTTGATGCTTATGGACAATGCCTTGAAACTATATCTTGGCAAGTTTATTATCATTTTTCTCGGTGACATTCTAGTGTATGGTGCCCATGAGGAAGAGCACTTAAATTTGAAGCAAGTGTTTGAATTGTTATACAAAAAAAACATTTATTGGGTCATTGCCTTTTTTATATAAATTGCTTCACATGACATTAATCTCTGACCCATGTCCTATTAGTGCAATGTATGGCTCTTCTAGGTCTCCCACTTTTACCAAGGTCTCGATAGTTGCTCTTGTTTAATGACTCTAGAGTAACAACTCTTGTGAGTGGTCTCAGCTTCATCTTTATCATCCAAGAAGTGAACCTATTTTACTCATGTGGATTAGTAGCATCCAACAATATTTTCCTCAAGTCTTAGATCACCAGAAAGTTGTACACTTTGTACATTTAAATTTTCTCCTTCACCTTGTACATAGATAGCCTCAGTATGAGATTGCCACTTTCTCTTCATAATCTCAATGATTTCTTCATGGAACTTTTGCTTCGACATGTCAAGGAACTATCCAAAGCAAATTCAACCTTACTGTTCAAAATCCTCTCTTTCGAGAACTTTTTGAGATTTGTTGCTACATGTATATCATATTGGAGCTTGTAAGTTGGACTTTTTGCTTTACCTTCTTCTTTTCTTTAAAAGCTTCGTGCATAGGTACTTGAGCTATAGGAATCTCTTGTGGAGAAGCTGATTTAAGAGGCACTGTGTCATTGCTTCCTTCACTCGTCTTGATCCTTTTTGAAGGTCTTTCATCCCCATTCTCACGCATGAGTTTCTCTTCAAGAATGGCCTCATTGGTTTGACATTTGGAAATATATGCATGCACTGACAAGGAATCCACTGGATTATTCTAATCCATTTCCATATGAATGCAATCTCCAACTTCATGTAAAACCTCTTTAGTTGTTTTACCCTTCACAGTGGATTCTATTGCATGCACTGACAAGGAATCCACTGGATTATTCTAATCCATTTCCATATGAATGCAATCTCCAACTTCATGTAAAACCTCTTTAGTTGTTTTACCCTTCACAGTGGATTCTATTGCATATGTTCATAATTCTCCAACTTCGTCATATACATCCTCTTAATGGGCTTTATCTTCAACCCATAGGTGACTAGGCTCAACCATTGAAATGGCTTGGTTAGTAGCCATGCCTTTACTTAACTTCTTCAAAGTTTGTCCCCAAGGGCTTACCTATGTGAGTTAAATCAATCCTACCCATCTTTAAAGAAAACAAGGTCCTTTATCAAAGCATCTTTAGACTTTCACAATACCTCCTTCCACAGTTGTTACTGTTACACCATATGCATCTATGTGCAAAGCCTTCTGTGTTTTGAGATCTTTGCCCTATAGGTTGGCATGGTGGTTGTCTCTTCTCTTCTAACCTTGCAAGTTTCAACTTCAATTCTTTCATCCCTTTAACAAACTCATTTTGAGATAGATTTGCCACTCTTTGGAACCACAATAACAATCTTTATGGAACTCTTAGGAACGCTTGAGGCTTGATTAATGTTTGAGAAAAAGGACGTGCTGCTTGGAAACAACTTTTCACAATATTTACAACAACTATTTCTGTCAGAGGGTTACTTACAAAGCACAATATGTGAACTAAGTGTGATGCACTTCTCATAGCACAAACAATCAATCTCGACAAGCTTCCTGCTCGTGATGAGGTCTCTTGGAATGCATTGATTGTAGGATATGTCCAACATGAGCAAGGCCAAGAGTCTTAGGCTTGGGCTTAGACTATCAACGTATCTCTCCGTCGTTTTTGTTTAGCTAGCAGGGATGTTGTATCTTCAGCCTCATTCCACTTAGTCTCTAAGCTTTGTTCATCGTCTTTGTCCACAAGTAGTACCTCCAACTTCTCTTGAATCTCTTTCCTTGCAACCTGCAAAAAGAGCTCCATCTTCTCTAAAATTAGGGCATCTTTTTTTGTCCATGATATTTGAGAATAGCATTGTTCAAATTCCCTTAGAGTTTGGTGGGTGAACACCCCTCTTTTGGCTTAACTACCCACTCTAAAAATGTTCTCTTTGTCACCCTTTCAAAGTCCTCCATAAAATAGTCTTCCTTCAAAGCTAATTTTATTTCTTCCCAACTTTGGCCATGTTCATTCTTAATTACCCTTATATGGTCTCTAATCTCAAGAACCATGACAAGCTCAAAACTTTGTACCATCTCCGCTTGAAGTACTCAATACAGTTTCATCCCCCTTACATACCCACGAAGATACTTTGTTACATCTTTACCATCAAATTGGCATATTTTTTTCACCATTGATTGAAGGGATTTAGTTGAAGAAAGTTCACTTCTTTCAACAACTTGTAACACAACAAATTCTGGCTAGATCAAACTACAGTTGCTCCATAGCTTTGAAGCTTCATGTTGAGATCTTCAATAATTTTTAAACGGTCACGCTAACCTACTTCAATTCGGGTTCACCAAAAACTATGTTGAGAAATCGTTGGGCCTCTGACTTTGAGAGTTTACGAGCAAATCGTAGATGATTTGAAACAAAAGAAATACTTGAAAAGAACAAAACTTAAGCCATGAAAGCTTCAATCCAAAGAAAAAACCAAGATCAATTCCACTTCAATTCCTCGTTGAAACCATTCATGAAAGCTTAAACATTCATTAAACAATCCCATATGATTATTTGATGAGAGAAAACCCTAATTGATGGCCTCTATGGCTCGAACACAAGATTGAACGGTCGAGATCTTGCAAAATTTCGCGCTGACTTATAGATGAGGACTAGGAATCCTTGTGCACATACCTCCGAGTTCACTCTCAGTTCACACACCTAGTTCAAATGACGATCGGACGGCCCGGATTGCACCCGCCTCGCGACGCCTACTGTGGGCCATTGATCCCACCTCCCTAGGGAGGTGTCAATTAGTGACGAGGATGGCAAACCTATGTTTAAGAAGAGCTTTTCACTACCTAAAAGATAGCTTATTCCCCTCCTTTTTCAAAATGCCAGTGGGGTTTGTGAGTTAACGTCTGAGAGAGGGCTGTCACGTAGGAGAGAACTGCAAAACCACAAGTGACGTGACACGAGCTTACTGTACGCCAATCTTGGGGCCAATCCTGTCACAAGTAGCAGCACAAATTTCTGGTATAGGTAAAATCTTTAAACTTATATATGATTGATATGAAATGTGGGAGTTAGCCAAGGGCTTGCCATTGGGAAGATGTTCAGAGCCTGTTGACCATTTTTTCGTAGGAACGAAGTTCAAAGCTGGAGAAAATCACTCACAAAATCTCGCAAACTGCCACAAGTCCTGGACTTTTTGAGACTTCTGAATGCGGAAGATTTTTCAAGATCTTACTATCCTTTCAACTCAGATAAGGTTGAGTAATCAGCATGCCATCTTATCATAGAAACTAATGGAGAGTACAATGCTCCTGAAACACTCAGCCTTTTTTGCTCTCTATCCTCACCATCAATGATCAACACCCTCTATACTTTTCGCTATGCTTAACCGTGCAGTGATGGCATCAACATATATGCTTGGACAGCACCTCAGCAAGTTCCTCTAGATGAGACATCGATGCCATTACTGATGACGATAATGAAATAGAAGCTTCCTCTTCCAATTGGAAGATTAGACGTGCAAGCTTCCCTAGTGCCATCAAGCAACAGGTTTGCAACACCATGGTGTCAAACCTTCTGGGGAAGGATGCCAAATATATTACAAATAGCTGATTGGAACTCTTAGTCTATACGTTGCTGCATTCCCATGGCAACTACAAGCATGCATGCTTGATATATTGCTACCTGCTACAGTCATCTCCTGCTGAAAATAGTTCAAAGCTTCCTGGCACTGACCCTGTCAGGCATATCCTGTAATCGATCCGTCCAGTGGCACAAGAAGCTAGTGAAAAACTTTCCATAGGGGATAAGCTGCAATCAATGAATTCCAAGAGACACCAGACAGGAAGCTCATCAAGAACTTGTGCTTTCAAAAGGACACACTAAACTTGGCATAAATGTAGACAGCTAAGAACGACTTTTTTTTTTTCAACAGCCCTCTAAAAAACTCAACATGAATTTGCTTGACAACACTGATGTCTTGCATAATGCCAAATGCCTTCAAACTGCAAGCATAGGTGATCAATATGGAGAGAAGCCAAAGCAATGCCAAGGAGGACTTGTTTTTTTCAACAGCTCTCACTAGCAATCTTATCGTGAATTTGTTTGCCCATTCTACGTGCATGCCACACGTGCCTTCAGAAAACAAGCTTAGGACACAAATGAAGAGAACCTTCGTTTTGCATTTGCTGAGCAGTCCTGCCTTCTATGCACTCCAAGGGACCACATCTCGGACAAGAATCTTATCGACAACTTGCTGTGTTTTCAAAAGTACACCACACTTGGCATACATGTCGACTAAAGCATTGCCAAGCTTGATGTTTTTTCCCACTGACGATTTGTTTGACCATGTTAACGTATTTCATGCTGCACACATGCCTTCAACATGAAACTATAGATGATTGCACTTAGACAGAAGCCCTTGGTCGATTTGTTTGCCCATGTTAATGTCTTTCATGCTGCACACATGCCTTCAAAATGAAATTATAGATGATTGCACTTAGACAGAAGCCCTTGCTCTGCCTTCATGAAAACAGCCCAGAGCTTCTTGGCCTTGCCCAAGTTGGGTATATCCTGCCATCAATGAAATCCAGATCATAACAACCCGGACAAGAAGCTCGTCAAAACTCCACCACATTAAGCTTCCTAATGCGTTTGCCCATGTCAATGTCTTACATAATGCCACATACCTTCAAAATGTAAGCCTGTTTAATTGCATCTAGAAAACCGTCAGACTTCGTATAGCTTTCATGCCCTAGAACTTGTTGGGCATATCATGCACAATCAATGCAATCCAAGAGAGTTGAGAGTTTTGGAGGACATTCTTGAGTTTCCCGTCCAGATCTAGTGAGTGAAGACATTTCTTGGCTTTCCCGTCTAGAACTAGTGAAGGCTTCTCCGTGGTTGTGCCCGGATTTTTGAGGCTTTTATAAAGTCTAGGCATCATGGGGTACTTTTCCCAAATTTTATCCGGTGTGCCACAAGTGACCTTTTTGTTGGAAACCCTATTTTTATGCTTTTCGACCCATTTGACATGGGTTATTGAGATGTGGGTCGGGCACTTTTGTTACTTCCCTATGTAGGGAAAAGGGGTGGGGGGGGGGGGGAAGAGAAGAGTGGACACAAAGTGGTGGAATTCCACTTCCAGATGCACGGCCCCAAAGTCTGGCACCCCTCTTTCTTTATCGATGATCACAGAGTACACAGCCGGAGAAATGAGCTCTGCAATCTACAACCATGCAATGATTTGCAAACTCCCCCCTCAAGGCCCTCTATTGTAGGTGCAAGGGGCCCCTAAATTGGGCAGCCCCAAAAGAATGCAATTTGCTAGAAATAACTGCCTGAAAAGCTGCCCCAAAAAGCTCCGCTGCTGTCCATCAGCTGCCACAAATCGCAGTTGTCTTGCTTGCCAAGCTTTCCACGTCATCAAAATTCACGAATGAAACACTCGAACAATGCGTGCGTATCAATCATGCAAACACACAATACTTCCTGTGAGGGTTCTTTGGACCTAGGCTCGATAGTCAAGATCACTTCTTCCTGAAGGGGTTCTGTGGACCTAGGCTCAAGAGCCAAGATCGCTTCTGCTTGAATGATCGAATCGTCCTATGGGGGTTCTTTGGACCTCGACTCGAAAGCCAAGATCGGATCTTCGTGATTGATCGAATCTACAACGAGGTTAGTTTCGCTAGAAAAAGCATCCACTAACACATCATCCTTGTGAACAATCACATCATCTTCATGCAATTCATCATGCTTGTGAGAAATCACATCTTGATCATGCAAATCATCATGCTTATCATTGGCATCCAAATCATCATGCTTAGCAATATCATTCAAATCATCATGCTTATCATCGTGCAATTCATTGTGCTTATCATTGTCAAGCAAAACATCATCATGCTTCACACAATCATGCAAATCCTGTGTGTCCTGCTGTGGAGAAGAAGAGACTGAGAGAGTCTCCGTCTCCTGAATGCTTGCATCTGTGTCGGCACGGGATACAAGAGTCGCAAGAACTCTTGCATGTGTCGGTCGCACCGTTCTTGGCTTGCCTTTCTTTCGGCTTCTCTTTCTGCTTTTTCTTCTGCGTGTCTGCGTTTCATTTCTGCCATTCTTTCCTTAAACATCTGCTTTAACTCCTCCATAGGGTCGGAAAATGGAGACCTTCTGCTGTGCATCCGGCGATTGATCAACTGGAGAAAGACAGTGGCTTTCTCGGTTGGTAGTGCTCCTGTGTTTAGATGCCAGGAGAGGGTTTCAGGTGGATTCCTCCAGGGACTGCAGTTCGGTACTTGGGTTGTCAGGTTGGTTTGGATTTGTCCCCCGAGCAGCAGATTGCTCCTCTCCTCCTGTCCATCAGGAGAAAGCTGTTACATTGGAGCTCAACACGACTTTCGCTGGCTGGTAGAGTAGAAGTTGCCAACCAGGTGTTGTTGGCGACTATGTGGTACATCACTTCTTGCTGGATCTTCTCGAGTTCTTGCATCAGCCAGGTAGAGAGGCTGATCAGGAACTTCCTTTGGTCAGGTCGCGACACTCAAATTGCCCGAGCCAAGGTGGCTTGGTCGGTCATCACACTTCCTTGTTCTCAGGGAGGGCTTGGGATCATTGATCCAGCACAGCAGAGCAAAGCCCTTCTTGGGAAGTTCCTCGTCAGAGGACTTCTTCCAGGCGAGGAGCCCTGGAAGGAGTTCTTGCTGCAGAGGCTTCGTGCCAGGGTGCCTCAGTCAGGAGGCCCTTGGCAACCTTCGACCAGATGGATCTTTACAGAGTTGCGCCGAGTTGGTTTGAGCAGGAGACTGGAGGACCGATTCGCTGTGAGTTTGCTTCGTTCTTGGGAGCTATTACGGCGTGGCCTAGAGCAGAGACAGCCGACGTGCACGGAGGAGCGCCTACGGCAACCCCTCGTCTGGAACCCCATGGTTAGCACTCAGAGAGGCCACTTGGTTGGGAGTAGGCCTCATGTTTCTTGGGGTCCCATGGCAGCAGGTCCAACGCGCTCTCTAGGTGACTGGCTAGAGTTCACAGGTTTGTCAGAGGAGGTGCAGGCTATCCAGCTACAGGGCATGAGAGGGGTTCAGAGCATGTGTCAGGACATCTCAGAGTCAGTTCCAGCTGAGTGGCTCACGCCTCTCGAGCCAGTAGCACCCCGGTGGATGGGAGCCTTCACAAAACTGGAGGTTCTCATTTCAGTCAGGGCTTGCTCAGAGACTGTCCCAGCCCTGTTCTTCGAGCTTCAGGGTGGGGGACGATTATAGCGAGTTGCAGTCGAGGCCCCACAGGTAGCAGAGTGCTGTTTCCAGAGGATCCGAGTTGTGGGCATCTGTGGGAGGACTTGCGTCATAGACCCTGACCCAGCAGCTCTTGAGACAGGACACTAGAGGCTATGGGCTTGGGAGTGCTGTCCACTCGCACGAGTACAGTGGGATCCTGGTGAGTGGCTATGGAGGGACCCCCTCTCTTCTGCAGACCGCCCAGGAGTCCCTTTCTTTCAGTACATTGTTCGGCTTGGACGTCATATACTTGCAGCACAGAGAGAGGCCCGCCCAGCTGCAGCACGTCATTGGCAGGAGGAGGGCCTCACAGTTGAGTTCTTGGCAGCTTTTTGGCAGAGGCTGTGAGACTCCAGACAGCCGAGGTGCGTCACTTTGTTCCAGTGGTTGGTTGCACACAGAGCCACAGCAGTAGGGAGCTGGCTTGTGCATAGTGGTCTCTCGGCCACATGTACAGCCTGTGACCAGTTGGTGGAGAGTCAGCGACACTGTCTTTGGGACTGTCCCTCGGCCCAGCAGGTGTGGCTACGAGTTCTTCGGCTGATACTTGCCCTCTCCACGGCTCGACAGTACACTTGGGGGACAGCGGCTTGGTCCACCCTCACGGGCCCGGCACTTCAGTTTGAGCTATCTTCCACCAGCAGGATGATAGTGATACAGGGGGGGCGACCTACACTCCAGCCTGCTACAGACCTTACTCCACAGGAGTGGTGCAGTGAGAGAGAGGAGTGTTGGGAGCTCATCAGCGGCCTAGCTCTCTGGTTCATCTGTCGGGCCCGTTGTTTCCGCATCTTTGAGGCTCGCCCTGTGCCACCAGCAGAGACTGTTCGTGACTTTTGGCTAGAGCTGATCCATACTCTCAGAGGACATCTTGAGGGACTATAGAGCAGCTCCGACCGCATGCGGGAGCGCCGCGAGGCTTTCCTTCGACTCTGGCGCCCTGGGCCTTTCTACACCATGGTCCAAGGGGTGCTCAAATGGCACTACTGTCCACCTGTGTGGCTTTTCCCTCCTCCCATCTCTTGATTTAGCCCCATTGTATATATGCTGTTTTTTCATTGGGAGAGTCTCCCCATCATGCTTGTTGTAGCCCTCTCTTGCAGAGGTGGATGTAGCCCTATGGTCAGCTTTCATTAACTAATAGAAGGATCTTTTTCTCGGAAAAAAAAAAAAAAAGTCCACGAGGAACTTGGGTTCTTGCGGGTCTTGGGTTCTTAAGTTCACGAGGAACTTGGGTTCTTGAGGGTCTTCTTTCACTTGCAAATCGCGTTGGAGAAGGCTCTTCTCTTCACCCGAGTTCTACTCTTTTCTGCGGCCGCACCCCTTGGCGGCCTTGCGCTCACACCAAGGTTGCTTTTTCCCACCTCACGTCGATTGGCCGGCCGCTAAGTGCACGGTCCGCTCTGACACAAGGGGAGGATGGACAAGCCCTTCTTTCTTGGGATTCCTGTCACTCTTCAACAAAACACGATTAGGAATCGCCACACCCAAGTAAACTTGGGTTCGTGAGATCGCAACAAGCAAAAAAATTGTTGTGGTTCTTGTGGTTCTTTCCTTGAGTAATGCAGATTACTTCCAAAGCTCTGATACCAATGTAAGGTGCAGCGGAATGAATGTTGTATTTTCTCAAGATTAGTAATCTTTATTGCTCAAGGTTCCTTTTAGTTCTTTATGGAAAGAGAGAGCTTTCCGTCTTGTAGAGTGTTGTGGTCACGAACAAAGTGAGTGGATGTTGTGTGTGCAAATGAATGAGACCGAGAGAAGGAGAGAGAAGAGATACGACACGGAGAGGTTGTAAAACCCTCCTCCGAAGGCCCCACTTTCGTCGGCGAGAGTGGTCTATTCTTTGATTGCACAAATGCGTACAATGCAAATGCAATGGACTGATGCAATGGGACTCTGCCGATGACGATGATGGTGACGACGACGACGACGATGACGAGTCGATGGCTGAATCTGAGATCTTCTTGACTGAATTGGTGGACTGTTTTTAGGACTGAAAAGGGGGCTGTTCACTGCTGTATTGAGGCTGAAAATGACTGGTTTTTGCCTAGGGTCATGCTGCAAGTAAAACCGTCGATGCTTTGTACCTGCTGAGCTGCGTTTAGGGGTTGTTGTACCTGCGGAAATCGCTGCAACAGCAGGCCTATTCAGGGCTGAAAAACGCTGCAAGGCAGCAGTCCTAGCGTTAGTGGCTGCTTGACAAACGCTGAAGGGCAGTGACCAAAAACACCATGATGGGGCTGATCTGCAGGTGGGTAAACGCCAGAAACTGATGGTTGATGGCGATGCTTGCTGTGGGGGAAAACGCCCAAAAGAGGGAGATGCTGGTGATGGAGATCTTGCCCGGCGAGGATGAACTCCAAACGCTGGGGGTGCTGAGGGAGGGGTACTGCTAAGAAGTTGCCTGTTGAGCGGGAAGCTCCTGCTGCCTCTTCTGCCATTTAGTGCTAACTTGGGTTTGCTTATATAGAAACTTAGCAAAATTGCCCTACCTACTTTTGTAGGAAAGTCACTTAAAAATAATAAGTGAAAATTCCAATAAATAGGAAAATAGGCTAAATGCACAGGAAAATTCCCCTAACTGAAGCTGGATTCTGATGGGAATTCCGATGATCATGCTGTGGGCAACCGGAGGATATGCATCTATTGCTAAGTGACTGGGCATGCACGGTCTACGAATAGACTCACAGAAGTGCCAGATCACTACTAACCTAGACTTGACTGAACTGACTGAACCCTGCTGTGGTGTAGCTTGTCCACGGACACATAAGGTTTGGATGTGTCACGTGACAGCCCCTTCTTTTCAAAGTGAGGTACTGGTACCGAACTATATGGCGTCGAGGGAGATCGCCAACAGCATCCGAAATCCTGGAAGGGACTCTTCGCCGGCCCACTTTGATGTGTAGGTCGTGCGGTACTTGAACTTCATAAAGGTCTGCAACGCTTGCTTCTTTGGGCCGCCCCGAAAGCGACTCAAAGTCTTCTGTGGCTCCTTCGATGATTCAACTTCGTCTAGAGTCTTGCTTCTTTCGTCTTTAGGAATCTCCATGGCTGAAAATTCCTGAAACCATCTCCAACACAAAACCATGAACAGTGAAGGAAAAAAATCTTGTCTTCTCTAAAGACTGTGTATGCAATGTAGATGAACAAATAGACGGAGTGACCAATCGTTCATCAAACACATGCAAACAATGCGATCGAATCTTTTCTGTTTGATAGAAATCAATCAACTGTGGCAATCATAATGGAAATGCCCATGCTTGGTGATCATACAATCATGTGCTCTTTCGGAAACTGTGTCATGCCACGGAAGAAACATGGAATGTGACTTCCTGACATACAAACTTTTCAACTTTTCATGAACAATCCGCATACATTCGTGCTCATCCATGAGAGAAACGTGCTCAACATACAGAATGTCATGCCTAGGAAAAGGGATCACATAACGATGCTGACTAAAATACAAGAAACCTTCACGAATGAAACACTCGAACAATGCGTGCGTATCAATCATGCGAACACACAATACTTCCTGTGAGGGTTCTTTGGACCTAGGCTCGATAGTCAAAATCACTTCTTTCTGAAGGGGTTCTGTGGACCTAGGCTCGAGAGCCAAGATCGCTTCTGCTTGAATGATCAAATCGTCCTATGGGGGTTCTTTGGACCTCGACTCGAAAGCCAAGATCGGATCTTCGTGATTGATCGAATCTACAACGAGGTTAGTTTCGCTAGAAAAAGCATCCACTAACACATCATCCTTGTGAACAATCACATCATCTTCATGCAATTCATCATGCTTGTGAGAAATCACATCTTGATCATGCAAATCATCATGCTTATCATTGGCATCCAAATCATCATGCTTAGCAATATCATTCAAATCATCATGCTTATCATCATGCAATTCATTGTGCTTATCATTGTCAAGCAAAACATCATCATGCTTCACACAATCATGCAAATCCTGTGTGTCCTGCTGTGGAGAAGAAGAGACTGAGAGAGTCTCCGTCTCCTGAATCGCTTGCATCTGTGTCGGCACGGGATACAACAGTCGCAAGAACTCTTGCATGTGTCGGTCGCGCCGTTCTTGGCTTGTCTTTCTTTCGGCTTCTCTTTCTGCTTTTTCTTCTGCGTGTCTGCGTTTCATTTCTGCCATTCTTTCCTTAAACATCTGCTTTAACTCCTCCATAGGAGTTAGTGCAATCTTTGTCGTAGATGGGGAAGGGTCGGAAAAACCTCCTGGTGAGGAAAATTCTTCTTCGCCTCTCTCATGCTCATCACCTCCAAGCGAAGTATCCATTCCGCTTCGAGTGATGACCATTTTGAAGTCGTTGGTTCTTGTGGGTTCTTGGGGTCTTGGGTTCTTAAGTCCACGAGGAACTTTGGTTCTTGCGGGTCTTGGGTTCTTAAGGGGCGCACCCCTTGGCGGCTTTGCAGTCACACCAAGGTTGCTTTTTCCCACCTCACGTCGATTGGCCGGCCGCTAAGTGCACGATCCGCTCTCAATGAGTGAAAAGAGACACAAGGGGAGGATGGACAAGCCCTTCTTTCTTGGGATTCCTGTCACTCTTCAACAAAACACGATTAGGAATCGCCACGCCCAAGTAAACTTGGGTTCGTGCGATCGCAACAAGCAAAAAAATTCTTGTGGTTCTTGTGGTTCTTTCCTTGAGTAATGCAGATTACTTCCAAAGCTCTGATACCAAGTTAAGGTGCAGCGGAATGAATGTTGTATTTTCTCAAGATTAGTAATCTTTATTGCTCAAGGTTCCTTTTAGTTCTTTATGGAAAGAGAGAGCTTTCCGTCTTGTAGAGTGTTGTGGTCACGAACAAAGTGAGTGGATGTTGTGCGTGCAAATGAATGAGACTGAGAGAAGGAGAGAGAAGATACGACACCGAGAGGTTGTAAAACCCTCCTCCGAAGGCCCCACTCTCGTCGGCGAGAGTGGTTTATTCTTTGATTGCACAAATGCGTACAATGCAAATGCAATGGACTGATGCAATGGGACTATGCCGATGACGACGATGGTGACGACGACGACGACGATGACGAGTCGATGGCTGAATCTGAGATCTTCTTGACTGAATTGGTGGACTGTTTTTAGGGCTGAAAAAGGGGCTGTTCACTGCTGTATTGAGGCTGAAAATGACTGGTTTTTGCCTAGGGTCATGCTGCAAGTAAAAACGCTGATGCTTTGTACCTGCTGAACTGCGTTTAGGGGTGGTTGTACCTGCTGAAATCGCTGCAACAGCAGGCCTATTCAGGGCTGAAAAACGCTGCAAGGCAGCAGTCCTAGCGTTAGTGGCTGCTTGACAAACGCTGAAGGGCAGTGACCAAAAACGCCATGATGGGGCTGATCTGCAGGTGGGTAAACGCCAGAAACTGATGGTTGATGGCGATGCTTGCTGTGGGGGAAAACGCCCAAAAGAGGGAGATGCTGGTGATGGAGATCTTGCCCGGTGAGGATGAACTCCAAATGCTGGGGGTGCTGAGGGAGGGGTACTGCTAAGAAGTTGCCTGTTGAGCGGGAAGCTCCTGCTGCCTCTTCTGCCATTTAGTGCTAACTTGGGTTTCCTTATATAGAAACTTAGCAAAATTGCCCTACCTACTTTTGTAGGAAAGTCACTTAAAAATAATAAGTGAAAATCCCAATAAATAGGAAAATAGGCTAAATGCACAGGAAAATTCCCCTAACTGAAGCTGGATTCTGATGGGAATTCCGATGATCATGTTGCGTGCAACCGGAGGATATGCATCTATTGCTAAGTGACTGGGCATGCACGGTCTACGAATAGACGCACAAAAGTGCCAGATCACTGCTAATCTAGACTTGACTGAACTGACTGAACCCTGCTGTGGTGTAGCTTGTCCACAGACACATAGGGTTTGGATGTGTCACGTGACAGAGGAGCACCCACTATAGACGGCACGACACATTATCTCCGCTACATGTGCTCTCATTTTTGGCACGCCCGGTGGGACCTCAACTGAAGTTTCACTCCACTGTGCCTACAGGTCGAGAAGCTAGCTCGTTTAAGCTCTCGCCTGTGTTGGTCTGGACTAGAGTAGTCCAGCTTGGTCTGTCCTGCTCAATACTAGACCAGCTCCTCTAGTCACTCGTACTAGCTCGTCTTGGTCTAAGTCTCTCGTCCTAGTCTAGTAGCCTCTAGGCTGGGTCTAGTCCTCTCTCGTCAAGGTCTAGCCAAGAGGTCTAGTGCCTCGCCCTGGTCTTGTGGAGTCTAGACCACCAGTGTGAGGTAAAGGTCTTCGTGTTCAATGCTCAAAGCTTGGGTGCAAATTTATGAGCCAGACCTCCTTCGACGAGGTGCATTCACAGTGGTGTTAAACCACAGACCCACCCCTCAAACCGTCACTCAAGAAACCTCCTTCTCCAAGGATGTTTACAGAGCAAGAATTAGAAGAGGTGTTGATGCACTGATTTCTCAGCTTTTTGACGCGCAAAACAAAGCAGAAAAGCACGACAAAAAGCAGAAGAAGCATGTGCGATTTGAAGGAGTACCTAGTTCTTCTTCTTCTTCTTCTTCTTCTTCTGAGAGTTCTTCTAGCTCCTCTGACTCGAGCGAAGAAGACAGAAAAGGAAAAAAGCGAAGCAAAAAGCAAAGCTTCGGAAAGGGCAAGAAAAAGGCAAAGAAGTCTAAATCTCAACCAGTTGTTGACAGTTCTACAGAGGACTCGTCTTCGGATAGTTCGGACTGTGACGACAGCAGCTTTTATGCAAAGAAGAAGAATTTTTATAAAGCCAGCCAGTATGACTTTCTGGAGGATAAAAGCAAGAAAGTCCGAGAGTTTAAAGGTGGACAGTCAATTAAATTTGACACGTTTTCTGGATATCTAGATGCTTCGAAGGCTTTGGCCTTCATACAACAGTTTGACATAGCTTTCTCTGGAGGGCGTTACTCAAAGCACTCCAAGATTCGGAATGCTACCTCTTACTTCAAGGGAAATGCTCGAACTTGGTGGTCCACGCTTCTATTGAACAAGACAACGCGAGTTAAATGGCTGAAATTTTAAAGGCTTTTTATTTCTTCTTGGCTGACTCGAGAGTACGAACACGACATACGAACTGTTTGGAACCATCTTTGGATGACCAAGAAGGATACATTGGACGCATATTGCGAGAGATTCTAGAGCTCTTTTCTACCAGCCTCTTCATTTAAGAAGATCTCATTCAAAGAACAGATTGAGCGGTTTACCTTAGAACTTCCTACAGAGATCCGAGATCACTGCTTAGAGCAAAAGTCAGATTCCATTCAGGAACTGATGAGTCATGTGAAACGGGGTTTTGCCATTCACTCAGGCAGTTTGACCTACCCCACAGATGAAATCATGACGCAAAGGACCGAACAGACTTCAAACAATGAAAGTAGAAAGAGGAAGAGCAACCCAGAAAAGAAAGAAAAGGATGCACGACCCAAGCTCACTCTTCGAGAGAGAGCTCTCTACATCAAAGAGGGGAAGTGCTTTGGATGCGGGGAAACTGGGCATATCTCTGCGAAGTGCCCTAAAAAGGCACCGAAAGAACAAAACGACAAGGATGAAGACAAGCCTGAGGGTTCGAAAGTAGCTGAGGAACATGGACGAAAAGGCAAGTTGAAAAGCAGGACTAGTTCCAGATTGCATGGGTACTGACCCAAGCACGATTGACGAGAGTATATAACTTTGCCGAGCATGGGGCAAAGTGGAAGACCAAGAAGCCCTGATTTTATTTAATGAATAATGGAGGAGCCAAGGCCAACTTCATTTCACCTGAATTGGGGGCGCGGCTCGAGATCACACCCGATCGGATGGGACCACTAGCAAAGGCAATTCTAGCGGCACCTGGCAGGGACGTAGCCATTACACCTGTCATTGGCAAACTTCGGTTGCATTGTCAGGAGTATTTGGGGCACGAGGACTTCTACATAATGCCCTTGGAAGGTTGTGATATCCTCCTAAGAATTCCCTGGTACCATAAGAACAACACCGTGGACGACTCTCGGGCGAGAAAAGCGACTTTGACTACAGAGAAAGGCCGAACCATTGTACTTGATGTAAAACTCAAGGGCGAGTCTGTCCCTATTGTATCGGCTTCAGCCGTTTCAAAATTAATGAAATCTAGTCTATTTGTTTACTCGATCTTTTTGAGAGAGTTGAATGATGAGAATAGGACAAACATCTCTGAACTTGATAAAAAACGCCAAGATTTTCTCCATGTTCATGCCAATTTCTTTTCAAAGAGCCTGCCAGGCGAGTTACCACCCGCTCGTCCTGAGGATCATACCATTGATCTGATACTTGGAAGCACACCACCGAACCGGCCACCTTACCGTGTGAGCCGAGCCCAGAACGAAGAAATTATGAACCAAGTGAAAGACCTCTTGGAAAAGGGTCTTGTCCAGCCTAGTACTTCACCGTACTGCTCTCCAGTGTTGTTGGTTTTGAAAAAAGACGGATCTTGGAGAATGTGCATCAACTATAGAGCTCTCAATAAAATCACCATCAAGAACGGATTTCCGATTCCTAGGATCGATGATATTTTTGACCGACTACAGGGATCCTCGTGCTCTAGCAGGATCGACTTGAAGAGCGGATATCATCATATCCAAATCGCGTCGGGAGATGTCTACCAGACAGCTTTTCGAACGACTTTTGGGTTATTTGAGTTTTGGGTGATGCCTTTTGGCCTAACCAATGCTCTTGTGACATTTAGCCGGATAATGGATAGGATTTTTCAAGAGTACACACTATTTGTTGGCACTTTCTTTGACGACGTCATTGTTTTCTCCAAGGATGAGGCAAAACATAGACAACATCTGCTACAGGTCTTTCAGGTATTACAAGATCACAAGTTGGTGATTAATGCGAAGAAAAGTGAATTTTTCCTACCCGAGATACACTTTTTGGGACACATTGTCTCAGCAGCAAGAGTGCAGATGGACCCGGCCAAGATAGAGACTATCTGTGATTGGCCCGATTTGAAGAATGTCCATGAAGTTAGAAGCTTCTTGGGCTTGTGTTCGTATTACAGACAGTTCATTAGAAAGTTTGCAGAGGCTGCTTCCCCTTTGCATATCTTGACGCAGAAAGGAGTCCCTTTCTCGTGGGGACCCACAGAGGTGACTGCCTTTCAGACACTGAAAGAGAAATTGACTATAGGACCAGTTTTGACTTTGCCGGATTTGCAGAAGTCATTCGAAGTATATTGTGATGCTTGTGGTCGTAGTCTAGGTGCGGTCTTAATGCAAGAAGGCCATGTCATTGCCTACGAGAAAGCCGACTGTTCTCAAGGCCGAAATTGACAGCACAGATTTATGACAAAGAGCTTTGGCGGTTATCCATGCTCTTACTCAGTGGCGGCATTACCTCCTCGCAACGGATTTTACTGTCTTCACAGACCATCAGAGTTTACGCTACTTCTTGTCGCGGAAGCAGCTATCAGAAAAGCAGATGCAGTGGGCGAACATCTTGTCACAGTTTCACTTCCAGATTGTCCATGTGCAGGGACAAAAGAATTTGGTGGCAGATGCTTTGTCTCGGAAGCCGTTGGTTCTGGCTATTTCCGCGATTCATCATAGGAGCTTCGAGGGTATGGTCAATCAATATGCCACAGATACAGATTTTACAGATATTTTCACTCGGATACGGAATGGGGAGAACTCGGGAGATAGTAGCAGGATATTCCATTCGGGATGGCTGTCACAAAACGGGTGCATACACGAGCACTTAGAAATCTGAAAACTAAAATACTTTGCAAATGTGAGAGAAGGGAGAAGATCGACACAGTATTGGGGACCAGAAGATGGGCTGGTCCCCCCCCCCTCAAGAGTATTCTTTATTCAGGGAGAATTCGTATACAAGCACAAGAACCCGGGGAAACCCCTCCATTCTGTAATCTTAGACCCGAAGGTCGTTCTTTCCCGTAAAGGGCTTAGGCACAAGGCCGTACTTTCCCGTAAGGGACTTAGGCGCGAAGCCGTACTTTCCCGTAATGGACTTAGGCGTGAAGCCGTACTTTCCCGTAAGGGACTTAGGCGTGAAGTCGTACTTCCCGTGAGGGACTGTCCCGTAAGAAGGGAGATTCCTGCAAAACAAACCACATAGAGCAACAACTCGCAATACGTATCGACAAATTATACCTATCGCTCCTTGCTCGGAAAAGCGACCTCCGTACTCAGTCGTCACACGAACACTTGCAGATTTCCGTCGTCAGCACTTGCTCTAGAATCCTCAGCGCTGGGACTTCTGCTGCTCCTTGCGTTCTGTAAAAACTGAACGCTGGCTGCTACTTTATAGGGCCTGGCACCTGGCGGGAATAGAGGGCCCAAAAGCAAAAGCATCTGGCACCCTAGTGAGAGGAGAGAGAGAGATCGCTGCCCTCAGCCCTGTCCGTACAGTTCCCAACGTAGGCTTTTTACGTAGGAAATTTGGACCTGCTTTTTTTATTAATAAAAGGGCCGATCACTTAAAAGTGGCCGGCCACTTTTTAAAATAAAGTGTGAACTTGTTCAAACTTTAAAAACCACTCAGTGAGTTAGAAACAATGCGACACAAACACATTCCAGGCGTCCCCGGGTGCAGAACACGTGCACAGATGCAATGCAGACACAGACTCCTCGCGGAAAAGCATCTGCCCTCCCACGAATGTTCCTGCTTTTCGTAAAAAGCTTCATTGAACCCATCTTTATTCTTGTACTTGCGTTCTTACGCGTATTCTTATTACTTAGCTCGGATTTCCTCCTCGACCTACGGAATGCCCCCTTTCTGATGCACCCGTCACCCATCATGTGACGCATCAGGGGCACTCGTAACCCGGCCCTTTCCACCGAACTTACGGAAACTCCTTCGCGATGTTTACCGTCACCCATCAAATGACACATCAGAGTTGTCCGTTCTTGATGGCACTTCCTGTAGCTACAATCTTTTAACAGTTCTTAGTGTACACAATAAAATATTCCTAAAGAAAGAAATTAATCATTAAAAATAAGAAAATAGTCCAATTAGCAACATCCCTCTGGCTTCTAAACAGTTGACCTCAACTGTAGTGCTTGGACATATACCTCCAGTATCTCGAGATAAGCTACTAATTCCTCCTGCGTCATCCACTGAGCATCTAAATTCGAATAGTTCTTAAACTTAACCAAATACTTCGTGTTATTTTTCCGGACTTGAGGGGCCGCTCCTGATGACTTACTATCTGCTCCAGTTGGAGTATTTCCTCAACATCAGGAGGTTCCTCAGCACTAGGCTGACTCGGAGGCGGTCCCACATACGGCCGGAGTAAACTGACATGGAAAGCATTATGGATCCTCCAATTAGGCGGTAGCTCTAATCGGAATGTGACATCATTCACTTGCTTAGTGATCTTAAACGGCCCATAATAACGGGTAGAAAGTATTACCACCTTCCCCTTATGAGACGCTTGTTTCTTAAGTCTTGCCTTCTCAAACTTGAGTAAGACTAATTGTCCGACTGTTAAGTCTAGATTCCTCCTGTGCTTGTCTGCAGCTTTCTTATGCTTTTCTTGAGAGCGTAGAATAGCTCTCCTAACTTGCCCGTAGGTTGTGTCCAAATCCCGGACAAATTCATCTGCTGCAAAGATCTTATCCTTAGTTAAAAGGATCGGTGGAAGCAAAGGCTTACCATAGAGAATCTCAAAAGGTGCTTTCCCCGTTGATGAATGTATGGTATTGTTATTTATACGCATACTCGACAAGGGGCAAATATTTCTCCCAGTCAGATTGCCGGTCTAACACATAAGCTTTTAACATATCCAATACTGTGGAATTGGCTCTCACTTTGTCCGTCCGTTTGAGGATGATAGGCAGATGAAAAATTCAACTTCGTACCAAGATTATCCATCAAGGGCCAAGGCACGCCAAAAATTTCCTGTCATGCGAGGATCTCGATCACTCACAATAGACTTAGGCATTCCATGATGCTTAAAAATCTGTGCCAGAAAGACCCTAGCCATATGATCTACTTTGATCGTTTTCTTGACTGGTATAAAGTGTGCTTGCTTGCTAAACCTGTCCACAATGGTCCAGATCGCGTCGTTTCTAGTCCGAGTTCTGAGATCCATGATGAAGTCCATGGCAATACTTTCCCAAGGTTCATTAGGCACAGGCAATGGTTGTAGCAACCCAGGCGTCTTATGCCGATCATACTTCACTTTTTGGCAAACCAAGCATTCTATGACATACTTATCAATGTCTGCTTTAAGGCTAGGCCAAAAGAAATATCTTTCCATTGCTAAGGTCGTAGGGAGAATACCCCGATGACCCGCATAAGGCGAAGCGTGTGCTTCATCCATGATCTTCTTTCTTAATGGTTCCGCCAAAAATATGGCCTGATGGTGGTAGAGATAATCGTCCCGAATGGAATAGGGAAACTCATTCTCTCCACGGTGCAGAAGTCTGGATCATTTGGATACAAATCCGGTAGTACTTCTAATTCTTGATGATACACCGAAGTGATAGCGTTCACCCTTGGCCGCCTAGACAATACGTCCGCGACCACATCGACATGGTTCTTCACGTTCTTCCCGGAATCGCCCTTCTTTGCAGAGAAAGAGAGGAGTCCCAGCTCTGATACCACTGTCACAAAACGGGTGCGTACACGAGCACTTAGAAATCTGAAAACTAAAATACTTTGCAAATGTGAGAGAAGGGAGAAGATCGACACAGTATTGGGGACCAGAAGATGGGCTGGTCCCCCCCCGTCAAGAGTATTCTTTATTCAGGGAGAATTCGTATACAAGCACAAGAACCCGGGGAAACCCCTCCGTTCTGTAATCTTAGACCGAAGGTCGTTCTTTTCCGTAAAGGGCTTAGGCACAAGGCCGTACTTTCCCGTTAGGGACTTAGGCGCGAAGCTGTACTTTCCCGTAAGGGACTTAGGCGTGAAGCCGTACTTCCCGTGAGGGACTGTCCCGTAAGAAGGGAGATTCCTGCAAAACAAACCACACAAAGCAACAACTCGCAATGCATATCGATAAATTATACCTATCGCTCCTTGCTCGGAAAAGCAACCTTCGTACTCAGTCGACACACGAACACTTGCAGATTTCCGTCGTCAGCACTTGCTCCAGAATCCTCAGCGCTCGGACTTCTGCTGCTCCTTGCGTTCTGTAAAAACTGAACGTTGGCTGCTACTTTATAGGGCCTGGCACCCGGCGAGAATAGAGGGCCCAAAAGCAAAAGCATCTGGCGCCCTAGTGAGAGGAGAGAGAGAGACCGCTGCCCTCAGCCCTGTCCGTACAGTTCCCAGCGTAGGCTTTTTACGTAGGAAATTTGGACCTGCTTTTTTTATTAATAAAAGGGCCGATCACTTAAAAGTGGCCGGCCACTTTTTAAAATAAAGTGTGAACTTGTTCAAACTTTAAAAACCACTCAGTGAGTTAGAAACAATGCGACACAAACACATTCCAGGCGTCCCCGGGTGCAGAACACGAGCACAGATGCAATGCAAACACAGACTCCTCGCGGCAAAGCATCTGCCCTCCCACCCTTTGGGCTGGGAGTGACACGTGGTAGGGTACCTACGGTGGTCTAGTGGACATCGTGGCCAGGTCACCACCACCACTCAGTTTGGAGATAGACTTAGCTGGCTGGACATTTATGGGCCGTTGGTGGCTCTTATGGTTGTACATATGAGTTAGCCGTCTAGAGAGTCTTACACAGAGCACTGCTTCACCATCCCTGCACATCTGAGCCTCGACACCCCATTTGTACCTGTGAGTCCTGGGCTGGAGCGGAGTGTGCTGCCACGCCAGAGTCTGTACATGGTTCTTTGAGCTAGTCGAGTCCACATGTTCTGGTCCACTGTTGTGTCTCTGTTGTTATCCATTGTTTCTGTGTTGTTATTCGTTATTTCTGTGTTTCATTCTGTTTGAGAGAGTTTTCATTTGTTTGAGTGAGATTGTCACGCACATTGCACTGAGGGGCACCCACACTGTAGAGAGCACGACGCATTATCCGCGCTACAGATGCCGACGACCATGCCCGAAGATTTATATCCCTCTGCAGGGGTCAAGGTCTTAACATAGAAGACGCCTATCTAGTACTCTTTCATCCACCTTGGATGGCTTAGCAAACAAATGGTACAGTCAATTTGCAAAGAACCACTTTACAACTTGGGCCACATTACGACGACAGTTCTGTGAAGCTTTCAGGCCAAGGGACTTCCAAGAGAAGGTTCTGGATGAATTGGTCAACCTGATGCTCCAGCCATATGAGACTTTTGCAAAACTCATGACCAGAACCAAGTCTTTGGTCGCTAAGCTTCCGCAGCAACCAGGTGAATTTATGGTTAAGAAGTGGGTAAAGAAGGCTCTTCCCAAAACCTCTCAGGAAAACCTCCGAGAGGGCCTCCGACCTGACGCCACTCTGGAGGAGTTTGTCGCGGCTGCTACTAGGATAGGAGGAGCTAGGAAGCTGTTCACCGACTCCCCTCAGGTAGAGACCCCCTTAGTGTTTTTTAAAAGTCCTTCTGATCCTTTAACTTCTTTACACAAGGAACTAGAAGCCCTAATGTTACAGCGAGCTCTTCAAGAGGAGAGGTCCTTCTCTCTTAGACAGGAGAAGCCTCCACATCACGAGGCTTTGGAACAGATCAAGCGCGAGCTAGAAGAACTCAAGTCTTAGCAGGAGACTAAGGCTATGGTTTGGTGTATGTAACTCATGCTGCTCTCCAGGGCACCCTCCACATGAATGCTCCCTTCGGGTTTACTGCCACTTCTGTGAAAAGTCTGGACAGGAGGACAAGGATTGCTACTACCTCAAGGGACTGCAATAAATACAGCAAAGTCTTAGTCCTACTCTTCAACAAGGGCCACCACCTGCATCCAACATGGTTGCCCCCTATGGCCATCCAAACAACATGCCACTTTTGCTGACAGCCCCTCCTATGCAGGGTATGCAGAGTATGCAGAGTACTTTTCCATCTCATAGATTTTATCATACCCATCCTCCCTCATCTCCTCAAAGCTTCTACGCCTCCACCTCTAACTCCATGCACCAAGAGCAAGGTCCACCTCGCCCTTCGACTCGCCCATTCTATTTTATGCTACACATGCGGAGACTATGGACATTACCAAAGCAAATGCCCCCTGCCAGAAGGGTCCCCTCCTTGCCGTCATTGCCCTGAAGCGAAGGATCACTACAGTAAAGTTTGTCCCAAACTTCGTGCATCCACGGCTTCGAGCCCAAGTCACAGCCAAAGTGAGTTTACCTTTCCCAAGATCAATCTGATAGCAGCTAGCGCCGTCCCTCAACCATCACCTTCTACTTGTGTGGTGGCCCCAAATGACAAGTTCAATCAAGCAGATAAAGGAGCCCATTGGGGTTCTTACTTGAGCCCAGAGGGCATCCTTGGGTCTCAGCCTTCCATCCACTTCCTTCCCTCCACCCATGATCCCACCAATGGATACCCCGCTTCCAGTTGTCGACAAGCCATCCTCTAATGCCAAGCACGAATACTCATCTTTGCTCTCTGATATTGATGAAGCTTTCTTGGAAGCAATTGCTGACCTACAGCAAATCAAGGTACCTGAGAAACCATTGGTAGAAAAAGAAAAGCTTACAACAGAGACAATCTTGAAGAATACTTGCCAACAAGTCCTAGTGGCGGACATCTCCCAGTGCAACCATCAGAGTCCTATATGATATCACACCCCACCGCTCCTCTCACGGATTATACAAATGCTCGTCTCACCGTGTCCGTCTTGGGGCGACATTTCTCAAGCGTAATAGTGGATGGTGGATCTGGCATCAACCTGATGCTTGAGTTCACTATGTTAGCTTTAGGTCTGCTGCCTACACGACCTGCTCCCTTCACAGTTACGTTGACCGACCAGAGGACAGTCTACCCAGTGGGTATAGTGGACAAGGTGCCTCTGCAAGTACAAGACTTCACCTTTAGCTTGGATTTTGTTGTGGTTCGTCTTCCGTAGGTTAAGGGAGGATTTCCCTTGCTCATCAGTAGACCATGGCTGCGCCACACTAAAGCACTTCATGATTGGGGAAACGACACTATGTGGATACACACTCCTGGCTCCCCAATGCAACCTATTCGCCTAGAAGGAGGCATAGATCCCGTGGTGCAGCACAGTTCCTTGTCAATGGAAACCAACCCTGAACAAGAACAGCCTACTCCACCTGAGGGGTCAAACGAAGATCTGTTGGAGTGGTTGGACGCTACCAAGTCTATGCCTTGTTATGGAGTCTCTCTACCTAAACATACATTCTCCTCCAACGCTTCTACTGTAGCTGAGCCCTATCATCCCCCTGAACCAGTAGCAAGTGTGCCCCCCAAGCTAGAAGCCAATGTGGCGGTCAGAGTGGAAGTGGAAGCCTTCACCTCAACCTCTTCGGTGTCTGACTCTCAAACCAAACCAAAGCTCTCCTTTGTCAACAATAACCTTCCCTTCGACAAGCTTCCAACAGGACGGTTACAAGAGGTATATGTAGTCTTTATCTCTGTCACCTTTCTAGTCGTTCTCTGCAGCATACAACGCTTTGGAATTGAGAAGACGGCTTTGGTTTTTGCTTCTACTCTAAGGCCTTTGTCACATGGCAGGATCATGGCATCATGCCATTACGTCACCATCACCACCCCCGCCTAGCCCCTAGCCCCTTGCCCCTATCTACCCTCCCCTCGCCCCTACCCACCCTTCCTCCCCCTCTCGCCCCTACCCACCCTTTCCACCCCCTCGCCCCTATCTACTCCCCCTCTCGCCCCTACCCACCCCTTCCCCCCCCTCGCTCCTACCCACCCCTTTCCCCCCCTCGCCCCTATCTACTCCCCCTCTCGCCCCTACCCCCTATCCACCCTTTCCCCCCCTTGCCCCTACCCACCCTCCCTCCCCCTCTCGCCCCTATCTAGCCCAACCCCCTCTCCTCTCGCTCCTATCTAGCCCGACCCCCTCACCCCTACCCACCCACCCACCCCCTTCGCCCCTATCTAGCCCCCCCTCACCCCTATCTAGACACCTCTATTTGCCCCTATCATGAATATTGAGTGAGCTATTCCCAAGACCCCTATCCCCTCTCTTCTCACCCCTATCTAGCCCAACCCCCTCACCCACCCACCCCTCCCCTACCTACCCCTTCCCCTCTATAGAGTGAAGTAATAAGGCACTGAGATGCCAATGTATACAGAGAAGCCCAGAATGAATTTGCTGCGAATAATTCATGTGCACGAATTGCAAAAAGGAGAAACTGTAACCCACCACTTTGCTGAATAGAAGGCAGAAAATTGTTGCAGAAATGGACCTGTCCGATCAGCTTCCCATTGGTTCAATGACTTCGTGTATGTGCTCAATATATTTCAAGATTGGTTGCATTTACACTAGCTTTGTGGGATTTGTTCATCTTGGCAGTCTTCAGTTTCTACTTTTTGGTCAGCTTACCTCATTGAGCCGGGGTCATTACTTCTTCAGCATACCTTGCAAATATCGGCATTGCTTCATTGGTACTTTCTCCTAGGAACTCAAAATCTTCTCCAAACATCACCTTCTTCAGTCAGAGTGTACTACGTTTTTCCTGGTGTTTCACTGTTCTCTCTAGTTTCACTGTTCCATCTCACCGGGACGGTGAGTGGTCTTGTGGCGGGCACCCTGTAAGCAGGGCTACAGTGTCACTCGCATGGGACAAGCAATTAAGTTCGGTGGGAGAGACCGGGTAATGGATATTCCAGATGCGTCACAGGATGTGTGATGGGAGCATCCAATAGGAAATATTCCATTGGTCTGAGGAGGAAATCCGAGCTGGGTAAGAATTACATGTAAAGATGCAAGCACATGAATAAAGATGGGTTCTGAGAAGCTTTGGAGGAAAGCATGACGTTTTTTAGTGTTTTCCAAGAAAGCAGATACTTTCCCGCGAGGAAGTCTATGTTTGCATTGCAGACTTTCATGAAGTTCAAGTATCGCACGACCCACGCATCATAGTGGGCCGACGAAGAGTCCTTCCCAGGATTCCAGATGTTGTTGGCGATCTCCCTCGACGCCATACGACTCGGTACCAGTACCTCACTTTGAAAAGGAGGGGATGTCACGTGCACATATAACCCTATGTGCATGTGGACAAGCTACTTCAAGTCAGGGTTCAGGTCAACTTAGCAAGTGTTCTGGCACCTTTGTGAGCCTGTGCGCAGGCCGTGCATGTCCAGGCACTTAGAGTAGTTGCATATCCTCTGGTTGCACAAAGCATGATCATCAGCATGACAGTCAGTATCCATCATGAGCATTTTACAGTGCACAGAACCCATTTTTTCTATTTTATCCATTTTTCACTTATTATTAATAAGTGACTTTGTTGGGAAACTGGGTAGGGAAAATTTACTAAGTTCTATAAAAGAAACCTAGCGCTAGCACTATCTGGCAGAAGAGGCAGTAGAAGTTCCAACAACTTGCAGTGCACCTTCTCAGCAAGACCAACAGGAGACTTAGCATTGTCAGCCACAAGGAGAGCCTAGTGTTTTTGGACATCCAAGATCGACCAGCGTTTTCAGATCCCAGCAGATTGTAGATCACGCCTAATGTTTTTGCAACTGGCAGATACCTCTAGCGGTTTGCAGATTTCCGACATCAGATCAGCCCCTAGCATCAGCGTTTTCAGTTTTCAGCACTTAGACACCAGCCTCAAATATCTCGCCTACCCGGAGCAGATCCTCGCCGCACCGTCAGATCAGCCAACGTTTCAGATTCAGCCTGCTGTCTGCACATTTCAGCATCTGCGTTTTCAGCGCATTGTCGTCGCGTCGTCGCCATCGCCGTCCTCGCCAACATACTGTCAGAATTCAGCAGTTAGCACATTTGCAGATTTCAGCCCCTAGTGTTTTTAGATTTCAGCCCGTCCTCATCGTCGTCATCATTGTCGTCGACATCGTCGGCAAGTCCATTGCATCTAGACCATTGTACCAGATTTGTGCAATCAATAGCATAGACCTCTCTCGCCATAGAGAGGGGGCCCTTGGAGGAGGGTTTGAGAACCTTCGGGTGTCGTATTCTTCTCTCTCTCTCTCTCTCTCTCTCTCTCTCTCTCTCTCTCTCTCTCTCTCAGCATCTTCATACACAGTGTCATTCACTTTGTTAGTGATCATTGCACTCTCTCACTAAAGGAACGGAAGGCTCTTCCTTCCGTAAGTAAAAGGAACCCTTGAGCACAATTCGGAGCACTCATCTTGAGCAAACTTCAACATTCACTTCTGTCGCACCTTACATCCGAAGCACCATACATTTTTTGCATGATAGAGATGTGAATGTTCGCAAGGATGATGGTTGAATGATGATGTTTCTAGTGAAGCTAACCTCGTTGCAGATACGATCAGTCACGCAGGACCGATCTTGACTCTCGAGTCGAGGTCCAAAGAACCCACTCAGGCAGTATTGTGTGTTCGCATGATTAGTCAGTACACATTGTTCGAGCTTCTCATTCATGACAGCTTCTTGTATTTTCATCACCGTCTTTATGTGTTCCCTTTTCACAGGCGTGCCGTATTGTACGATGCACATGATTCACTCATGGATGAGCACGGATGTATGCGGACCACTCTCGAGAAGAAAAAAACGTTGCGTTCAAGGAATTCACATTGTTTCCCGATTGTTCGTTTTGTCAATCGCTTTTACATGTTTCTTCCTTGGCATGACACATTCTCAAAAAGAGCACGAGCAAGATCGTCCATCAAGCATCGGCATTTCCGTCGTGATTTGCCACAATTGATAGGTTTAGGTCAAAAAGTCAAGTTTCGATCCCACTTTTTGTGTGTTTGGTGAACGGTTTGGCACTCCGTCACTCTGTTCATTTGCATTGCATGCACAGTCATTTAGGGAGAATAGTATTTTTCCAATTACTCTACATGGAATGGATATGTTTAAGGTTTTGTGTTGGAAATGGTTTCAGGAACTTTCCTCCTCGCAGATTCTTGACGAGGTGGACCCACGACCATAGACGAAGTTGGAGCATTAAAGCTGCGATAGATCATTTTGTGTCGCTTCAGGCACAACCCAAAGAAGCAAAGCATTGCAGACCTTCACGAAGTTCAAGTATCGCACGACCCACGCATCAGAGTGGGCCAACGAAGAGTTCCTCGTAGGATTCCAGGAGTTGTTGGCGCACTCCCTCGACGCCATACAGCTCGGTACCTATATAAGCAGAGGGGGGGCGCTCACTACAAGCAGAAGAGGCAATAGAAGAAGTGGACAACTTGCAATGCTTCTCCTCAGCAAGACCGGCAAAGAGCTTAGCATTTTCAGCCACAAGACAACCTGGCGTTTTGGATATCCCAGATCAGCCAATGTTTTTCAGATCCCAGCGCTTGGCGTTTGCAGATTGCAGATCAGGCCTAATGTAACAAACTGCTGACGTGTCGACCTACTGAAGAACGGAGCCACCGGCCGAGGGGCCTAAACCCTATGAAGATCAAGTAACAAAAGAAGTGTCACAAAGTGATGACGTGGTTGCCCGAGAGCGGAAACCCTAACCCTAATTTTTGTCAAAAACCCTAATTGTTGAAACCTTGATTCTGAAAACCCTAACCCTAAAACCTGCAAATCCTAATTTTGCTACCAAAAACCCTAATCCTAACCCTAACCCTAAGGGCAAATTTCTACATTTTGCGCTGCTGATGACGTGGCAGGCTGTACAGATTTCCGTGACTTATGCTGGCAACTTTTGGCTTTTTTTTTTTACCAGAAGCTTTTGAGTTTTAAAGGCTTTTTACTGTAACTGCTTTTCAGGCCAAGGGCCTTTAAATATGAGGCTAGGGCTCATTCTCTGGCATGCTTCCTGGAGAAGGTGCAGAGTCTGGAGTACCGGCTTGTACTGTGTTGATGCAATATAAAGAAATACCGAAAGGGGCGCCAAGGTTTGGGGCCAATACTCTCTGGGGTGGAATTTTGCCACTCCATGTCGCGTGTCGTCTCTCTCTCTCAGTTCAGTTGTTAATGAAGTGCTAAAAATCTGTTCAATCTGTTCTTTTCTATTGGCACGTGGTGCCCGTCTTGTGACACCTAACCTTTTTGCATCTTGCAGATTGCCTGGCATTTTCAGTCGTCCGCACTCCGATCCAGCCATACAAGTTAGCGTTTTCAGTTTCCAGACCTTAGCACTAGCTTCGCAGATCACGCCTACCCATATTACATCCTCACCGTGTCGTCGGATCAGCCAGCGTTTTCAGCTTTAGCCCGCAGATTTCAGATTTCAGCATCAGCGTTTTCAGCGCATCTTCGTGGAGTCGTCGTCATCGCCATCCTCTCCGATACAGTGTCAATATTCAGCAGCAGATCAGCGTTATCAGTTTTCAGCCAGATCAGCCCTAGCGTTTTTGCATTTCAGCCCATCCTCGTCGTCGCCATCATCGTTGTCGACATCGTCGGCAAGTCCATTGCATCTAGACCATTGTACTGTTAAAGTTTTGGCATCTCAAGTGAACTTCCCAAGTAATCCCATTATTTAATTTGGCTTTTAGGTATATATTTTACTTATTTGTCAAAGTCTTGGGTAGGGCAATTTACTAGGATTGCTATATAAGCAACCCCTTGCCACCATTGTATACACATTCAGTTATTTATTGCCAAGGTTGATTGGTTCAAGAGACACTCTCTCTCTCTCTCTCTCTCTCTCTCTCTCTCTCTCTCTCTCTTGCTCTCTACACTTCCGCATCGTCAACTTTGACATGGTATCAGATCTTGGTGTAGCTCCGTGTTGCCATTGAAGCCCTTTGAGTGGAGGAGCATCCCGGAGGAGCAACCGCGAAGAGCGCTTATCCCTTACCGGCATTTTCCTCCCCAGTCCGCTCTGTCCGCTGCCCTTCTTTGTCCATAGCGTTCTAAAACGCTGGGCGTTACTGCCCCTACCTTGCCGGCGCCGGTCTCCCCCACATTGCTCCTACGAGCGTTTCAAAACGCCGACTGCCGTCAGCCCCTCTCTGTCCCCTCTCCTGCGTTTTGAAACGTCGTGCCCTGCTCCCTCCCCTGCCCGCTGGTTCCAAAGGCATAGTGGCCAGCGTTTTGAAACGCTAGGCCAGTGGCCTAGCATGGCAATAGCAACCAAGCCCCTCCTGTAGAGGATCCCGCCCCCTATATTGGTGTAGCGTTTTAAAACGCTCACAGCTGAGCAAGGTGGGCACACTTGGGCATTGGAGGTGACTCATCCAAAGAGGAGGATTGTAAGGCAGGTTTGCAACGTAAAGTGGTAGATTGTGAAGCAACTTGGGAGTCGAAGAGTTGTGGGGTGGCTCGAAAATAAACGAGGAGATTGGAGCTCAAGAGAGGGTGTTAAGAGTTTTGGCATTGCCTCGGTGGCCTCTGAAAGGCGGATTGAGTTGCGGCTTGGGAGATGAAGAGGCGGGAAATTGGAGTTGAAAAGGCGGATTGTGGAGCACTCTAGCATAAGCAGTGGAGCGGATCTTGTGCAGCTTGGATGGAACTCTTAGCTCTTGTTATGCATAGTTTATTGTGGAGCTTTGGATTTGTTCAAGGCCTACCACAGGGCAAACGTGCGAAGCGGCTATCGGTGACAAAATTTCAGATTTCAGAGAGGGATAGCAAATTGTGCGGAGCCCATTGCATGTGGAGTTCCCTTTGCGGTGGAGTTAAATCGGCTTGGATCTTTACGGCTTCGTTTATACGGCCATTTTTTGGAGTGCGAGAAGGTACCCGATTTCAGATCTTGCAACTTCAATATGTCCCTATTTGCTCGAGGCCCGACGACATCGACCAAAGACAACCAAAAGCTATGGATAGTGGATCGTCAACCATCCATTTAGCGGCCTCTGCACTGGCACAATTCTCAAGGAACCTGACAAATTGTTTGGCTCGAGTTTGTGAAGTCAAAAGCAAATGGAGGAGTTCGCTAGAGGACAGCGGCAAAGGTCAGTTGGACAAGAATGGTAGTACCAGTACTCAGTTAGCTGCCTCGGTACCCACGAGGTACGATCACAATAGTCGTGATTGTGTTTCGACGCTTTGTTTGGCTCAAGAGATTGAAGCCAAAGGCAAAAGCATGAACTCACAAGAAGACAAGGATAAAGGCAAGCTAGACATAGATTACGATAATAAAGATTTGACAAAGGAGATCGGCATGGCACTCGTGGCGGTGGCCACAGTGGCCTCGACATCAGATATCTTGTAGAATGACAGGTGTCACCACTAGCTTCAGCCAGAGAGAGGCTTGTGAGTGGCACAGAGAGGCAAGCAATGCTCGCTATAATTAATTTGGACCCTTGTGTTGGAGTTCAAGTTATTGGTGTTTGGACCTGTAGGTCGGAGTTCAATGCAAATGCATCTGGAAGGGTGTCACAAGACGGACACCACGTGCTAATAGAAAAGAACAGACTGAACAGACTTTTTAGCACTTCAATAAATACAGAACTGAGAGAGAGAGAGAGAGAGAGACGACACGCGACACGGAGTGGCAGAATTCCACCCCAAAGAGTATTGGCCCCAAACCTTGGCACCCCTTTCAGTATTTCTTTATATTGCATCAACTCAGTACAAGCCAGTACTCCAGACTCTACACCTTCACCAGGAAGCATGCTAGAGAATGAGCCCTAACCTCATATTTAAAGGCCCTTGGCTTGAAAAGCAGTTACAATGAAAAGCCTTCAAACTTAAAAGCATCTGGTGCAAAAAGCAATGCCAAAAGCTGCCAGCGTAAATCACAGAAATTTGTACAACTTGCCACATCATCAACCAATGCAAAACGCGAAAATCCATACAGCTTGCCACGTCATCAGCCAGCATAATTTTCGAAAATCTGCCAGCTTTTCCTGCTTTATTTTAATCCTTTATGTCACTTGGGGCCCCATCAGACGGGGTCCCCATAAGTTGGTAGGACTTCTTCTTCTGTTACTTTTCTTCTTAGGGTTTAGACCCCTCGACCAGCATCTGCAAGTTGGCTCCATTCTTTAGGGTTTTGACACGTCAGCAATTTGTTACATCTCCCCTTCTTGAAAGAGAGTAATCGTCCGCGATTACAGCATATCTGCAAAACAACTCAAGTTAGCTCAAAAATTTCCGAGGGTCATTCCGAGGGACAATCAGTTTACTCTTTTTGTTAAGGAGTTAGCTTCTCCTTTCGGCTCTTTTGATCAAGGAGTTAGCTTCTCCTTCCGTCCAGATCGGAACTCTTGATATTCTCGTGTAGTAAAATTAGCCATCACACCCAGATCGTACCGATCTTCCACGAGTGTCTTGATGCACTAAAACTACATACCCAGGCAATCTCATCCAATTAGGAATATTCAGTGGTTGGCACATCACAATGCAACACAAATGCTCACATATGCATGTTACAAGACATAGAAACATAAAGCCGCCGATGAACACTCCTCCCGCATAACCTAACAAGGTCCGGACCGGGAGATATTCAACGACTCCCTCATCACTCCTCCCGCATAACCTAAAAAGGTCTGGGCCGGGAGATATAGAGGCCTTTGACAACCAAACGCCACCCAGACCGCAGCCTGCGTCGTTTGGAGGTGCTAAGAGTAACCACTACTCATACTTCTTAATACTCCTCCTGCATAACCATCCAGGTCCGGGCCGGGAGTCACAACAACAACTATTTTACAAGCATACAACCAAATGCTCCCCAGGCATCGGCCTCCGTCGTTCGGAGGTTTTCAAACATACAACGAAATGCTCTCCAGGCATCAGCCTACGTCGTTTCAAGGTTCAAACAATACCAAACAGTATTTTTCACTTCTCCACCCGGGAATAAAATCACCAATCAATGAAACCAGTATTAAAACCAAAGTCAAACATTTCAAATCGGCACCAAAACAGGTTCAAAACAGATACCATCCATTTCAAACAAATTCCAACAAGATCACGAAACAAGTTCTCAGAAAAATTTCAAACTTAAAAAGCAATCTCGACATCAGTCGAGCTCGAAAAGTCGACTGACTCTCCATCCGAAACCTGCACCAAAAATTAGGGTTAGGTTCATTCCATAAGGTCATAGCTGAGCATAGCATGGTCCATCAGCTCTTAGACAGATAGTGTTTTCTTTGGTGGCAATGGTAGTCCAAAGATAGCAATCGCAGTGTACCTCCAAGGTCATCAGCTCGTGAAGAGACATCTACGGAGAGATGTCGAGAAATTTCAAGTTATAATCTGCTAGGGTTTCCATGGCAAGCATTTCAGGATACCCCACTCTGCCAGAAGTTGGACGCCGAAGGAAGATGTCAGAAACCATATAACTTCAGGCAAAAATTTTCTTGAAAGCTTACCAAGTCCTTCGAAGTGTGCGGCTTGGTAGCTATAGACATCAACATTTGCATGGCACAGCTTCTGAGAAAAACAGTGAATCTAAACAAATTTGGATCCTTCTCTTGCAAGTGATCTTTATGGCTTATGCCCTGTAAGACATGAGCGGTGAAGACGGGAGCGCGCCCGATGCGCGATGTAGTAAGGGTGTCACAAACGGGAGCGCATAACAATATAAAATACATTCGGATAAATAGGATTTATCACTTATTACTGAAGCCAGAGGATATAGAGAGAAATAAATAGAGAGAGAGAGAGAGAGATAGAGAGTCAGAAGATCGACACAGTACTGGGGACCAGAAGATGGGCTGGTCCCCCCCCGTAATAGTATCTTTATTACTGAGGAGAAGTCCATACAAGCACTTGAACCGAACGTATTACCACGTTCGTTCTAGAATAAGACTTGATGGTTCCCAGAAGCCTCTCTTCTGATTCCTAGGGCAAAACCCTATTCCAAGGAACTTCCGTTCCTTATTCCAATTCCTCGAGAATCAAGGTTCTCACCTCTGGATCTCACCTTCCAGACTCAGGGCATGGCATCCCTGCAACTCTTTTCCAACTCTCTTTCCAGAGTCCTCTTCCCGCAGAACAACTCTGCTTTCCCGGACACGAAGTCCTTACTTGGGAATCCCAACTTCCGGATCACAACTTGAGAGACTACCTCTTTCTGATCCATGGA
This sequence comes from Adiantum capillus-veneris, assembly GCF_014529385.1. NCBI lineage: Eukaryota > Viridiplantae > Streptophyta > Polypodiopsida > Polypodiales > Pteridaceae > Adiantum > Adiantum capillus-veneris. The sequence goes on from NC_140949.1 coordinate 84,328,388, forward strand.
TCTACTTCCCAAACTCGGGTACGAACCCCTGGGCTGATCTGGCTCTAGTTCTTCAAAGCGCTTTTCTCCTGCAGAGGCTCATACCTTCCTCTGCTCCTACTCCCTCACTAAGAGGAAGTACACCTGCAAACAAATACTCAAGAGTTCATAACATGAAAATCGTTACCTTCAAAGTCTCGACGCTCGAAACGCAACTCCGTTCTCGAAAAACAATTCCCCGGAAGAGATCTCTACATAGAAAATCCTCTCTTCCAATCTTACACACAGAAGAGGTGTGTTCTCGGGTTCCTTCTCGTAGATCAACCCCGTCTACGACGTTTATGGGCTGCAAACAGAGAAAACCAGCAACTTCTCGCGATGGAAACACGCTCCGTAGGCACTTCTTCGCGAGGGAACTCGCGCACTGGGTTTTGGCGACATTTGGTACACTTGGGGCAGCCATGGCCATCACCGGCAACGTCTTCTTTACGGCTGAAATCTGTAGCAGCATCTCCTCCTTGCAAAGATTGGTCTTCCCCTTTGAGTGAGGGCATGTGATGCTTTTATAGCTCCTAGCCACTGGCACGAAAAGCTTCTCGCGTAGAGATCGCAGCCGTTTTTTTTTTTTTTTTTTTTTTTTTTTGTTCTGCCAGAAAAAGAGAGAGAAAACGCTGGCTGATCTGTTGCCTTATTTATCAGATGTCTGCCCACTTATTAAGTGGGCGGCCGGCGTATTTTAAAAATAGTCTAAACCTGCCCAAAAACTCAAAAAAACCTTATAAGTTAAAAACAATGCTTTCACAGCACTTCCCAAGCGTCCCTGGATGCAATCACATGCACAGTTGCAATGCAGAGATAGACTTCCTCGCGGGAAAGCATCCGCTTTCCCGAAAAGCAATCCCGCTTTCTCAGAAAGCATCTGTTTTTCCTCAAAGTTTCCTCTGAACCCATCTTCATTCAAGTTCTTGCTTTTCCTTGTGCACAATTCTAACACAATTCGGAATTTCCTCCCGACTATGGATATTCCCTTTCTAATGCACCCGTCACCCACCTTGTGACGCATCAGGAATACCCATCACCTAGTCCTTTCGTACCGAACTTACGGTACAATCTCCTTCACGATGCTCTATGTCACCCATCCTATGACGCATCAGAGATGTCCGTTCCCGAATGGTCGGATACTTCTTTCCGATGCTCCCTGTCACCCATCTGATGTGACACATCAGAAGTACCCGTTCCTGGTGGCCTTACAGATATTCCCGTTCTCAGTGTTCCCGTCATTACTTTAAATGACGTACTAGGAATACTCTGTACTCGGATGTCTCCAGTGAGAAAAGCCCTCTCACTTAAAATTCCAATAATTCATTTAAAATTATTTTTCCTTGGTGTTCCAAGCGAGAAAACCCTCACTTATAAATCCAATAATTCATTTAGAATTATTTTTCTGTAAGATAAAGCCAATTTAGCAACATCCCTCTCACTTATAAACAGTTGTCCTCAACTGTAGAGGTCCAACTGAACTGCCGGGGAGAAACCGGAAAGATTCCAAATCTTGCTCAATGGTGAGTTGAGCTAGTCCTTTCTCAAAAGAGAACTTAAAAATTAAATTAAACAAAAATTCAATAATTCAATACTTACCTTACCGGTTCATGTCTTTCCTCTAGGACCTCGAGGATATCCTTCACCTTTCATTAAAGTTACGAGCCATGTAAGAACTCGTTATTCGCGTCTTTCCAACAGATTGGAAGTTTCCTCATCCGAGAATCTGTTAACTCAATTCCACCTTCTCAATTCCGAGAAGAATAAACCTCCTAGAAATCAATCTAGGTCTATGTCCTTGCGCATAACCTTGCGCTATTAGTCCTAAGGATATTAAACCTCTTGTGTCCTCCCGCATAGGGCATGTCGAGAGCATTAAGCTCATGTGAATCTTCCTATGGCAGAACAAGTGTGTCATCCTACCAAAGTAAGTTCTTATTCCGGGCCTTTGTTAAGCTCATGTGAATCTTCCTATGGCAGAACAAGTGTGTCATCCTACCAAAGTAAGTTCTTATTCCGGGCCTTTGTTAAGCTCATGTGAATCTTCCTATGGCAGAACAAGTGTGTCATCCTACCAAAGTAAGTTCTTATTCCGGGCCTTTGTTTTGGGTAGGCCAATTGTTCTGATCCAAAGTTTCCTTATCTAAAACTCTGTTAACTTCATTCTGTCTACTCAAATTCGAGAAGAATAATCTTCCTAGAAATCAATCTAGGTATTTGTCCTTGCGCATAATCCTACGCTGTTAGTCCAGAGGGTATTAAACCTCTTGTGTCCTCCCACATAGGGAATGCCCAAGTCATAGAGCATTAAGTTCGATGTCTTTCTTCCACAATTTGCGATCACCTTAAAGAAGGTTCTTATTCTAGGCCGTCCCTCAACGTAGGCAAACGGTTCCTGTCCGAAGATTCCTTGTGCACGACAGCACTTCCTTCCAATCGTTTCCTCCTGCGAGTTATTACCACCAGCAGTGATTTCCCAACGCCCCTTAGAGTCTCTTCCTTACAATATCATAAAAAATGATTCACCTTGCGAGCATCAATGACGCCTTGCAAAATCTCAGGGAGATAGGATTCTAGCCATACGTTCAAACCCGGTTCACAATAGAGCGAACCCTCTTTGAATCTCAGGGATGTTACCATTTTGAAACGGTTGGCGAACTATATTCTTACGAACATAATAGTTCGAATTTATTCCAGCAGCGTGTAAATGCTACTTGTCCTTCTCATGGAGAAACATATACCGCAACCAAAAGTTGCTACTGTAATGGTAAAGGCACATAGCGTACTCAATGATCAACGTTCATCGGAGAACCTCTTCTCCGTAGAGAAACTCAAATTCCTTCTACCAAACACATCTCAAATAGAGATTCTCGTGTCGGAATATTCTTGCGCGCAAAAAGACGCTCAAGAGAGTATAACAAACTCTCGTCCAGTTCCTTGGCATAGGTCTGCATCTTCGTGTGTTATCCATGTACTCAAAGTGTACATAATTCTTAAGTTGTGTTAAAGTTTCCGTGAACCTGGGAAATTACCTTCCCTTCGTAAGATCCTTAGAACGAAGACGCTCAACTTGATGATCACTTGGCTCGATCTTAGAGCAAAACCCGCTCATCAAATAATCTAGGATTTTAATCCTTGGATTCCTCAAGTACAGGCCGTAGTCGTCGCTTGTTCCTTCCCTCCTAAAGAGAGTGTTCATTCACTTGTGCAAAAAGCACTACCATATCTTCCCTTACCGTGTAGGGGGTGTGGGCTTAAAGAGTACTCAAGCTTCATGAAAGCTTTTCTTTGCTTGAAAGCTCAGAATGGTTCCTTCATAATTTCCTACCCGCAGTAGCAAGTAATCTGTTCGAGAATTACCAGATACTAGATCAATTATGGACCTTCCAGATGGTTAAGCAAAGTAGTTCATCGTATAAAACAATGTTCTCACTCAACCCTACTCTCATAAGCACTCAAGAGTGATCAGTCTTGCCTACCCTCTCACTTGAAGTTTGAGGGTCTTCTATTCAAAAAACTCAGGAGTTAGATTGAATTCCCTTACTCCAAACTTTCTCCGGATAGCAACGTATCCTTCGAGGAGAGGTAACAAAAACTCATTGTTTCTGTGTTCAATGGTTCCCGTCCCACTGTGGGGATTAGATTCTATGTACACTGAGGTGTACACTTTCAGCTTGTATTGCTGTCTCCACCATCTACTGCAAAGTATTTTGCAGATAGGTTTACAAAATTTGGGTAAAAGTCTCGTTAAATTTGTTCATCTTTCCTTCCTTAGAGAGGATCAAGAATGGAGCTACCTTGGCAAGAGTGAACCACTGCTTGCTTCGACTCGCTCGTGTTCCTATTGGGCAAACCGATCCCAATCTTCTTAGATGCCTTCCTCAAAGTGTAGAGGAAAAAAAATTTGTCCGAAAATTCAGCCTTGAATTGAATCCAAGTCTTGTTGTAAGTTCCTTGCAGAGCTTTGGTATACCACCAAGTACTTGCAATCCCCTTGAGGTGTTTGGTCACATGCCTCACCTTCGACGCTTCTCAGAAATTGCCGTTTGCAAAGGCAACCTCAAACTATCGAATGAAAGCAGTAGCTTTCAGGACATCTTCCCTTCCGTCAAAAGTATCAAACTTGACTCGTCACTGGAGTGTTCCTAGGTCTAGAGACCTTCCTCATATCCTTCCCGAAATGACGGGATTTCATGGCTATAGTTCTGGATTGACGTTCATGGATATTTTCTGGATTCTGAAGGATCTCGAGCACTCCGCTCCTTGGATTCTCTAGGTTCTTGAGCATCATGCTCTCTTGTCGCCTTCTCAGAGAATCCCAAGTCTTGTGTCGACTTCTTGCAGAGAGAAATTTTTTTTCCAACTCTGCGAGCTTTTCCTGCAGGACTTAGGTTTCCGCCTGCTTACTTCTCTCTTGGCTTGTCATGGCTTCTTCCCGTATCTTCCCAGAGTCGTCCTCCTTTACAGAGAAAGAGAGGAGACCATGCTCTGATACCACTGTCACAAACGGGAGCGCATAACAATATAAAATACATTCGGATAAATAGGATTTATCACTTATTACTGAAGCCAGAGGATATAGAGAGAAATAAATAGAGAGAGAGATAAAGAGTGAGAAGATCGACACAGTACTAGGGACCAGAAGATGGGCTGGTCACTCCCCGTAATAGTATCTTTATTACCGAGGAGAAGTCTATACAAGCACTTGAACCGAACGTATTACCACGTTCGTTCTAGAATAAGACTTGATGGTTCCCAGAAGCCTCATCTTCCGATTCCTAGGGCAAAACCCTATTCCAAGGAACTTCTGTTCCTTATTCCGATTCCTCGAGAATCAAGGTTCTCGCCTCTGGATCTCACCTTCTAGACTCAGGGCATGGCATCCCTGCAACTCTTTTCCAACTCTCTTTCCAGAGTCCTCTTCCCGCAGAACAACTCTGCTTTCCCGGACACGAAGTCCTTACTTGGGAATCCCAACTTCCGGATCACAACTTGAGAGACTACCTCTCTCCGATCCGTGGATCTACTTCCCAAACTCGGGTACGAAACCCCTGGGCTGATCTGGCTCTAGTTCCTCAGAGCGCTTTTCTCCTGCAGAGGCTCATACCTTCCTCTGCTCCTACTCCCTCACTAAGAGGAAGTACACCTGCAAACAAATACTCAAGAGTTCATAACATGAAAATCGTTACCTTCAAAGTCTCGACGCTCGAAACGCAACTCCGTTCTCAAAAAACAATTCCCCGAAAGAGATCTCTACGTAGAAAATCCTCTCTTCCAATCTTACACACAGAAGAGGTGTGTTCTCGGATTCCTTCTCGTAGATCAGCCCCGTCTACGACGTTTATGGGTTGAAAACAGAGAAAACCAGCAACTTCTCGCGATGGAAACACGCTCCATAGGCACTTCTTCGCGAGGGAACTCGCGCACTTGGTCTTGGCGACATCTGGTACACTTGGGGCAGCCATGGGCATCACCGGCAATGTCTTCTTTACGACTGAAATCTGCAGCAGCATCTCCTCCTTACAAAGATTGGTCTTCCCCTTTGAGTGAGGACATGTGATGCTTTTATAGCTCCTAGCCACGGGCACGAATAGCTGCTCGCATAGAGATCGCGGCCGTTTTTTTTTCTTTTTTTCTTTCTTTCTTTTTTTTTTTTTTTTCGCTGGCTGATCTGTTGCCTTATTTATCAGATGGTTGTCCACTTATTAAGTGGACGGCCGACGTATTTTAAAAATAGTATGAACCTGCCCAAAAACTCAATGAAACCTTATAAGTTAAAAACAATGCTTTCACAGCACTTCCCAGGCGTCCCTCGATGCAATCGCATGCACAGTTGCAATGCAAACATAGACTTCCTCGCGGGAAAGCATCTGCTTTCCCGAAAAGCAATCTCGCTTTCTCAGAAAGCATCTATTTTTCCTCAAAGTTTCCTCTGAACCCATCTTCATTCAAGTGCTTGCTTTTCCTTGTGCACAATTCTAACACAATTCGGAATTTCCTCCCGACTATGGATATTCACTTTCCGATGCACTCGTCACCCACCTTGTGACGCATCAGGAATACCCATCACCTAGTCCTTTCCTACCGAACTTACGGTACAATCTCCTTCACGATGCTCTATGTCACCCATCCTATGACGCATCAGAGATGTCCGTTCCCGGATGGTCGGATACTTCTTTCCGACGCTCCCTGTCACCCATCCGATGTGACGCATCAGAAGTACCCGTTCCTGGTGGCCTTACAGATATTCCCGTTCTCAATGTTCCAGTCATTACTTTAAATGACGCACTAGAAATACTCTATACTCGGATGTCTCCAGTAAGAAAAGCCCTCTCACTTAAAATTCCAATAATTCATTTTCCTTGGTGTTCCAAGCGAGAAAACCCTCTCACTTATAAATCCAATAATTCATTTAGAATTATTTTTCTGTAAGATAAAGCCAATTTAGCAACAAAGGGTGGGAGTGGCTAATAAGTCCGGGGTCAGAGCATGAAGCCAATGAACTTTTGGAAGTGCAATCTTGCTCTATCTACTCCTTGGTAGGACCGGTGTGCTTTCAAAAAAGCACACGCCTGATGCTCTCATACATCTGTCACAAGACAGACACCACGTGCCAATAGAAAAGAACAGACTGAACAGACTTTTAGCACTTCAATAAATACAGAATTGAGAGGGAGAGAGAGAGAGAGAGAGAGAGAGAGACGACACGCGACACGGAGTGGCGAAATTCCACCCCAAAGAGTATTGGCCCCAAACCTTGGCGCCCCTTTCAGTATTTCTTTATATTGCATCAGCACAGTATAAGCCGGTACTCCAGACTCTGCACCTTCGCCAAGAAGCTTGCCAAAGAATGAGCCCTAACCTCATATTTAAAGACCCTTGGCTTGAAAAGCAGTTACAGTGAAAAGCCTTCAAACTCAAAAACATTTGGTCCAAAAAGCAATGCCAAAAGCTACCAGCGTAAATCACGGAAATCCGTATAGCCAACCACATCATCAGCCAGCGCAAAATGCAAAAATCCGTACAGCCTGTCACGTCATCAGCCAACGTAATTTTTGAAAATCTATCAGCTTTTCCTGCTTTATTTTAATCCTTTGTCACTTGGGGCCACATCGGACGGGGTCCCCATAAGCTGGTAGGACTTCTTCTTCTATTACTTGTTCCTCTTAGGGTTTAAGCCCCTCGGCCAGCATCTGCAAGCCTCACTCCCCTTGGTCACTCCCCTTGGTCTCTACGCTTCCGCATCGTCGACTTTGACATGTACCAGATTGGTGCAATCTATAGCATAGACCTCTCTCGCCATAGAGAGGGGGGCCCTTGGAGGAGGGTTTGAGAATCATCTGGTGTCGTCTCTCTCTCTCTCTCTCTCTCTCTCTCTCTCTCTCTCTCTCTCTCTCATATTGTCTCATAGGTCGAGTTCAGCCTTTCGAAGACGTTAATAAAGCTTTCTTTCTTTCTTTCTTTCTCTCTCGGCACTTTCATTCACAGTAGCATTCACTTTGTTTGTGATCATTGAACTTGTACTCTCTCTCTAAGAAGAACGAAAGGCTCTCCTTTCCGTAAGTAAAAAGGAACCCTTGAGCACAATTAGGAGAACTCATCCTGAGCACTATCAACATTCACTTCCATTGCACCTTACAGGAGACCTTCTTCATATCGGACGCAGAGTCCTTTCTTGAAAATCTCGACTTCCGGATAACAACTCGAGAGACTACCTCTCTCCGATCCATGGATCTACTCCCAAGCTCAAGGTGCGAAACCCTTGGGCTGATCTAGCTCAAGTTCCTCATAGCACTTTCCTCCTGTAGAGGCTTATACCTTCCTCTGCTCCTACTCCCTCGCGAAGAGGAAGTACACCTACAAATAAATACTCAGAGATCATAACATGATAATGTTACCTCCATAGTCTCGATGCTCGAAACGCAACTCCGTTCTCAAAAAGCAATTTCACAGAAGAGATTTTTGCACAGAGAAACGTCTCTTCCAATCCTACACACAGAAGAGATGTGTTCTCGGTTTCCTTCTCGTAAATCAGCCCCGTCTACGATGTTTATTGGCTGAAAACAGAGAAAAACAACTTGTCGTGATGGAAACTTTCTCCGTAGGCACTCCTTCGCCATGGAACTTGCGCACTAGGTCTTGGCGACATCTAGTACACTCGGGGCAGCCATGAGCATCACCAGCGGCGCAGTGTCTTCACGGTTGAAATCTGCAACAGCCTCCCCTTCTTGCTAGCGTTGGCCTTTTTCTCCCCTTCTTGCTTCTAGCGCTAGCCTTTTCTACCTCTTGAGAGCGTAAGAGAGTCTCCTTTTGTAGCTCCTCGCAGGCTGTCGAGAATAGGAGAGGAGGAAGGGCACCAAAGCTGGAGGGATCGTTTGCGCCATCAGCCAGCAGGGGAGAGAGGGAGAGAGAGAGAGAGAGAGAGAGAGAGTACGTTTTGGTTTCATAAAGGCAGCGCTGGTTTTTTTTTTCTCCTTTTGATTTGCTCCTCTTTAGGGTGGCTGCCCACTTATTAAGTGGGCGGCCGGCCTATTTTAAAATGGTATAAACCTGCCCAAAAACTCAATAAAACCTTATAAGGTGCCGACCTATTTTAAAATGGTATAAACTTGCCCAAAAACTCAATAAAACCTTATAAGGTGAAAACAATGCTTACACAGCACTTCCCAGGCGTCCCTAGATGCAATCACATACACAGATGCAATGCAGATAGACTTCTTCGCGGGATAGCATCTGCTTTCCCAAAAAGCGACTTGCTTTCTCGGAAAGCAACTGTTTCTCCTCAAAGTTTCCTCTGAACCCATCTTCATTCAAGTGCTTGCTCAGCCTTATGCACAATTCTAACACACTTCGGAATTCTCTCTCGACTATGAAATATTCCCTTTCTGAGGCCCCCATCACCCATCATGTGACACATCAGGAATACCCTCACCTAGTCCTTTCCTACCGAACTTATGGTACAATCTCCTTCACGATGCTCTATGTCGCCCATCCTATGATGCATTAGAGATGTCCGGTCCCGGATGGTCGAATACTTCTTGCCGATGCTCTCTGTCACCCATCCAATGTGACGCATCAAAAGTATCTGTTCTTGGTGGCCTTAGAGATAACCCCATTCACAGTGCTCCCGTCATTACTATGAATGACGCACTAGAAATTTCTGTACTCGGATATCTCCAGTGAGAAAAACCCTCTTACTTAACATTCCAATAATTTATTTAGAATTATTTTCCTGGCAGATAAAGCCAATTTAGCAACATCTATCATATGGCACTCTAGTCAAAGCCCTAAAAGGAGCCTCTTTCTTTGAGGAGTTATTTGACTGTTTCATGAGACATCTTACAGAGGACTTGCCATGGTTCGTGGGCATTCCAAAGCACATATCCATCTTTATCTCCCATTCAGTGTTGCTCTCATCAATCTTCCTGCATAGAAGCAACATAGGCTGGCCGGTAACCTTCGTGGACACCAGCATTTGCATATCCGGTCATTCACTCTACAAGCATCCATCCAGTTTGCAGTTTGGTTCACACCATCTGAGTTGGAGCAGTAAACATTAGGAGAATTCGGAGGTCTTTTGGAGTGCCTTTTAGAAGACAGAAACAATAGCTCCTCCAATGAGAGAAGAGTCAATGTTACGTAGAAAAACATGAGGATATTAGCAAAAATATAAAAAAGGTATCATCCACTCATTCAAAGAGCCGACGGTCCTTGAAAGCGGTCATCTTTTAATTAAATGCGTGTGTCTTTTCCATGAGGTAGGCGCCACTCATTCAATATGCCTTTCATCATCACTCGAATGCAAAAAAATCACAAAATTGTTAGCTAGTGTTAGAATTTGAAGATTTTGACACCAACAATGCGTCTGGAACGCCCAAAAACCTTAAAATCGAATATCTACTTCCCTTTTCTGACAACCGGAGAGGAAGAAAAGGCCAAAAAACCCCTAAAAAGTTTTTGTATAAGTTTGGGAGCGCCAGAATTCAGCCCAGTGTTTTTTGCGGTAGCAAGTCCTAGCGTCTTGTGCTCCATATCGTACATTAGCCCAGTGTTTTTTCTACAGTAGCTAAACAGCCCAGCATTTTCAATTTTTAGCCCTTCCTCTTACCAAAAACGGTCCGGGATCCGCTAACGCTAGCCTCTCCATTGCAGCCTAATACTTCGGTAGCCCATTGAGCCTCTTCTCGGCCATTCCCTCGTCGCATTGAGTGTTCTCATTGTTGTCCGTCATTATTTGCGTTTTCATCCCTGCTTTACGCGACAGATCGGCTGCATTTTTGCAGCAAGTTTTCAACCCTTGATTCCTCTTACATCAGGAACACAAATCAGTTCCAAATCTACCCCTTGGTGGCCAACAGCAACCCCTCATCGAGATGGATCCAAAGGTGCATCAAATAAGTCCCGGAGGTGCTTCATTTGAAGAGTTACAACAATGACAATCCCCATCAAGTCAGTAGAGTCTGCATTACAGGTGTGTACATTCCATTTACGCAATCAAAAGCAAATACCACATCGGCAACGGTGTGGGGCCCTTGAGAGGGTTGATTGGGACTCCATCGGGTGTCATTCACCTCTCTCTCTCTCTCTCTCTCTCTCTCTCTCTCTCTCTCTCTCTCTCTACACATCTCTATCTCTCTCTACAAGGAAATAAAACGGAACCACGCATGCTAAGTAGCACACATTCAAGCAAGAAAAGAAGTAAAGATTTGTGTAAGTGTAAAGTTTAAATCTTGTCACCATTTCAATTCCCCTACACTTGACATTTTCCTTGTCCTCGTTCAAGTCACAGTTTATGGGTTCAACCCTCGTTGGTACAACCACAATCAACCACTTGAGAAAACATTGCACATACATTGTATCTTGCATATGCTCGTGTAGAGGAAATGTGGGGTTCAAGGATGATGCTTTACAAAACAAAAAGCAATCTCAGTGTAAATTTGTCCGTCCACATTAAATGTCTTCCATAATGCCACATGTCTTCAAAATTCATAGATGACCATACCTAGAGAGAAGTCCTTGCTTCCCCTTCGCAAGCAACATCCAAGAGCTTTAATGCATTTCAATTGGCTGCATCCTAGACAAGAAGCTTGTCAAGAACTTGTTGTGCATTCCCAGTTATACCACACTTTGCATACATGTAGCCCAAAGCTTTTTTAAGCACAATCCTTAACTTCTACAAGGAAAAACTGTCCTTCACTGGTGCACTTCTCATGAATTTGTTTGCCCTCTGCGTCGTCTGCATAATACCCACATGCCTTGAAAATGCAAGCATACATGACACGGTTGGAGAGAAGTCCTCGATCCCCGTTCCTGGAAACAGTCCATAGGTTCCTGGCCCTGCCCCTGTTGGGGCACATCCTACAATCTCTGCAAGCCAAGAGACGACATCCAGAACAGGAAGTTCATCAAAAACTTACTGTGCTTTGAAGAGTACACCAAATTTGACGTAGATGGCGACCAAAGCATTGTCATCATGGCGTCCAGCATAATGCCATGGATTGCAGGATATGCCCAACAGGAGCACGGCCGGGAAGCTGTGGGCTGTTTTCAAGTCACTACATCCCGGACAGAAGATGCTCCCCAAAGAACTCGTGTGCACTAAAGCCTTTTCTTTTAAATTTCCGAGCCATTAACTTTTAGGGTAGCAGTAAAGATACAATACTAATCCTGTTAACCTATGCTACCAAAGATACATGTGTTGTACTTTGTGTGGGCCTCATAAGCGATTAGTGCGGTCATCACTTGTAAAATATTTGGTACTTCTAAAATTGTTTCAACTATTACCAGGGATAATCTTCTGTTTGGTCTCATCGACATAAGCATACGATTGGCCTTTCTCCCCAACTAGAAGCTCTTTGCTTACCCACTTTATGTGTCTCATGAACTATAACTTTTGACATACCAAAGTGGGTTTTGAATAGATTTTCAATAACAATGGTAAGAAAAGGACACGTTCCTGACTTAACTTCGAGAATTCTTTGAATAAAAATGTTCTAGGAATGTCACACCCGTTCCTTCAATTCCTCTTTATCCACATTACTTAGCATTTTTTGTTTGGACCATAAGTTGCTTCACAAAGGAATCGAAACCACATTCTTAGTACATACATCAACCCAAAACTTGGTTGTGTATAAATTTTTCATTTCACTTACATTGAGTCTCACGGTGTCAAACTTCTCCTCCTTCAATGCATGGTCATGCTCCACTTTGCTCATGCGTTTCTTCAAAGCATTTTAGTTTGCAAGAGAGCAATTACATTCTTTGACTTTCTCTTCAAGTTGTATCAAACGTGTTATTTGCATCTCAAGTATCTTCTTGAGAAGCTCTTTCTGAAGAACAAGAACTTGATGGTGTCCGTAAGTGCCCGTAAGTCTTTATCTTGTTTGTTTGTTGTCTCTTGCAATTATAACAAGACACCATAATCATGGTTTATGATTTCATTGATGAAGGTGTTGTTTTGAGCTCCATTCTTAAGAGATTTGGGATTATTTTTCACAATGCTTGCAAATTTTGTTAAAGAAGAAGAACCCTTGCAAGTGCCTAAAGACATTTATATGCAAAACAAGAAATGAAAGTCAACTTCTCCCGAACAATTCACTTAAAAAATGCTAGTGCAACAAAGTCTTTCATTCCTCAAAAAACTTTTAGTTGTTACATCAATGTGTAGAGGTCATCGTCCTCTTTGATTAAGACTAGTATTTGCCCAAATCGGAGTTTAGATAACGAGGTTATGGCCAAAATAGTGAATTGTTGTCTACAAAGTCAAAAAATGACTACTACTACTACACACACACACAGAGTTAACGGTATTGGTAGGTGAGAGAGAGGGGGGGAAGAAGGTTCAGACTTAGACATAGGACAAAATGGATACAAGTCTATGACAAGGGCTTGACTCTGTGACAAGAAAAAGAGAGTAATGTTTTTTGGGCCCACCGAATCGTGGCTCCCCCCTCCCCTTCCCTTGCACCCTTAAGACTTAAACCCGCCTCTTATCCATGTCGCTCGCATGCATTTTTGTGATGTATGAGTTATCACATTTGCTTCTAATTTATGAAATGTCACGTGATCTCAAGAACCCGAGACTATTTTTCTCGACAGATCTATGGTGTGCATTGTTGTCGTCACTCACTTTAATAGAGGCCCTAGATCCCACCCTCTTCTACTCGTAATAGTTAGAGCCTCTCCCCCTTGGAATCAGAACATTTTTATGTACTTCTATACCTAGAAAGGGCCTTGAGTGCATGACCTCAATCGAGAGACCAAAATTCTAGCCATGAGAGAAAGTAGTATTTGCCAATCTTTCTACCTTCCCCGAATCAGTCCTTGAAGTGAATTCTGTCTTGTGCTAAATTTTCACATGATTGAGTAGTTTGGTGGTTGAATAAGATCATAGCTTGAATATTTAATTTTGAACCTTCTTATGAGTGTGATTTATTAGCCATTGGAGAGAAAGAAACTTGTTGGAATTAGGGTTGTAGGGAGACACACATAGCTTCGAGAAGATGACGAAGCTCAAGGCACACAACAAAGAGTATATTTCTTAGTGCACAATGGAAAGATAAGTTAGCCCGAGAATGATGGGCGTATCTACAATGCACGGGGGGGAAAACCTCATAGTGAGGGAAAAAATACCCCAGCGGTCCTAAGTGTGTTCACTCACATCACTACCTCATATATGGTAACAAGTCCCTCCTAGGAGTGATGCAGTGAATGAGAAAGAAAGAAAATTGTTAGAATTAGGGGTGTAGGGAAACACACACAGCTTGGAGAAGAGGACGAAGCTCAAGGCACACAACAAAGAGTATATTTCTTAGTGCACAATGGAAGATAAGTTAGCCCTAGAATGATGGGCATACCTCCTAGTGAGGGAAAAAATGCCCTATCAGTCCTAAGTGTGTTCATACCCATCACTACCTCATATATGGTAACAAACCCCTCTTAGGAGTGATGCAATGAACGAGAGTAGGTACAATGTGTATAGGAAAGTGCCATGCCATGAGGATATGATCAATCCACAAAGGGGAAAAAGCTCAAAGCTTTGCGGAAAGTTTCAAACTTCTCACGAGGCAATTCAAGATCTGCAAGGTTGTCATGTGTTGGCACATAATCCAAGATGATCTCTCATGCTGAGAGTCTCTCTATGACATAGTGATAATGCACCTCAATGTGCTTGTGCGAGCATGAAAAACTAGATTCCCCGTGCCTGCCAATGCACTCTGATTGTTAGTGTAGATGATGTTGGCAATGTCCTGTCTGACACCGAAATCATTTATAAGGTGTCTCAACCCTACACACTCAATCGAAGCTGTGAAGATTGCTCTGTACTCAGCTTCACAACTGGAAGTGGCCATTGTAGGTTTCTTCTTTGCTTAACCATAATATGCATGAGCTACTGAGCATGAAACAAAAACCACTTGTGGACAACTCACATGTCATAACAATGAGCCCAATCTGAGTCCAAAAAAGCATGAAAATCTAGTGGCAATGATCCCCCCAAGGATAAAACAACCCAAGATGTAAAGTGCCACTAAAGTAGCGAAAGATCCTCTTAACTGCTTGCCAATGCTTAGACTCAAGTCCAAACTTACATAGTAATGTCTCTATATAGCTTGTTTTTCCTTGTTTAACACAAGGCAAAACCCCCATCACATTGCTTAAATTGTATGCCCGAGTAATGATGCAATAGTCCCAAGTCTTTCATCTTGAAATTAGCATTCAAATCAGCCTTGAATTCAGTAATGTGCATCTCATGCAGACTAGTAATCAACAAATCATCTACATATAGAACGGCAATGTGATGAGAAATGCATCACCCTCACGCTTTACATACAAAGTGCTTTTTGTTGGACTGTTACAAAAAAGCCTCCTTCAATTAAATGAGTGTCAGCTTTCTCATACCAAGCACAAAGAGATTGCTTCAATCCATACAAAGCTTTCCAACATTTGCACACTTTATCTTCTCGTCCTTTCTTGACAAAACCATGAGGCTATGTTACATAAACTTTCTCAAATATATCGCCAATCAAGAAATCGGTAATAATGTATGATTGATGTACATCCCATCCAAAGTCAACTACCAACGCACAAAGAAAACGCACATTAGTCATATGACAAGTGGGAGCAAAAGTCTCTTCATAATCTTTGCCTCTCTGCTATGCATAACCTATTGCAACAAGTTGAGGCTTATAGCGAGCAATCTCACCATCCAGCTTATGTTTCAACTCGTAAACTCACTTTGTACCAATGGGCTTTTTGCCATGAGGCAAATCACATAAAGTTCATGTGTCATTTTCTATAAGTGCATCATATTCGGATAGCATGGCAGCCATCGTGTAATAACGGAATATGGCTAATAACATGAATTGTAGTGAAATTAAAGTAACAATAGTGAGCATTTCTTTAAGAGGATTCTTAATGAACATAAGGAGATTACTTGATTGAAGGTAGCAAAATAAACATTATACCTAGTTAGCTTGGCATGAACAATACTTGCAAAAGAGAGAGAGAATTAGAGAAATTGAAAACAGTTGAGGGCCGGATTTACTTGGAGCCGATCCCCCCTCCATAAGGCTTTTGTATTATAGATTCTCCCTTGAAGAGAGACTTGGTATAATACATGTTTTGTGTTCCTTGAGACCTTGTTGATGCCATGAAGATGGTAAGCTTCATGCACCAATATTATGCACGTAACTAACTTGCAAAAACATTAACTTGTCCCCAGTCTCAATCCCAAGACCTCAAGCACCTTCAAAGGTGGAAAGAGCTATCAGGGAGTGAGGAAGATGAAGAGAAGAAGATGTGTCTCTACAAGAAAGAAGTAGTCTTCTCATATATAATCACTCTTAGAGCATAGCTTAGCATAGTGATAATGAAGATGGAGTACTTGATTGAAGGTAGAAAAATAAACATTATACCTAGTCAGCTTGGCATGAAGAATACTTGCAAAAGAGAGAGAGAATCGAAGAAATTGACAACAATTGAGGCCGGATTTACTTGGAGCCGGTCCCCCCCTTAATTTCCGCTCCTCCTATGTACTTTGGCTTCTCGTTGTGCATGGCAATTACTTACTCGTGGATGTGTTCAGCATAATTCACCTCTTTTGGCATATTGCTCTTTAATGCCCATGTGATGGTGGTCGCAATGGCATGGGGTGGTGTCGTATACTTTTGCGGTCTTTTACTGCAAACATGGAGAAACTCGTTGTACAGTCGGCAAAGGGTTGCCACACTTGGGTCCGCCATATCTCCATAGGTTGCATTTTGCTTCTTGGGCCCATAGACCTCTATGGCCTCCCTTCTTTCTCTGACCGAGCTCCCTTTGTTGCAAAAAGGCTTTTGTATTATACATTATCCCTTGAAGAGAGACTTGGTATAATACATGTTTCGTTTTTCCTTGAGACCTTGTTGATGCCATGAAGATGGTTGTTACCATATACATGTGGTAGTGGTGTGTGTGGACACACTTATGACCGCCAGGGCATTTTTTCCCTCACTAGGAGGTTTTTTTCCACGTGCATTGTATATACGCCCATCATTCTTGGGCTATCGATCTTTCCATTGCACACTAAGTAGTACACTCTTTGTTGTGTGCCTTGAACTTCCTTCATCTTTTCCAAGCTGTGTGCATTTCCCTGCAACCCTAATTCCAACAATTGGTATCAGAGGAGGTTGCATCCTCTCGGGCTTAGTCGCCAACAGCTCCAACACATGCCTGCTCACCTTCTCTGATTTCAATGAGCTTTGGCGAGCGGTCGCAGGTGGACAAAATTTTTGGGATACTCAAAGAGCTTACGCTGCTCGAATTTTTGATTTGGGCTCATTTCGGCCTCCATTTCCACTACAGGTAGTACTGCAAAGGCTATTTCGTCATTGTGTGCAAAATTTTTGTCAGTGCCGTTTTTTGCATAAAAGGTCCCTTACAGTCTTCTATGATTTGTGCTATATAGCACGTTGTTCCCGCTTCATCTCTCCTTTTTTTGAGCAGTTTTCACACCAAGTGCAACATCATGGCTGACAACAACACAGATGTGTTCAATATGTTTGCTCTACTGAGGATAGATTGGATGGGGACAATTACCCTATGTGGGCTTATATGATGCAACATGTTCTTGTGTCGAAGAGTGTGTGGAATATTGTGTAGGGCATTGATGTACGTCCTGGTTCTGAGGATGTAGGCGATGTTGAGGATGTTGTAGGTCTTGCTGCAAGGATTGCTGATGTTAGAGTTGTTTTGCCTACAGATGAGCCAGCTCGTTGGGATGTAAAAGATGCGTAGGCTCATGCATTGATTGTGTTGTCTGTGAAGCGCACTATTACTCCCCACATTTGTTCAACAAAATCTGTCAAACA
Source organism: Adiantum capillus-veneris (assembly GCF_014529385.1). Classification (NCBI taxonomy): domain Eukaryota; kingdom Viridiplantae; phylum Streptophyta; class Polypodiopsida; order Polypodiales; family Pteridaceae; genus Adiantum; species Adiantum capillus-veneris. The sequence goes on from NC_140949.1 coordinate 84,345,754, forward strand.
GGCTTGGGATATTCTGGCTGGTCTTTATGCAAGTCGCAATGAGGCTAGAATTGCATTGTTGCATAAAGACCTGGAATCGAAGATTATGCATGAGGAAGATGATATGGATACTTTCCTTGCTGGTGTCAAGGATATCAATGAGCAACTTATTTCTGCACGTGAAGTCATTTTAGATAGTTCCCTTGTGCAGATTGTTCTTGATCTTTTGTCAGATTCTTACCAGACTTTTGCTAGTACTTAAAGACTTATGACCCAAGGAAATCCTGAAGTTGTCAAGTTTGATGCATTACGCACATGGTTGTTGCAAGAGTCACTTTCCAGAAAAAATAGGACTGGACAACGTGCAATTGAACATGCTTTTATTGTTGCTCAAAGAAAGGGTGGTAACAGCAATGCAGCCACTTCTTATGGTTCTTCCGCGAGTGGAAAATCACTTCTTCCTAATGCTTCTCCTAGAAGCAATTCGTCCAAAAATTCTGGTGATAAGAGCAAAAGAAGATGCGTTGCCATTATTGTAAAGCTAATGACCACTTGATCAAGCAGTGTCCTAAGTTGAAGGCCAAAGGGCTAAGAAGAAAGAGGATGGTTCTAGTGCAAATGTTGGATCCACTACAAATGCAGCTATTGTTGAGTCTTTTGTGAAAGGAGACTATGATGTTGATGTTTATGTTGATGCAGAATGGGCTTTTAGTGCAGAGTGTACCTATAATCCTGTTGTCCATGATGCATGCATGTTAGTTGCTGCAGATTCACATGTGTGGTATTTCGACAGTGGTGCTACAAAGCACATTACCTCACATCGTGAATTGTTCACCTCTCTCGAGTCTGTCCCTCATGGGAATTCAGCCACTTGTGCCAACAACGCCTCTTATCTGGTTCAAGGAGTTGGAAAGATTGTGCTTACTGCTACAAATGGCAATTCTTTCACACTTTTTGATGCACTTTATGTACCTGGGATCAGAAGAATATTTTGTCTGTATCTGCACTTGCTAGACTTGGACCTGTAGTCAAGTTTGTGACAGATGTATAATACATGATCTCAGTTTTGGTGATGAAATTGTTGCATTTGGCATATTATGTCATGGGCTCTATAAGCTCACTTTGTATGACAATTGTGGGTAGAATTTTGCATATGCAGTTGTGGATTCTAAGACTATTTCAAATAAAAAACTTTGGCATGCACGTTTTGGGCATCTGACTTTTGCTAGTTTGCTGCGTTTGCAGAAAACTGATATGGTTACTTCTTTGCCGCCTCTTGAAGAACCTGTCAAACATGTTTCCAAAGGATGGTTCAGTGGGCCACATGCAAGTTGCAGCTTGTGCATAGTGATATTTGTGGGCCCATGCAAACTCCGTCCTTGGGAAATTACCTTTACTTCGTGACTTTCCTTTATGATTACTCCAGGCATGCATGGGTATTTCTGCTTAAAGCGAAGTCCGAAGTTTTTATGTGCTTCAAACAATTTTTGGCTATGATTGAAAATGTCTCGAAATGTACTATGGGCACCCTCCGTTCCGATCGAGGGGGGGAGTATATGTCTCATGAATTTAATGCATTTCTGGCTAGTTGTGGATAAAACATCAATGTACATTGCCTTATACGCCTCAGCAAAATGGTGTTGCTGAGAGAAAAAACAGGTCACTTACAAAAATGGCACAATGTATGGTCAAAAGTCAAGCTTTGCTGCATTCTTTTTGGCTTGAGGCCATCATGTGTGCCAATTATGTATTAAATAGGTGTCCTACAAAAGCTTTGTAGTCTATTACTCCATATGAAGCATGGCATGATAGAAAGCCTTCTATTGAGCACATGTGTGTTTTTGGCTGTTTGGCATATGCTTTGGTGCCACAAACACAACGCAAAAAATTGGATGATAAGGCTGTCAAATGTATTTTTGTTGGTTATGGTGCTGAAAGCAAAGGTTACGGGTTGTATCATCCGCAAACAAAGCGTATCTTGGTCTCACGGGATGTTGTGTTTGTGGAAGATTCTGTTCAGCCCTTGCTGTCATGTACTAGAGACAGTAATGTCAGCTCACATGACATTTATGGCATTGCCTCTTTTCAGTGGTGGAAGTTTGAATGTAAATTCCAATGAGGCAAATGTACAACCTATGGGAATTTCTCAAAATGTTACAGATCAGCATATTGCTGATGTAGATGTACATGATGTACTTGATGAGGAAAGGGCTGAAAATGAGTAGGCTAGAGGTATGCCAAAACATTGCATGACAGTAAATTGGATGCACCTTTGTCTAGTCCTACTCATTCAGGCTCTCGCCATGCATCTTATGCATCAGATTGTTATGCTTTGGCTGTGTCTAGATTACATGATGTCGAGGAACCTCTGTATGAAGCACAAAATTCAAAAATTTGGATGGTTGCCATGCAATCAGAATATGATGCACTGATAGAAAATGACACATGTACTTTATGTGATTTGCCTCCTGGCAAAAGGCCATTGGTAGAAAGTGGGTTTACAAGTTGAAATGCAAGCCGGATGGTGAGATTGATCGCTATAAGGCTTGACTTGTTGCAAAGGGTTATGCACAACAAAAAGGCATAGATTATGAAGAGACTTTTGCTCCCGCTTGTTGTATGACTACTATGCGTTTTCTATGTGCATTAGCAGCTCATTTTGGTTGGGATGTACATCAGTCAAACATTGTTACTGCTTTCTTGAATGGTGGAATATTTGAGGAAGTTTATGTAACGTAGCCCCGCAGTTTTGTCAAGAAAGGACAAGAGGATAAGGTGTGAAAATGTAACAAAGCTTTGTATGGTTGAAGCAATCTCCTCGTGCTTGGTATGAGAAGGCTAACACTCATTTGGTCAAACGAGGCTTTCGTAACAGTCCAACAGAAAGCACAATGTATGTAAAGCATGAGGGTGATGTACTTCTCATTGTGGTTCTTTATGTAGATGATTTGCTGATCACTAGACCAAATGAGAGACATATTGTTGAATTTAAGACTGATTTGAATGCTACTTTCAAGATGAAAGATTTGGGGCTATTGCATCATTACTTGGGTATACAATTTAAGTAGTGTGATGGTGGTATTGCCTTGTGTCAAAAAAGTTACACAGAAACATTGCTATGTAAGTTTGGACTTGAGGATTGCAAACCTATTGCCACTCCCATGGAAACAAGTTTGAAATTGAGTCTTCATGATTCTGGTGATCGTGCAGATGTCACTCTTTACCAAATTATTGTTGGATGCCTCATTTATGTATGCAACACGAGGCTGGATATTCAGTTTGCAGTCTCACAGGTCAACAGATTTATGCATTGGCAGGTTGTCAAGAGGATTTTTTGCTACTTGAGTGGCACTTTACATCTTGGCTTGTTTGATCCCAAGGGGGGATCATTGCCGCCAGACTTACATGCTTTTTCAGACTCAGATTGGGCTGGTTGTTTTGACATGCGAGTGTCTACAAGTGGTTTTTGTTTCATGCTTGGTAGTTCATGTATATCATGGTTGAGCAAGAAGCAACCTACTATGGCCACTTCTAGTTGTGAGGCTGAGTACAGGGCAGTCTTCACAGCTACGGTATAGTGTGTATGGCTCAGACGCCTTATGGTTGATTTGGGTGTTGGACAGGACATTTCCAACACTATCTACACTGACAGATAGAGTGCATTGGCAGTTGCGAGGAACCCAGCACATTGAGGTGCATTACCACTATGTCAGGGGGAGGCTGTCAAAAGGAGAGATCACCTTGGCTTATGTGCCAACACATGACAACCTTACATAACTTTTCACAAAGGCATTGTCTCGTGAGAAGTTCGAAGCTTTTTACAAAGCTTTGGGCTTACTCCCCTTTGTAGACTGATCATGTCCTTAGGGCATGACACTTTCTTTACTCATGTGCTAGCTCTCGTCTACATCACTCCAAGGGGGATTTGTTACCATATACATGTGGTAGTGATGTGTCTGAACACACTTAGGACCGCCGGGGCTTTTTTTCCCTCACTAGGAGGTCTTCCCCCCGTGCATTGTATATACGCCCATCATTCTAGGGCTATCAATCTTTCCATTGCACACTAAGTAATACACTCTCTGTTGTGTCCCTTGAACTTCCTTCGTCTTCTCCAAGCTGTGTGCGTTTCCCTGCAACCCTAATTCCAACAATGGTAAGCTTCATGCACCAATATTATGCCCGTAACTAACTTGCAAAAGCATTAACTTGTCCCAGCCTCAATCCCAAGACCTCAAACACCTTCAAAGGTGGAGAGAGCTAGCAGGGAGTGAGGAAGATGAAGAGAAGAAGACGTATCTCTACAAGAAAGAAGTAGTCTCCTCACATATAATCACTCTTAGACCATAGCTTATCATAGTGATAATGAAGATGGATTGATTGATAAGCATTTATCTTAGCATAATCTTGGTTGGATTTGCATTCCATAGCCAAGGGGTGTTGGTGTAGGCTCTCTACTTCTCAAGCTTGGAGAAGGACATGACTTGTGTGCACAACACACAATGGGGGAGTGTGTGTGTCGCTTGTGTGTGTGTATGTGTGTGGGGAGGGGGGGGGGGGGGGGGGGGGGGGAGAGAGAGAGAGAGAGAGAGAGAGAGAGAGAGAGAGAGAGAGAGAGAGAATTTGACAATGCATTAAGAACAGTTTGCACAAGTGAACTGTCAAAAATGACTTCGCCTGCAGAAATGAGTTGCTCAGTTAATATCCTTGATACTAGCAAGGAAAGTTTCCATGTCAAGTTCCTCATGTATAATCTTTGACTCCATCTTTTTACGTTTGCAATACAATTTTACGTCTGCATATGTTGTTGTCAGCCATGGTGAGTGACTGCACCTAATGTAAAAACTGCCTGAAAAGAGGAAAAATGAAGTAGGACCAACACGTGCTATATAGCACAACCCAAAAAAGATTGTGAGGGACATGTTCAGTAGAAAATTGCATTGACAAAAATTTTGCACAAAAGGATTTGTTGAACTGCTGACACTCACCAAAGCTCACCCAAAATTGTAGAAAGTGAGTAGGTGTGTGTTGGTGATGCTGGCAACTATGCTCGGGAGGATGCAACCTACTCTGATACAAATTTTTGGAAATAGGGTTGCAGGGAAACACACACAGCTTGGAGAAGATGCAGAAGTTTAAGGCACACAACAGAGAGTATATAGCTTAGTGCACAATGGAAAAATAAGTTAGCCTTAGAATGATGGGAATATACAATGCACGGGGGGAAAATCCTCCTAGTGAGGAAAAAATGCCCCGATAGTCCTAAGTGTGTTCACACACATCACTACCTCATATATGGTAACAAATATCACAACTTTGAGGAAAATTCATGGGTAGGAGATATTCAATTACCAAAGTTAGACCTTGAAACAAAAGTAGATTAAGTATGACACAATGAGTAACATAAATAAATCTCCTCTATTTTATTAATGGAATCAAGCTGGAAAAGTTTAGTTGTACAAGTAAATGGTAAGGAAGGTGTTGAGATGTCAAGCCCAACATGTACTACTCTTGGATGACTATCATCGACAATCATCATCATCGGCACGTCTTGGGTAAATATGCATAATTTCACCAGTGATACTACAATTGGACTACTACGCTAACTTGATCTACCTATTGGAGTGATGGTACACTTATCCATCCAGCTCACTCACTAGCGGTTCACACTAAACCGTTGTACTAGTTTTCCCTTATATTGTACTTTCCTTTTTATGCATTGTATACTTTTTATCTTGAGTTAGTGAAGAAGGAGGAGGAGGGTTTTGCCTCCATCTCTATGTGTGTGTGCTTGTAAGAGCTGAAGCTATCTTCTTCTCTATCTCTTGACATGGTATTAGAGCTTGGTTGTGTGTGAGGAGCTTGGAGCAACAATTAGGAGCAATAACAAAAGCGGTCTTGGGATTCTCACGATCCATCTCAATCGAGGTGCTTTCTTTTGGAGAGTGTGCAGGGTTTGTGTACAACCCTTTGAACTGCAAAAGACTTCTTCTGTGTGGCCAAATTTCCATTTTGGAAGTGTTTGTTTTGGAGTTAGAGTGCATTTGCAGAAGGCAAAAATGCTAAGGTTTGAGATTCTAAAAATCTACATTTTGGTGGTGCAGATAGTTTTGTTTTGACTACAATGGTGGTCATAGGTATCGTTTAGTATTGTGAAAGTGTATCTATGTCAATTGTGCATAGGTTGTAACTGATTAGTTTTAGCAGGCTGCTCAGAGACTTAATGAAGTGTTGAAAACATGTTGTCCAACAACATGTTAGCAAGAAGCTAGACAAGAAAACCTTCCATGCTTGAACATTCAGAATGACCAATTTACTTATGGATAAAGGTAATTGGGAGTACGTTGATGGAGAGCATGAGACAACACCAATGTTAGAGCTTGGTTGTGTGTGAGGAGCTTGGAGCAACAATTAGGAGCAATAACAAAAGCGGTCTTGGGATTCTCACGATCCATCTCAATCGAGGTGCTTTCTTTTGGAGAGTGTGCAGGGTTTGTGTACAACCCTTTGAACTGCAAAAGACTTCTTTTGTGTGGCCAAATTTCCATTTTGGAAGTGTTTGTTTTGGAGTTAGAGTGCATTTGCAGAAGGCAAAAATGCTAAGGTTTGAGATTCTAAAAATCTACATTTTGGTGGTGCAGATAGTTTTGTTTTGACTACAATGGTGGTCATAGGTATCGTTTAGTATTGTGAAAGTGTATGTATGTCAATTGTGCATAGGTTGTAACTGATTAGTTTTAGCAGGCTGCTCAGAGACTTAATGAAGTGTTGAAAACATGTTGTCCAACAACATGTTAACAAGAAGCTAGACAAGAAAACCTTCCATGCTTGAACATTCAGAATGACCAATTTACTTATGGATAAAGGTAATTGGGAGTACGTTTATGGAGAGCATGAGACAACACCAATGTTACCAAAGGAAGATGCGTAGAGAGGTGTTCATAGATTGAAACCAGGGAGCTTAAAATGTCATGTATGGGCTTTTTGTGAGTGTACAGGACACTATGATTGGGCACATACAAGATGCTTACACCCCTAATGTGGCTTGGGATACCATAATATCATTGGATGTGACCATCACAAAAGCAAGGAAGCTGTACTTTAAGACTAAGCTAAATACCATGCTAAAGAAAAACTTGTCTATCAATGACTATTCATTGAAGATAAAGAACATATGTGAGTCCCTTGCATCAATTTGTACTACGGTTGATGATGATGATAAGGTGGAAGCATGCCTACAAAGTTTGGGTCCATTGTACAAACAATTTTATATCGCTATCCGTTTTCTAGAGAGCATTCCCGCATTTACAAATTTGTTGTCCTTATTGATTGTGAAAAAGAAGGAACTCGAGGAAGACTCCTCTACACGGGGTAGAAATAATTATGAACGGGTCCTCTTCAACAATAGAGAAAGAGGAGGTGGTCAAGGAAAAGGCAACCACCAAAAACAACAACATAATAATTTATAGAGGTAGAACACATGTGCTCGAGGAAATTTCTAAGGAAGGAGGAGTCTATGGGGTTTGACAAAGATTGCATCGATGGGTGGATGCAAATACAATGTGAGCTTCATTGATGACCATACAAGGAAGAAGATATGGGTCTATTTGATAAAGCAAAAAAGTGAGGTGTTTATGCACTTTCAAAATTTCAAGGCTATGGTTAAAAAAAAAACTATGAAATATATAAAGTGCATAAGGTTAGATGGAGGGGGAGTATACTTTTCTAATGTGCTCAATGGTTTTTTGAAAAAACATTGAATTTAGAGGCAGTTTGCATGCAAGTATAATATGTAGAAAAATGATGTTGTTGAGCAGAAAAATGGGCACATAGCAAAAGTTGCAAGAGCATTGATGAATAAGAAGAGCATGCCTCATTGTTATTGGGCTAAGGTTGTTTTCTATAGGTGTTTACATTATGAATAGAGACCCCTACTACTGTAGTGCATGATATGACACCAAAAGAGAAGTTTTGTGGTGAAAAATCGGATGCATTAAATTTTGAAGTGTTCAAATGTATTGCTTATATGCATTTTACCAGATGAGGTGAGAAAGTAAACTTGACATGAAAGCAAAAATATGTGTGTTTATTAGCTATTCCCTTGAGTAGAAAGGGTATAAGTGCTACGATCATGTCACAGGTAAAGTTAGTGTGAGCAAAGATGTTGCTTTTTATGAAATGGCAAGTTCGATGGTGATCTGAAGAAATTTAGGGGCTGATGTAAGAGAGAAAGTGGGTGAAAAAAATACAAGTGTACATGAAGTGCATCCTATTGTGAGGAGACATCTCTCACTCAAGTAACATTGCTAATCTAATTGTTTGATTCACATATCATTTTCTTCTTAGTACTTTTCTTTTTTGAGGCAATGAAAACTACCAAAATGTTGTTGACAATTGATAATGCTACAAAAATTGTGTTTGTTGGACACCCTCTATTTTGAAGATACTATGCTCCTTGCACTTAGTACTTTCTTGTACATGAGATAGAGACCATGAATTTTATAAAATGAGTTGTTGGTAACCTTTGTGTACAACCCATACAGATTTCGTGATCAATTCATAGGCTGCTTATTAGTCACATCAATGGTGCTTTTAAACACCTCCTTTTTTTGAGACACCATCTCTAGAAGCTTCATTGAAGTTTTAAAGCATGTTTTGATGAAAATGTAGCATATTAATATAAATTCTTTGACACTAAATGGCATTATAGGTGCCATAGATGAAAATTTATGGTAGGGCCATAGGCTAATCAACAATATTCTTTAGGTTTTTTAATTATCAAATGTTAATTTGGGTGTTGTACATACTATACTGTAGTTGAAACTTGATAGTGTTTAGAATTTGGGGTAGCTATTTTCTCGTACTTGAGATTAAGGTGACCAATTTTATGATAAGAGTTGTTGGTGCTCTTTGTGTCTAGATATTACATTTTTGTTTTGCATAACCAATATATATGTTGCTTAGTAGTCACATCATTTCGTGTGTTTTGACACCTTAAATTTTTTAGAATCCATCTTTATGAGCTTTGATTGATGTTTTAAAGCATTTCTCTTATATGAATCCTTTTGCAAAAATCTATATTGGAAATTTGCTTATAAAAATTCTTATATAAAAATCAAATTTGGATGCTAGAATCATGGCATCTTATCTAAATTATTGGAAATTGAGCCTAAAAATAGAAGAATAGCACGATCCTAACATGCCAATTTAGCATTTGGGAAATGAGATTTTCCCAATTAATCTAAAATGGTGTTAAATAGTAAATCAAGTCATAGAAAAGGGTCTAATTTAACCTATACTTTGTCTTTTTGTCCAGCAATGCTTTTTGTTTTGAAGAAAGATGGATCTTGGAGAATGTGCACTGACCAGAAAGATCTCAAAAAATCACCTTCAAGAATAGGTTTCCAATATCAAGGATCACTTGACAGACTTTAGGGTTCTTTGTGTTTTAGTCGATTCAATCTGAAAAATGGTTATCATCAGATTATGATCGTTTTTGGAGTTGTATACAAGACCACGTTCAGGACATCCTCTAGATTGTACGAGTATTTGATGATGTCTTCAGTCTCACAAATGCTCCTACAACGGTCAAAAACATGATGGACCCAATTTTTGGAGAGCATAGACAATTTGTGGGCGCCTTCTAACTGAATTCTTTAAAGAGTGAACATGAACACAGTAAACATCTCTTGCAGGTTTTTGACACATTGCAAAAACATAACTTGTTCATCAACGAGAAGAAGAGTGAGTTCTTTGTGCCAGGGATACACCTTTTGGGACACATCATCTCAACAAAGGGTGTACAGATGGACTTGGCTAAAGTAGAGACAATTTGGAATTGGCAAAAACTTAAGAATGTGGATGAAGTATTAGGCTTTTGGGGTTTGTGCTTGTATTACAAAGCGATTCATCAAAAAGTTTGCAAAGATTGCCTTGCCTTTGCATATCCTAACTCAGAAGGGTGTTCTGTTCACATCCTATTTGGATATTGGCTAGATTTATAGAGACACTTTGAGGTTTACTATCATGCTTGTGGTGACTATCATGCTTGTGGTGACATTCTATTAATGCAAGAGGGCCATGTCATAGCTTACAAGAGTAGAATGTCATCTATACATGAGAGGGTTGCATAGGTCTACAAGAAAGATTTGTTATCAGTGATACATGCTTTGACTCAATAGAGCTATTGAAGTTTCATATGTACAAAAATCCCACCTGCTTCTCTATCTTCTTCCCCAACTTGATTCTAATGATAAAATAGAGAATGTTTTCTTTGTTACCCAGTGGGTCATGCTTTGTCTACTCCTATTTCAAATTCTAAGTTTAAGAATAAACTTTCCCAACTTGATTCTAGTGACAAAATAGAGAGTGTAGGTCTTTGAACGGAGAAAAAAACTTGCTGAGCGCTTGTAGCGCTTGCATGTTGCGTACAGTCGCATGCCTCTTTCCCCTGCTTCCCTTACCTTCGTCCTCCCCAGCTCCATCGCGCTGCACCTGCCTGGCACACACTCTGCCCCCGAGAGGGGGTTGAAGCATGACTCTACATGATGCCTTGCTAAACGGGCTCACGTCCCATCTCCCCTCAAACCTCATGGATCTTACCAGCCCTTCCTCCCCTGTTCGCCTCAATCACCCCCTGTATAACACTCAGAGGGTCAAAAGCCCAAAGGGCCAACCCCAGTTCACTCAGCTAGGTTCTACCCCTGGTGGAATGCTAGGTAGCTTCCATCCCACAGCTGGTGCATGCAACCTTCAACCTATTCAAAGGACTCCTGTTCAAGCGCTAACAAGGTCCCCTATTCAAACGTATGCTGAGGCTATCAGAGGACAGCAAGACAGAACATTTACAAACGTGCTACAACATGGGATAGCAGGTATGCTACCTAACCCGTCTAAGTTCCATAGCCCTACTTGGAATATTCATGAAGGATTCCCTATGGATGACATTGATTCCCTCACGGCACACAATGTCCCTTTTGCTCGTCTATTACCACATGGGCTTCAGTGGCAGGGCCAAAACAAAGGTACAGTCTCAGAAGGTGTTAATTTAGACACTCAGAACATAAACGCCCCTCCTGCTAGTCCTCAAGGTAACACAGAAGCAGATACCTCTGAATCTATAGAGGGCATTGTTATCAAACAACAAGACCTTCAAGCTTGGTTCTCCCAACTGTCTGATAGAGTAGTTATAGGGCTCTGCCATGGGCCAAGACCTTCTTTGGATACTCTGAAATCATGGGTAGCCTCCAACTGGGAAAGCAGAAACCTCTACCCTCAGCATATTCAGTATCTACCGAACAACTATTATCTCTTCTTTTTCGAAGATGCTAACAGCGCCCTACAAGTAATCTCTGAAGGGCAGTGGCTTATCAAAAACACCCCTATCTCCTTCTACAAATGGTACAAGGGCTTCAACCCTAAAGGAGAGAAGCCAACCAAGGTACCTGTCTGGGTCGACTTCCCGGATCTGTCAGTGGAATTCTATCCTTGGCTGAGAAATTTGGGTAATTCTATTGGAAAGGTTTTGGGGCAAAAGGCTAGGGGTGGAATAAACCCTAAATGGGATCCGCAGCTTCTTATTGAAGTTGACATTAGTAAAACCCCTCAATCCAAAATACCAATCAAGGACTGTACTGGGGCCCTATTGCATGAGCATAAGATTTTGTACCGCAACCTACCTAATTCGTGCTTCCACTGCTTTCAGCAAGGACATCTCATAAGGGAATGCCCTTCCTTGCTCAAAGAAAAAGCCACTCACCAAACGGATAAAGACCCTAAAGCCCAACAGCCCAAGGTCAATCAACAAGCTTTCAAAAAACCTATACCTAGGATGGCAAAGAAAAAAGCCCTGTCTACTGCTAACAGCAATTATTTTGATGTCCTCCTAGAGGAGGTATTTGAACCATTTGCTGGTCCCTCACTCCGTCCTCGGGCTGAACCTTCAAATGAGACTAATGGGGCACCTAAGGTTCCCCTGGACCCTGACAGTCAATACCCCACTGGCCCAGCTATTGAGAAGCAAATTCCCCTCTCTAGCCCGCATACAAACTCAGGTTGCTCATCCGAAGCAGAAAGTGAAAGTGAGTATGTCCAGAGTACTCAAGGCATACAGCAAGATGTTTCAGCAGAAATGCTCAAATTTTCCAGGGAACTTGACTTAGAAGATCAAAAAAAAAAGATGGAACTAGACAGCTCCCCCATTCCTTCTGTAGACATCTTGATGTCCCAGGCAGAGGAAGAGAGCTTAACGAACATCAAGGGTCATAAACACAAGATAAAAGTCGAGAAGTCTACTGACCCTAACAGGGCTTCTGTTTCATCGATTAAACCTAACAAAAACTCTAAAAAATGAAATGCCCTAACCTCAAAGGCCTTACCCTGAATTGCAAAGGGCTTACCGATGCTGCCAGGCCAATGGTAATCAAAAAGTGGCTAGCTGATCTGTCTACGCAACCTGACTTTTTATGCTTGCAGGAACTCAAAATAGCAGGAAAGAATCTGGAAATGAATCTTAATAGAATCAGCTCTGGGTATAACTGGTTTTTCACTAATCATAGTGGTGGAAAAGGAGGCTGTGCAATTGGAATTGCTTCCAAATGGTCCAAGTTTATTGCTAGCTCCCAGTCGTCCACTAGAGGCACTTGGACAGCAGTCACTTTATCTGATCCATTCAACTACACTGTAGTAAGTGTCTATGCCCCCAATGCTATTTCTGAAAGGTCTCTATGCTGGAAAGAGCTGGCTGGGCTGCCCAAAAATATCTTGATTGCAGGTGATTTCAATATGGTAGAGCATATCTCTGATAGGTCAAGGTCACTTGGGCAAACACTTGCAGGGACAGAAAAAGTATGCTGGTTAGACTTGTTGGATGCCTTGAATATTATTGATGTGTCAGAAGACTGTGGATTTACTTGGAGCAACAACCAAGTTGGTGAATGCTTCAGGGCTGCTATATTGGACAGAGTCTATATGTCGGTTAATGTGTTGCAGGATCACTGGTTTGTTAAGTGTAAATCTGATGCTTCTTTGACCTTATCTGACCATAAGCCTGTCTTCATTGATTTGTTGAGGTCTGATACTGCTTTTAAGGCTGGTTGGCCTCACTTAGATCAATCTTTGCTTGGTTTAAACTCCATAAAAGAAAAGATAAAAAGCATTTTGCACTGTGCATTCTATTCTAACAATTCCCCAGGCAAAGCTTGGGAAGTAGCCCTGCATCACATACAACATACTCTGACTTTATATAAAAAAATGGCCAAAGACCTTAGAGCAAAAAGAAGAGTGATGATACATGGGGAGCTCTCCAAGCTGGAGAAAAGCTCAGCCAGTTCTAACTACCCCTCTAAGAGACTCACTGAGCTTAGAAATGAACTCAGGCTGGAAGAGATCCTTGAAGCTAACAGTGCCCTTGCTTTCACTAGGGAATACTGGGCTGGCAAAATTGACAGGCCTACCAAAAATATGTTTCAACTTCTTAAAAAGAAAAAGGCTAAGGATTTCATACCCCCTCTTAGGGGACAGGGAGGTCTCCTGGCCCAGACCCAAAAGGAGAATTTAACCATTGCTTATGATCACTTTACCAAAGTATTCTCTGAAGCTCCCAAAAGAGACCAAAAGACTCAAGAAGCAAGGGAAAAAATAGCCTTGCTTAGAGGGAAGACTGTGCCTAGTTCTATGGCCAGCCCCCTGGAAGCACCTATCTCTGAAGGGGAGCTCAGAGAATGCATTGATAAATTGAAAGTTGGTAAATCTCCAGGGCTGGATGGAGTACCAAATGAATTTTTTAAAATGTACAAAGACTTTGTGACCCCTTACCTGATTCTAGTGTGGCAAGAAGCTGTTAAAAAAGGATTTCTTCCAGCCTGTATTAATACTGGGGTGGTCAAACTCCTTCATAAAAAAGGATGCAAGGAGGAGTTGAATAACTGGAGACCCATCACCTGTCTGACTTCTATCTATAAAAATTTTGCTCTAGCCCTAGCCAGAAGACTTAGCCCCTTGATGGACACAATCATCCTCAAAGAGCAAAAAGGGTTCATTAAAGGTAGATTCATCTTGGATGCAATTATTTCTCCTTGGGAGGGCATGGAATATGCCTATGAAATTGAACAAGACTTTCTATTCTTTAAAGTTGACTTTGATAAAGCCTATGATAGAATTGAGTGGGACTTCATTCTGCAAGCTTTGCATGATATTGGTTTTGGTAAAAGGTTTATAAAGTTTGTGCATGTTCTTCTTGGAAATGCTTATGCTAAAGTAGCCATAAATGGTGAATTAACTGACCTCATTACTCTCAAAAGATCCATAAGGCAAGGGTGTCCCATAGCACCTCTGCTTTTTGCTATACTTTCAGATGCATTGGGATGGTTGGTAAAGGATCAGATGCATAAAGGCTTGCTCAAGGGTATTCAAATTGCTGGCACAAATGTTGATTTATGCCTACAGATGTTTGCAGATGACACTAATGCGCTGTGTAAACTTGATTAGGGGTCTGCTGATGCATTTTTGAACTGTTTAAACACTTTCTGTATAGCCAGTGGATCCCATATTAACCATCAGAAAACAGGAGTTAAAGCTTCAAAAGGTTCAGTCCCACAACCGGTGATTGATGCTGGTTGCCAGATTCTTCCTGATGGCCACATTTTCAGATTACTGGGCATACCAATGGGCTTTAAGGTGACAATGGCCCAAAGGTGGGACTGGGTCATGGACAGATTCAGGAAGAAGGTTTTGATGTGGCAAAACATGCAGCCTAATCTGGCTGCCAGATCCTTTGTGCTCAACCACTATATCTTGCCATCCATAATTTACTACCTATCTTGCTGGAAACCCACCAAACAACAGCTGAACCAGGTCATTACCCTTGCTAGAAGATTTTTGTGGTGGGGTAAGGTTGCAAAAATTTCTTGGAACACTTGTTGTATGCGCAAAATAAGAGGTGGTCTAGGCATTTTGAATTTAGAAAAGCTAGCCCACAAGATGGTAGGTAAGTGGATAGCTAGGTCTGTGTCTTCTAATGATTTCTGGGCTTGTCTTATCAAAAGAAATATTAGCAAATTCTCACTTGGAAAAATCTCTCCTTGTGGGATACTGTCACCTCCTCTGTCAAGCTGACACCTGCAGGCAGCACCCTAACTGTCGCTCTTTGGAAATCTTGGTTTGAGGTTAGGAAAAGCATGCACATCTCCTTGAAAAAGGCCTTGTCTCATGACTTTCTGATGCAGGACTCTATATGGATTGGTCTCATCCCTCAGAAAACAGGACGAAAGCTTAATATCAAGGCTCATAAATGCTTCAAAGCAGGCTTCCACAAATGGGCAGACATGTATAGAAATGGTGAATGGGTCTCAGCTGAAATGCTTTCTAACACTAATCTTTCTCATGGCTGTTGTTCTGAACTCTTGAACAGGATTATTGAGCTTAAAGGTCTGCTCCAAGCTGAAGAGATAGCGAGGACTAAGCATGGAAATATCAAAGAATGGGCCTGGAAAGCCATTTCCAGCTACAGCATGGTTCCAAAGTTTGATGAAGCACTAAGGAAGAATCTGAATAAGAAATGGAACTTGCAATGGAACTCAAGGCAATGGAGCTACAGATTTAAGTGTATTTGGAGTTTTGCTTACCCCATTAAGCATAGCTATCTTGCCTGGTCCATTATGCATCAAGGTGTATGGACTGGAGCCAGAGCACTTAAAGCTAAAATTGGAGATGGAAAATGCAAAAGATGTCAGGCTGAAGAAGACTTATCACACATCTTTTTTGGTTGCAAAGCTAACAAGAGAAAGCTGCAGTTATTTCATTACTGTTGTTCGAGCCTTCACCCTCAACCTCTTACTATTAATGAAATCCTCCTTGGAGAATGTAATAGAATCGACATCCCCCTGTGGAATCTATGGAGAATGGAATATTTATGGGCCTGCTGGACCCAAAGGAATGAAGCAATCTTCCAATCTCAGTTCAAAGACAACTCTTGTTTTTTCTCCATGGAGCTTAAAAGAATAGCTGTTAAATCCTCCAAGCAGATGATAGAAGTGTACTGTCAGCCTCTTAACTCTATTCAAAAGTGCCTAAGGTGGCAGTGCTGGCGTGATGCCATGCTCTCATATTATTCCTCAGATAGACTTAGGATGATTTGTTTGGCCTTATCTTTGTAAAGAAGTCGGGATGCCTCTCTTCCCTCCTGTGAGGCACTGTTGTAAAGCTCCACCCCTTTTTTAATACAATTTCATGTTTTCTCAAAAAAAATAAAAATAGAGAGTGTTTTCTTTGTTACCCGATGCGTCACGCTTTTTCTACTTCTATTTCAAATTCTAAGTCTAGGAATGAAGTTTATTATGCACAAGAATCTTCCTCAAAGCCTCCTGCTTCTCTCATCTTCTTCCCCACACCAACAACTAACAAGCTTCAATGTTAAATACTCGAGCTACGAGCTTACATACTAGCCAAACTACTCATTATATGAAAGTTTAGTACAAGTTAAACTTCAGTTGAGTTGCTTAGGGATACAACCGTGTTTTCTTAAATGAATTTCCTTCTAGCTTACACCTTGGACAAGGTGTACAACATGAATAGATGGCCTTCCACGTAGTAGTAAACCAATTAGTAAGCTGCCTTATAGGCTTAATCATAAAGAAGCAATTGAGATAGAATGCTAGTTTGCAAACTTCCTCTGCAAGGGTTATATTGAACCCATTTCTTCACCATGGAATTCTCCTATTTTATTTTGGTGAAGTTTCCAAGGCAATACTATGCACATGTGCATAAATTACCGCAAATTGAACTCAGCTACATTAAGAATAAGTACCCACTACCACCGGTAGATAAATCGTTTGATCAATTACATGGATATAACTTTTTTACAAAAATGAACCTACATTCAAGGTACCAACAAGTATGTAATAAAGCTTGTATGCCCCAACTACGTTATGATGCATATGAATAGTGTCCTACAACCATACCTGGACACTATTACTTGGACAAGTCCAATATCGTTTTCCTCGATGATATCCTTATTAACAATGCTACCAAAGAGGATACATTCCAAGGAGATGATTTATTTTAGGTTATTGTCGTTAGGTTGACCAAGACACATAAGTTTATTACCACCAAGTCTACTATCAAGGCCCAAATTAATGTAGCTAGTCGTGGAGCATATTTAAAAGTATGGTTTGCCTAGTAACATAGTAAGCGATTACAATCCAAAATTTAACATCCCATTTTTTTAAAGGCTATTTTTAAGAGATTGAGTACACAACTCAATCTAGGTACATTTGATCATCCTAGGATGGATAGTCAAGACCGAAAGGGTCAACCAAGTGTTGAAAGATATTCAACAAGTGTAAGAAACAAACAGATTGGGAAGATTATCTCTCTAATGGTGAGTTTGCTTACAATAGTACAAAACAAGTTGCGACCAAGTTTAGTTTATTTTTGCTTATTCAACCAATGTCGAGTATTTCCTTTAGAACCATATAGCAATGCTACATACGGCTCACCAAAATGTTCACCAAGCTTAAGACCGTTATAGAAAATAAATAGATGAAAAGAAAGTCATGTTTCTTATAAGAAAGGTGGTGATATCTTCTTGAAGGTTCCACAACAATTAGAAAGTCTAAAAATTGGACCCACATCTACATTATCTCGAAGATGGACCATTTGAAATACTCAAGAAAATAAAGAATTGGTCTATAAATGAACTCTTCCACCATATTCTTAGGTCTATGTAGTATTTCATGTAAGTTGTTTACAACAATTATGTCAAGCTGGCAATATTGTTACTCAAGATATCTTGGTTTATTTCATTAAATTTCCAAGTTAATTGCACGAACCTAAACAAATCATGGATTCCCAAGAGGTATGGACACAACATCACATTCGTCATCAAGTGGAAAGACAAACCTCATGAAGAGGCCACTTGAAAGAACATTGTTGTTCTTAAGAAGAAATTTCTCACCTTTGTTTTTGAGAACAAAAACTTTGCTCTAGGAGGGGAGTAAAGTTGAAGATATGGATCCTTCAAAACACGGCTCCAAGTTGATGGCACCAACGGAGGCCTATTTGGTATAGATAGGGGGTTGGAAAGGGAGGAATGCCAGGTTGTTTGTCCCTCATTCTCTATATCTTAGCCATGGCCGATGAATGTACTTGATGTAAAAGTTGACTGTGTAGAAGAAAAACTACACAAAACCAACCTATGCTATGTAGCACAAACCACAAACTACAAAGTACCTCTTAGAAAGGAATCTACGATGTTCGAAGACTTGCACAAAAGGACGAAATGGCCTACACAATACTACCAAATTTTGATGAAGATTATGGAGCTCTGCAAACACTCACCAAAAATGATTTCAACCTCAGAAAGCAAGCTAGGAAGGTGTCAGGCTGCTGTCTAAGATGCCGAAGCTCATTATGATACCAATTGTTAGAAACAATGCTACAAGAATGCACATGAACATGGAGAAGATGAAGGCAGAGCTTAAGAGTGCACACCATAGAAAGTAGTATTATTGAGTGTACCAATCCAAAGATAATGCTTACTCAAAATAATGAATGTATATACAAGAGGAAAAAAAACCTCCTAGTGAGGAAAAAAAGTGCATGATAGGATCCTATGTGTGTTCACACACTACTACCATAATATGGTAGCAAAACTCTTGAATTTTTTTCCATAAAATTATTGAAAATCCTAAACAAAACCTTGAATGGCCATCTTTTCTTCTTAAGATTTGATGTTTTTGGTTTATTATGTAATAATATTCAAACTTACATATTAAAAAAGAAAAGGCCTAATCATCCCTTATCATTTTTTATTTCTATGGGTGAAAGACTCTCAAGAATCTACTCCACCAATGAACATTCAATTTCAACGATTTGAAATTTATGCACAATTAATTAATTTCATATTCACATTACAACATATCTCATGTTCCTTTATTGTGATCGTCTCTCAAGTTTAAATACATAACATGATTGTAGAGAATATATGATGTATTGAAGCACATGATTATAGTCATACTACTATTATGCACATGCATTATTGAACTTGATACCCTTTGAAGCCATGAATTGCACTAGGGAACTTCAAATTTTGAAGGCATCTCTTAAAGCGCTATGATAATAGAATACGCCTCAAAGGGACACAACCGTCGAGCCTTATAATGTTGCATACACCTTTCTTCTAATGCATAAAAAGGGTGTGATCAAAGACATTCAAACACAAACAATGGCATAAGAGAAGCAAACACAAAACTCATGTACATAAGCATACAAACTAGTCCAAGCCTAACTCGATGCTAAAAGAAAGACTGCCAACTTGTAATATTCATATGGCTTAAGGATACTTTTCTAGCTCTTGCTAACCACACAAAGAACCCAAAAAACCATACAAATTTAGCAAAAGAATCATTAGTCATTGGTATAATCAGGATAAGCAAGCACAAATGTGGCAAAGATGGCATTGAAAAGGTATATTGGTTTGTCCAACACAAGTGCAAAACACAACATTGCATGGTATAGGGAATAGTAGATAAAACAGACATACTTTTTGGTAATATACTAATGAATCCCTAACAAAGGCCTAAATATCAACAATAAGCATTCACAAAATAAGCTTAATTTGAGAGCAAACAAGGCAATTGTGAAAAATAGAGGGACTATCGTGGTGCAACATAATGGAGATTGCCTTGCACATTTGCAAGGCATAGAATGCCTCTGTGACATACTTGTCCAACAAACATGCTCATATGCCTATACCAAGAAACCCAATAAATGCAATTGTTTTGTTTGTTTTTGTAAGATAGTTGACCAAAAAAAACATCATGCTGTGAAACCCCCATTCCAACAATGCCAACCCTTCACCGCAAACAACCTATGGATTGCTAACCCGATCGTGTGACCAACATGATAAGCCCTTATTACACGCATCCCCAAGGCTAAGTAGGAATCCTAAGATTACGTATAGCTCACTCTCGACTATCTAAGTATTTCAAACAGACGAATTGTTGAGCTACATCATGAAGAACCATCGCTTCAATTGGCACTCCCTCCAAAGAGAGGTGCACAACAAAGTTCTTGAAATGTCAACCTCAACCCTTGCATGGTGAAAGCGCATCACCATAAGAAGACTTATCTTCAGCATGCAACCCTCACATGTCCCCAAAGTACCAAGACACTTTCCATGTACCATGAGTATGGATCTAAAGCCACATCTTTAACTTCAAGACAAAGGTTTGGTGCAATTTCCACCCTCTCGTTGCAAATCATAACAATCTTGATTGAATATCTATGTATTATTTCACAATAGAATCAAGCTCATGAAAGAAGTGTGTTGTTTTTTCAAACTAGGAGGGATATACATTGTACGCACAAGATACTTTCACATTGCTGAGTTGAAAACGGGGGTTTTGAGTCTTCAAAGAGTTGGTCTAACGGTCAGGCTTTGGCCTTTCAACGTACGGATTGAGATCAAATCTCCCATCAGGTGACCTCTAGAGGGACACCTTGTGCTCATCTCGTGTTCACGTTGCTAGGGCTCTTGCCCTTGGACACTCGAGTACATCCTCCTTCTTGGGTGGTTCACCCAAGGAGGAGGTTCCTAGCTGGTTGCTACGAGTTCTCTCCGTCGTTCCCAACACGTAGTGCATCAATTAGGTGGCCATGGTGATGTCTACATGTGGCTCTTGCCCAATGCTACGCGGCCCTTGCCGACCATGATGCATCAATTAGGTGGCCATGGTAATGTCTACACTTGGCCCTTGCCCAATGCTACGCGGCCCTTGCCCGACCATGTTTCATGGCTAATATTTGGAAGGGATAAGCACCTCCCCATGTGGGCCATTTGGTGCATCGAAAAAAAAAAAACGTGGGTTTGAGGTTTGAAAAACAAGTCCTTAGCAAAAGACCCAAAAATCGTGACAAACAAGTTCTAAAGAAAACACCTCAAAATGGGCAATCCAATGAAGCCATGGAGGTACAACTTGATGGGCATATCATCCTATCTAACGGCTGGTTCTTCACCTTCATATACACTGAGATCAATTTCTCTTGAGCCCTTGTCGAAAGCAAAGCAGGGATTCTTCATTGACACTTCCCTCTCACGCGGAGACCTGCTATGTCAGTAAACCTTGCCATTGGTAGAAATGTCTGTGTCAGTAAAGGCGTCATTGCTGTTATCTCTGGACATTATGTGCTCTTTTGCTATAGGCTCACCCTAGCAACACCTGTGGCCGCTTCCACCGGGGCGGCCAGAGGCCATCTTATTGGGAGACTGTTGCAGGCAATGTGAAAGCTTAGAGCTGCACAACACAGAAGCAAAATGGAAAAAGGGCAGGAAGAGAAAGAAAGGGGGGGGACGCTTACGTTCACCGAAATATTATTGGAAAGGTTGGGACGACGCTCACCTGCCACATAACAGCGAAACAGAAGCAGATGCTGATGAGTGAGACGCTTGCAGAAAGGGAAGACAGCAGACAGCTTAGAGAGCGTTACCGGCAGAGGAGGAAGGGGCCGTTGAACGAGCGAACAGCAGCAGGGCCATCGTCAACACTCCCACTAAGAAGCTTAATAAGCTACGCAACCTCATTCTTTATTCAGAAACTCTCCTTCTTGCTTTGCTTTTCTTGTAGCCACTACCTACGCTCACACTGCACAGCAACTTTCCCTCACCGGCTGAGGGTAAAACACGAGCTCTCATGCCCTATGTGGCTTCAGAGCTCCTACGTGCCCCCCCCCCCCCCCCCCCCCCCCCCCCCGACCTCTTTCTCCTTTCCTACGTGGCCACGCGCCTTTTCCAACCCCCCTCCTGCATCGCCGTCACTTCCTATCATTAAAAAAGCAAAACTCCCCGTCTCCCCTGCCTCCTCGCCTTTTTCACTCTCTCTCTCTCTCCCTCACCCGTCCCCCTACCTCCAGCCTGTTGCAGCTCCACCCCCGCCACCCGGCCATTCAAGGTGTGTGTGTGTGTGTGAGAGAGAGAGAGAGAGAGAGAGAGAGAGAGCGAGAGAGAGAGAGGGCTAAGGGGTGGGGCATTGTGAAGGACATACAAATCCGTAAATGCACACATAGGCATCTGCACTTTCATAGAGGGTGAGGATAGCCTTAAATCACCCCTCCTGAGGGCCGCTGATGGAAGCTCTATTTCGACGAGCTCATAATCCTCGTAGGAAGGAATTTAGGGCAGTCGGAATTTAGTATCCAAGCGGGCTTAAATGAGCATTTTCAATTTGATTCATTCATGAAGTTTTTGTGCAGATGGGGACCGACATATCGGGAAATATACCCATGGTTGTGCTCTCTAGTTCTGATGGCAAAGGTGAAACCATGTTAGCTCCACAAAGGATTTCACAGCGGCGACGAAGACGAAGAAGACAGCGAAGCCGAGTTCCTTCCGGCACGACGGTATCGGTGATATCTTCTGATTCTAATGAAGAAGGTACAGATGTAGACATCTCGGTTGTTGTACAAGGCTTTGCTACTCTCAATATTGGAGAAAAGGGAGCTGGAGAAAAGCACCTTGTGAATGTGGAGGTGCAAACAGAGATCTCCATACCACCAAAAGTGTTTGTGGAACCAAGCATGGTAGATAGGGTGCTAAGTAGGACTTGTGGTGTTCCAAAAAATCAAGCAAAGCAACAGGAAATTCATGTGGCTTATTTTCCTCCACTAAATCAACCAATTATAAGCAAGGAAGACACCACATTGTTGTTGAACAAGACTGCCTCGAAGAAGAAGGTGAGCTATGGCCAGACTTTTGAAGAAGATGTCGGTACAAGTGCTGCCCAGAAGAACATCTCTCGCACACAAACAATGATCTTTGGCCAACCCTGTAAAGCTACTAGCCCTACACGTCCCTCCGCATGCATTCACTTGGAGGGGAGTGTGAAGCTCATGTGTGAAAAACTTGGCCTAATGCATGAAGTGGAGCCTCTTCCCCTCCCAAATGATACCCCTTCAAGTGTAGCCCCTTTTCCTTCATGTGAGCCTCATTGCCCTCCTTCCCACAACACACGGTCTAAGGCAAAAAAGAAAGACAGCAAAAAAGGTGTATGAGGAGGATCTTTCAGCTTTACCTAGTGCCATGTAATGGTTTTTGGTTTTATTCATTTTGGGTTGCTCTCCAAAATCGTAACTTTTGGCATAAATATGTAATATCGTCCCCAAAATTGTAACTTTTCGCATCAATATTTCATCTCCTCCATTTGTAATATCTATCTTGTCCTAGTTCTTGTGTTGTCATTTGTTTTTTCTTTTGAGACAAGACAAATTGCTGCTTAGTGTGATAATTTTCTATTTGAAGTTTCTCACAACTCTCAAAAGCTGGCCACTTTTAATTTTTATTATGCATTTTTCTTTACTTGCTATGGTGGAAATGCAGATGTGTTTGGAGGGAACTTTTTCATATTTAAGGTGAATATTTTCAGCATGTTGCTCTTGAAGTCCCACTTTATGGTCAAAGTTTTGGAGAGTTTGGTGGATGTTTGCGGAGGGCTCTGAATGCAATAGGCATGGACATCGGGAGTAAGTCGACACAAGTGGAGGTCCATTTTAGGTTTTCTAAAGCTGATCGTTTAACTGCCATGGCTCATGGAGCTCGAGAAAATGCCATGCACAGATGTATGGAGCATCCTTGAGTACCAAGTGATTGCATGATGTGGAGTTTTTAAGTCTACACTCCTCTTCCAGTCTTTGACTTCCACTCATTGACTCACCTAAAGCCGTGCACTAGGGACATAAAACACCATGGAAAAACACACCACCATCATAGCTGCCACAAACCACAACACTTCCAGATGCAGTGACCTATGCATCCATCTCACAATGACTAGACCTATTGACAAGGGAAGCAAAGATTTGAAAGAAACAATCCTACTCTCTCTCTCTCTCTCTCTCTCTCTCTCTCTCTCTCTCTCTCTCACACACACACACACACACACACACACACACGCGCGCGCACATTCTCTTGAAATAAAGAAATGGAAACTGTTGATATGTTCTCATCAATTGAGAAATAATAAACACATTTTTCCCAAAAGCTGCTACAACTTATTTAAGCTAACAAAGTGCACACCAAAACTTTTCAGAAGCTCTATGTTCCCAAATAACTGATCTTTTATATATTGCATAGGATTTTACCATATACGAAAAGTGATCATGTCTTCAAAAGCTCTCTTTACAAAATGGTATTTAAAACATATACCACCGAGTAATACTATGATAAAAAAGGATAAAGAGGCATAAGAGAACAACAAAATGGTAGGATTATGGGTTATCTTCTTCTTCTTGATCTTCACATAAGTCATCCTTTGCTTGTCTATCAGCTATGCCTTGGAGTGTCACTCTCTTCCTTCTAGGAAGTAGGGGAAATGACTCCAAATCCACTTGGCTATCACTCTTTTTTGGTGCATTCTTTCGCTTCTTGTGATTCCCCTTCTCAATGAAAGGCCTTGCACGGACCAAGGATGTCCCAAACCCATCCTCTATATGCGTCAATCCCTCTGATGGATTGGGGATCATAGAGGAGTGACATGCTTTGTACGCTTGAAGGGATGCTAGCATCTGAAATGAAGACCGCTTGACATGTTGTAGTAACAAAAGATCCTCACCTACATGTGAAGCCATGCACAAAATTACATCTTTAAGGTGTAAACATTAACAAAACAAAGTAATAAGGAGAAAACCTGCTCCATAATGCTTTGCATATACCTGCAAGTTGCAAGGATTTCACGATTGCATTTTGTATCTCAAGAAGTAAGACATTTGAGGTGGGGTTTGGCCCTTTCACTGTGGATCCATGATTTTCATCTTCTCTTTGATCCTCAAAGCTATGAATTAGAGTGTGTACCTCTTCAAGAGCGGAGATAGGTATATCATCAAGGTCATCCCTGTGGACCATCGTGCATGGATGATCTAAGAAGACAAAACCACAATTAGTAAGGATGATCCTAGGTGTTGTTTTGCATCATGCAAAAGTAAAAGAAGTAGCCCACAAATTAAGCAAATACTTACTATCATTCACTGCTATAGTATACATGTGTAAACCCGTTTGTACAATGGTTTTGATGTCAAACCCTGCCAAGATCATCACCTTTACTTGGTGTTTGCACATATTCCCTCGTAATGCCCAATCACACTCGCAAGTGGCCCACTCAGTGTCAGCATTACGAACGGTGTAGGAATGGAGCTGCTTTGACATGCTAAAAACCCTTGCATGTCGAGGGTCATTAGCATAGAAGCCCACATTTTCATCGGGGATGTCTAGAGCTCTAGCCACCGAGTTCTTCACGATATCCATGATCTTGAAGTTTTGCTTGAATCCTGACTCTTTGAGCATATCTTGATACCAATAATAGGGATGGCATCGACTCACCAACCCCTTAATCAACCAATCAATGCGTCGGCCATGAATGGTACGACGACCGCATAAAAATCTAGCCTTCAACAATGCATGGTAAGATTCTATGCTGCCGTTTGTATCTTGATTGGCGAGCTACATTGTCCTAGATGCTCTAATCCACATACCTAGATGCATTATCATCCGGGATGAATCATTAAAGGGGTACAAAACAGAAAATTCAGCAAGCAAAGCTTAGAAAGAAACATCATTGTAGAATAACATATACCAATGCAAGGCAACCATTGGTGCTTGAAGTAGTTGATAAATTTCTCTTCAGCTTCGTACTTGAGGAAGAACTCATTAAGCAAATTGTGTGCTTCATCTTCTCTTTCATAGGAGCTTGTTCCTTGCTTACCACGCATATGCATAATCATCCCTAGATGTTTAAACATGTCGGCACGTACCACTGGGTTTGCTACTTTTTTGACAAGATTTTTCAGCCATGCCCTCCTCACATGCCAAATACATAGAAGTATGGGCAACCCAAAGACTTCCCTATAGCACAACTATGAATGTAATCAAAGACACATGAAAACATGGCTGAAATGAGTATATATGAAGAGATATCATGTCACACTCACCGCAATGATTGAATCTCAGCTTCGGCATCGTCCACCATCCAAGCATTTGGTTCCCAACCTTTTCTATGATCAAGAACTCGATTCCTCAATGCAGTAAGCCAACAAGAGATATTGACACGTGTGCTAGAGGAGGTAATACTCCATGCAACTGGCACACCATTGCGGAAGGCATCAAAAGCCAATACGGTGTAAAGATGGAACTACAAAGTTGTAGACCACATGAAAACTTAGTGTAAATATACAATAGCAAGTAGAAGACTTGTAAAAAACCTATCCCTAAATTTAAAACCATACCTTGTACTTGTTAGTTCCAAAGGTGGCATCCATGGCAAGCAAGTTATCATGGCCGTACTTGCTCATTATGTCCAGCTGCCATTTTGTTTGAATTCCAAGAGTAAAGGGTTTGTCTTCACTAGAACTCATGGGTTGGTAGAAATAAACATGCGCTTGGTTATCCATCACCCAATTGTGAACGCTAGTTGCATCATCAGCGCTTGTGCGAAATGTAATGTCCTCCATCTTGCAAGAGATGTTCAAGACATCTCGCATTGTGAGAAACAAATCTCTACTTGTGTGTAGGCTGCCACCCATCATATTTCTCTCTGCCGTCTCTATGTGATGCGCAAACACTTGTTGTGGGGTGAAGCCCTTGAGGAGCATGTCTAAGATCCAATCCTTCATTTGTTGCGATAAGCATGGTGCAAATTGTAGCCTCTTCTCGGATCCGTGATAGTTTTTACCATGGCAAATATTGTCATCTACATCAACATGATTCCATTGGATAAAGTTTATCCTTGCAACATTAGGGTATAGATAGAGTTGGGGAACCACAAAATGGCATTGACATCCTGATTTGTTTTTGCCTTCTTGACCTCTTCTTTTTGGGTTAGGTTTAGGAGCTTCACCGCGATAGTCGTCGGGTCCAAAAGCACACCAATATCCAATTTGTGCAAGGTGTGATTCGATAGTTGGCCTACTTAATGCATTTGGTTGCTTCACCTTTTTCCAATGTATATTGAAATGTGTCGGCGCATCCTCCTTTGCACATTCCCCAATGAGAAAGTCGTCGATTCGGCTCCAAGGAACATAAGCTACTTGAAGGGCACTATACTTTGAATGGGAATCATGCAAGATATCCCAATGCAAATTGCAAGCATCAAAAGGACCTTTCATGGGATTTTGAACATGGATACGACGAGCAAGCACTTGATTACATGCCATGTCGGAAGGGGGTGAGGATAAAATCCAAGATCGTTGCGACGATGATACAAATGCTTGTACAATTTTTATCAGCTTTTTGTTTCTGTCCAGCAAATTGTTGAAGGTGATAGAAAAGGAAGGGGAATGGCTATGGGCAATACTCAATTTTTCACCCCGTGCCAGAGGCCTAGCTAGTGGTCAATTTTCTGAGAGTCCATTCTTTGCTACAATAAAAAATCGCTAGCATTGGCAGAACAAGGCCAATAGCTCAAGTCTTGCTACATTGCATTGCTCGGGATGGCGGCGTCGATCTTGCCGCATCTCTGCCCAGATACATCAAGAGCGAGGCGTTGTGAGCAGTGAATACCTCGAACACTGCTTGGAGGCTGGAGGTGCCCTTGATTTAGCCTCCTCTACATTGGCCCTATGTGGGATGGTCGAATTAGCCGCAACATCAATCAACAAATGCCGCACAGGCAGCCAGCTGAAAAGGAGGGGTTATCAAGGGAATCGTGGAGGTTATTGTCATGCTGTGGGGGGAGAGGCAGCAGCGAGCTAAAGAATTGCGGATTAAAGCAGAGCCGCATCTGCGTGGATGTATCAATGTGTATGATGGCAGATGCCGTAGTCCTTGTCGAATGGGAAATGGGTGCCTTTTCTTGTATTCAGAAAATGCAGCAATCACTTGTATGCAGAGGATGAAGTGGTGAGCCATCTACTTTGTAATGCGAAACATTTCTGAGGAGAGGCATGGTAGGCATTGCTGCTTTTGGAGCATGATGATACACTAAATCGGCGAAACACTGCTCAATAGGGGGTGATGGGAGGATTTTGACGGGCCTTTTCCTGTATTCAGAAAATGCAGCAACGAGCCTGCATGCTAACTGAGGAGACAGGGGGCGGGGTTTTAGTGAAGGGCCCGCAGGGTGTGTGTGTGTGTGTGTGTGTGTGTGTGTGTGAGAGAGAGAGAGAGAGAGAGAGAGAGAGAGAGAGAGAGAGAGAGAGAGAGAGAGAAGGGTGGGGCAGGTGAGATCGCATCTCCAAAGACGTGGGGGGCTGCCGCTGTGCGAGAGGTTTATGGCGAGCGTGAAAGGCGAGGGTTGGAAAAGGCGCGCGGCCACGTAGGAAGGGAGAAAGGGGTCGGGGCGGCCACGTAGGAGGTCTGAAGCCACGTAGGGCATGAGAGCTCGGGTTTTATCCTCAGCCTCACCTTGGTCACCCATGCTTACAGAGTCCAATTTCCAACAGAGACAGACGGGCAGGGCTCAACTCCCAACAAAGATAATCATAAATTTATAAACCATCTGGCATCCACCCTTCCAACTTCAATATTTTACCTTCTTAAATAGGGCACCCACATCCTCAGTAGACAGGGTAAGGGGGCCAAATGACCCCCTCTTCTATCTAAGACAGACAAGGGCTTCTATGCTATATATAATGGAGCTTAAAATTTTCAAAGCCAAATGTGTCGTGTGTATTGTCTCAGTGAGAGAGATAGAGAGAGAGGGTGCATGCACCGACGATTGCACAACACAGGTGCGTGTCTAGAGAGAGAGAGAGAGAGAGAGAGAGAGAGAGAGAGAATGTGTATATATATACATACATACATACATACATATATATATACATATATATATATATATATATATATATATATATATACATATATATATATATATATATATATATATATATATATATATATATATATATATATATATATATATATATATATATATGAGCGTGTAATGGAATTGGACTATGAACATTGAGAATAGCAGAATTTAGAGAAATGTAGTGAGTATTTTTATGAGAATATTTTGAGAAAATAGAGAGAGAACTTGATTAGAGGTAGCAACATAACCATTATACTTAATTAGCTTGGCATGAACAATACTTTGCAAGAGAGAGAATTAGTGAACTTGACAATTCATGGGTCCGAGGCTCAATCGGTCTCCTACCAGAATCGGATGTACCAGCATTAAATGAAGAATTTTGTCTTCGTCTATTTGGTTTTTGTCTATTGTCTAGTGTCTTTTATCTTCTGTCTATTTTGGTCAAGTGTCAATATATGGTTCTGATCTAAGAACGGATATCAAATTTAATCTCTCTCTCTCTTTATTTCCCGAGTTGTCCTTCGTCGGACAACTACCATATATTGAACTTGCCTTCGTTCTCAACTGCTTATAATTTTGTCTCTAAACATCCTTCAATTTGGCTGGATTTTTTTGGATACTCGGACGATAAAAGGACTCTCTCTCTCTCTCTCTCTCTCTCTCTCTCTCTCTCGTCCCTAGCTTGTAGGCTCTCCCCCCCTCTTTGTAGGGCCCATGTTAGAATGACCGTGGACTCTCTCTCTCTCTTGCGCATCCCTAGCTTGTATAAGGCTCGCCCCCCCTCTTTGTATGGCCCAGGTTTGACTTGGACTTGGCCACTTCAAGCACAGGGTCAGTTTACCATGAACCTTAGCTATCAAGCATGTCAAGCACCATAATTATTAACACCTAAAACATGAGCCTAGCTTAACCTAAGGTCCTAGGTCTAAGGACTTTTAACACTTACCTTTGGAGGTCTTTAATGAAGCTAACCCTAAGGTATTTCAAGCTCCATTAGCTAGCATTGCTCTTTGATAGACCATCTCCCATTTGGACCCATTGACTTTGGTCTCGTGGTGAGATAGATCCATAAGCACATATCTAGATTCTAACTCTTGTTCCCATTTCTTCTCCCACATTAAATGATCAGTTCAATATGAGAAATCATTTGGGTTAGTTAGATATTAGATTTTATGACATTACCTCTCTCTTGAAATCATAGTCGTCCTCGACTATGAGGTAGAGAAGATAGAGTCTTAGTCATTAGTCGGAGTTTATTAGCGGGTAGAGGATCCTTTTTTACCCTATGACATCATTCCAGAATGGATGACTAATCCATTTGGTGCTTGGGAGACTTAGCTACCGCAAGCATATTTGCTCTTGAGCCCATATCATATTTCCAAAGTAGAGTGACATATTCTACTTGGTGTTTGAGAGAAGTCGTCATCACAAACAAGATTCTAAGCATGCATACTATTTAAATCTGTGCACAATAAAAAGAGAACTAGTCTTATAAGACAAAAACATTTTTTTTTTATAAAAGTATTTACATTTGCTTACTCTAATGTAGCATTGTAAGCATTGACAAAGTTCATACTATCCTTAACCTATGTTCCTTGCATCCATCTAGCATCTTCAAAAGGATAATTTTTGAACTCAATAAGATACCGTCGGATAATCTTACCATGTCTTAGTACCTTGTTTTCATGTCGAAGAATCGATTCATGCTGAAGCACCTCTTCTTGATCTTCGATCTTGGGCAGGTCCTCAATGATTGGTTCTTGTGGTGTCTCTCCTTTGTAAGGCTTAAGTAGGCTCAAATGCAAAGCATTGTGAATGAGCCACAATGGTTGGGAAACTTGAGTTGATAGGCCATCTCATTGATTGGTTTTAGGATTTGAAAAGGACCATAGTATCTTTTTGCTAGTTTAGCATAATACTTTTGGTGGTCCGTAGGATTTTTGCCCGTAGTTTGCCTCAATCGAGCCTTGGGAAATCTGAGTAGGAACCAATCATTTTCCTTGAAAGCTAAGGTCCTTTTGTGCTTGTTAGCAACAATCTTTTGCCGTTTTGCGAGATGGATATAGCCTCCTTAATCTTTTGGAAAGATTATTGTAGGTCTTGGCTATATTCATCAGTAATGAAGATCTTCCCATGTCCCTTAAGTAGCAAGGGACTTTTAAGTCTTACTTCAATGATTTCGAAAGTTGTCTTCCCTGTTGTAGTATGGACAGTGTTAATGTACGCATACTCTACAAGAGGTAGGTACTTTTCCCATTGTGAACGTAGATCTACTTCGGTATCATAGGTCTTAAGTAGATCTAGAATCGTAAGGTTGACTATTTTACTTTGGCCATCCATTTATGGGTGATAGGCCGAAGAGGAATTGATCCTAGTACTAGATTCTCAAAGAGACCCTTCTAGAAATTACTGGCCATTCGAGGATCTCTATCAGATACTATTGATATTGGCAAGCCATGGTGTTTAAAAATTTGGGATATGAAGAGGGTTTCCGTTTAGTGTGCCTCTTTAAAATCGGGGTCAGTAGCATACATCTATCATAGAAGATAGATAATTGTGAGTTTCTATGGACACCGCATTGGCTCTTGGTCGTCTCTTGATAGTGCATCGGCTACTTGATTGTGCTTGCCAGCAATGTGAGCAATATGAAAATTGAATTGTGAAAGAAAATTTTCCCGCCTCATTTTTTTGTCAGAGAGCTTGGTTTGCGTCATGAAGTACTTAAGACTTTGGTGATCTGTGCGTAGGATGAATGGAGTCCCCAAAAGATAGTGCTTCCATGTGTCGAGGGCATGTAAGACAGCTATTAGCTCCTTCTCGTAGATGCCCAATACTCGCTCGTCGGAATTGAGTCTTTGACTCTCATATGCTATGGCATGCCCTTCTTGAAGCAAAACTGCTCCAAGGCAATCTCCACAAGCATCACATTGGACCTCAAAAGGTTTCGAGAGATCTGGTAGTGTAAGCACGGGTTGAGAGGTAAGCTTTTCTTTAAGCTTGTCAAAAGCATTTTGCTCCTTAGCAGTCCATATGTGCTTAACATTTTTCTTTGTCAAGTCATGTAATGGTCCTGCTATTTGGGAGAATTTAGCTCTAAAGCGTCTATAGTATACACATATACCAATAAATCTTCATAGCTCATGTAGATTCCTTTGATTAGGCCATCTTTTTATTACCTCAAGCTTGGCTGGATCCATACAGATACCAGCTTGAGAGATAATATGACCTTAGTATTGAATTTCTTGGAGGTAAATTCACTCTTCTTTTGGTTAATGAAAATTTTATTCTCCCTCATAGCTTGAAAAACTACCTAGAGGTGTTGCTTTTGCTCCTCCAAATATTTGGAGTAGATGATAATGTGATCGAAGAACACTCCAGTGAACTTGAGGTAAAGATTTTCTCCACTAAACGGTTGGATGTGGCTGGAGCATCTATCAAACCAAAAGGCATGACAAGATATTCATAAAGACCAAACGTTGTACAGAATGCGGTCTTTACGATATCTTCATTCACTATCCTTATTTGATGATAGCCACTTTTAAGGTCAATCTAGGTCGAACCTTGTAGCTTATCAAACAAATCTTCTACCCACGGTATGGGAAATCTGTTTTTGATAGTGATATGATTTAGTGCTCGATAGTCCACACACATGTGGTATGTGCCATCTTTCTTTTTCACTTAAAGTACTAGTGAAAAAAAGGGAGAGGAGCTAGGCCTCACCATCCCCTTGTCGACCAGCTCGTGCACTTGCCTCATAATCTCTTCTTGTTAAGCTTGAGAAACTCTATAAGGAGGTTTATTAGGTGGTGAGCTCCCAGGTAGAAGCTCTATCTTATGGTCATCATCCCCACGTTTTGGAGGTAACTCCGTAGGGATGTCATCGATAAATACATCTTGGAATCTATTTAGAAAATCAGACAAGTCTAATTCTTCTTGATTCCTACCACTTTGTTTTGTTGAAACATTAGCATCATTTAAAGACTCTCTGACAAAAATCATGTACGAGAAAATCAACCTTTTCATTGACTTATAAAAAGTAGGTGAATTTACAAGTGGTATAGTACGACCAAACTCATTAGCATCTACATGCATGATCTTTTCCCTATAGGTGAAGTAGATTCTCCTTTCAGGGAACTTCATGTTGGCAGCCATGCCGTTGAACCATGGTGCCCCTAGGATGACATCCTCATGTTGGAGAGGGGAAATAAAAAATTCTTCTTTGTCGATGTAGCTTTGGACATGAAGCCTCAACTTCCCAATCAAGGGAGTAACGGAGGCTTGTTGTCCCTTGAAAGCTCCATTAGCAGTTATAGTATCTCCCATCTTAAAATCTTGTATGCCCAGCTTTGTGGCCAACTCCGTTGATATGAAGTTGTGAGTAGAGCCAGGATAAAAAAAGGACGAAGGAATCATGCCCCCTCACCTTTCCCCAAGCACAGGAAAGGGATGACCCTTTGCAATGAGCATCTCTTTTGGAGCTTCGATCGTGGAAGCTCTAGGAGTTTCATTGATGACATTTCTTTGGGGCATGAACGATAGCCATGTCCTTGCTCCCCACACTTAAGGCATTTATGATCTTTGCGAAAAGGCTCTAGCTCTTCAAGAAAGAATTTCTTTTTGCCTTTATGACTCCTTCTCCTTGGTCTTGTTGTTGTTGTTGTTGTTGTTGTCATAAGGTGAGAATGTATGAAAATAAGTGTGTGAGAGGGTGTATACCCCTCAAGCAAGGCCCTAGCTTCTCATGTTCCACCCCTCTTCCTAGCTCATCATGAGATTTGATTGGAATCCCTAAAGCTTGGCCAATCACATGCCTTGTACATTTCAAGCAACATGGGTAGGCTTTGGACAAGTGTCCTCCTTACCCCTTTGAGAGAGAGGGCTTGATAATATCTAGATAATTGCTTAATTAAATTAAAATCTCATTGGACCCCTCTTTAGCCTAGCCAATAGGATTCAAGCACTCCATGTGGCTAAGCATAGGGAGAGCCTGACATGTATCCATGTGCCCCTTGAGGAAGGGTGTGTCCTTTGGGTGAGTGGGAGGTTAAGTCAAAGCTTCCCCTAGCTTTGGGGCTTGCCCCCTCCTTTGTAGGGTCTCTTTTTGACTCAAGCCCCTCAAACACCTTACCCCCCATGCGTGGGAAGCTTCTCAAGCACCTTACTTATCAAGCATGGAATTAGAATGAGCATGGGGTCTCTCTCTCTCTCTCCTCCCCCTAGCTTGTAGGCTCACCCCCCCCTCTTTGTAGGGCCCAGGTTTGACTTGGACTTGGCCACTTCAAGCACAAAGGCTGCTTACCCTGAACCTTAGCTATCGAGCATGTCAAGCACCTTAGTTATTAACACCTAAAACATGAGCTTAGCTTAACCTAAGGTCCTAGGTCTAAGGGCTTTTAACACTAACCTTTGGATGTCTTTAATG